>NW_028188618.1:634593-1006396 GCF_978046115.1 Saccoglossus kowalevskii | reverse complement strand
ACAACTTTTCAGTACTTTGCCACACTTTTCAGTACTTTGCCTCTACTTTTCAGCACTTTGCCACAACTTTTCTGTACTTTGCCACACTTTTCATTACTTTGCTACGACTTTGCCACAACTTGTCAGTACTTTGCCACACTTTTCAGCACTTTGCCACAACATTTCAGTACTTTGCCACGACTTTGCCACAACTTTGCAGTACTTTGCCACCCTTTTCAGTACTTTGCAACTGCTTTTCAGTACTTTGCCACTAATTTTCAGCACTTTGCCTCAACTTTTCAGTACTTTGCCACACTTTTCAGTACTTTGCCACACTTTTCAGTACTTTTCCACGACTTTGCCACAACTTTTCAGTACTTTGCCACACTTTTCAGCACTTTGCCACAACATTTCATTACTTTGCCGCGACTTTGCCACAACTTTGCAGTACTTTGCCACCCTTTTCAGTACTTTGCAACTGCTTTTCAGTACTTTGTCACTAATTTTCAGCACTTTGCCACAACTTTTCAGTACTTTGCCACACTTTTCAGCACTTTGCCACAACTTTTCTGTAATTTGCCACACTTTTCAGTACTTTGCCACGACTTTGCCACAACTTTGCAGTACTTTGCCACCCTTTTCAGTACTTTGCAACTGCTTTTCAGTACTTTTCCACTAATTGTCAGCACTTTGCCACACTTTTCAGTACTTTGCCACTACTTTTCAGCATTTTGACAAAACTGTTCAGTACTTTGCCACACTTTTCAGTACTTTGCCACGACTTTGCCAAAACTTTTCAGTACCTTGCCACACTTTTCAGCACTTTGCCACTACTTTTCAGTACTTTGCCACTACTTTTCAGCACTTTGCCACGAATTTGCCACAACTTTTCAGTACTTTGCCACACTTTTCAGTACTTTGCCACTACTTTTCAGCACTTTGCCACAACTTGTCACTACTTTGCCACACTTTTCAGCACTTTGCCACTACTTTTCAGTACTTTGTCACGACTTTGCCACAACTTTGCAGTACTTTGCCACCTTTTTCAGTACTTTGCAACTGCTTTTCAGTACTTTGCCACTAATTTTCAGCACTTTGCCACAACTTTTCAGTACTTTGCCACACTTTTCAGCACTTTGCCACTACCTTTCAGTACTTTGCCACTACATTTCAGAACTTTGCCACAACTTTTCAGTACTTTGCCACAGTTTTCAGTACTTTGCCACGACTTTGCCACAACTTCGCAGTACTTTGCCACCCTTTTCAGTCCTTTGCCACTAATTGTCAGCACTTTGCCACAACTTTTCAGTACTTTGGCACACTTTCCAGCACTTTGCCACTACTTTTCAGTACTTTGCCACTACTTTTCAGTACTTTGCCACACTTTACAGTACTTTGCCACTACTTTTCAGCATTTTGACAAACATTTCAGTACTTTGCCACGACTTTGCCAAAACTTTGCCACGACTTTGCCAACACTTTTCAGTACTTTGCCACACTTTTCAGTACTTTGCCACTGCTTTTCAGTACTTTGCCATTACTTTTCAGCACTTTGCCACAACTTTGCAGTACTTTGCCACACTTTTCATCACTTTACCACTACTTTTCAGTACTTTGCCATTACTTTTCAGCACTTTGCCACACTTTTCAGTACTTTGCCTCGACTTTGCCACAACTTTTGAGTACTTTGCCACAACTTTTCAGTACTTTGGCACACTTTCAAGCACTTTGCCACTACTTTTCAGTACTTTGCCACTACTTTTCACTACTTTGCCACACTGTACAGTACTTTGCCACTACTTTTCAGCATTTTGACAAACTTTTCAGTACTTTGCCACGACTTTGCCAAAACTTTGCCACGACTTTGCCAACACTTTTCAGTACTTTGCCACACTTTTCAGTACTTTGCCACTGCTTTTCAGTACTTTGCCATTACTTTTCAGCACTTTGCCACAACTTTGCAGTACTTTGCCACACTTTTCATCACTTTACCACTACTTTTCAGTACTTTGTCACTACTTTTCAGCACTTTGCCACAACTTTTCAGTACTTTGCCACTTCTTTTCAGCACTTTGCCACAACTTTTCAGTACTTGGCCACACTTTTCAGGACTTTGCCATGACTTTGCCACAACTTTTCAGTACTTTACTACACTTTTCAGCACTTTGCCACTACTTTTCAGTACTTTGCCACAACTTTTCAGTACTTTGCCACACTTTTCAGCACTTTGCCACTACTTTTCAGTACTTTGTCACGACTTTGCCACAACTTTGCAGTACTTTGCCACCTTTTTCAGTACTTTGCAACTGCTTTTCAGTACTTTGCCACTAATTTTCAGCACTTTGCCACAACTTTTCAGTACTTTGCCACACTTTTCAGCACTTTGCCACTACCTTTCAGTACTTTGCCACTACATTTCAGAACTTTGCCACAACTTTTCAGTACTTTGCCACAGTTTTCAGTACTTTGCCACGACTTTGCCACAACTTCGCAGTACTTTGCCACCCTTTTCAGTCCTTTGCCACTAATTGTCAGCACTTTGCCACAACTTTTCAGTACTTTGGCACACTTTCCAGCACTTTGCCACTACTTTTCAGTACTTTGCCACTACTTTTCAGTACTTTGCCACACTTTACAGTACTTTGCCACTACTTTGCCAACACTTTTCAGTACTTTGCCACACTTTTCAGTACTTTGCCACTGCTTTTCAGTACTTTGCCATTACTTTTCAGCACTTTGCCACAACTTTGCCACGACTTTGCCAACACTTTTCAGTACTTTGCCACACTTTTCAGTACTTTGCCACTGCTTTTCAGTACTTTGCCACTATTTTTCAGCACTTTGCCACAACTTTTCAGTACTTTGACACACTTTTCAGCACTTTGCCACTACCTTTCAGTACTTTGCCACTACTTTTCAGAACTTTGCCACATCTTTTCAGTACTTTGCCACACTTTTCAGTACTTTGCCACGACATTGCCACACATTTTCAGTACTTTGCCACACTTTTCAGTACTTTTCCACGACTTTGCCACAACTTTTCAGTACTTTGCCACACTTTTCAGCACTTTGCCACAACATTTCTGTACTTTGCAACGACTTTGCCACACTTTTCAGCACTTTGCCACTACTTTTCAGTACTTTGCCACTACTTTTCAGCACTTTGCCACGAATTTGCCACAACTTTTCAGTACTTTGTCACACTTTTCAATACTTTGCCACTACTTTTCAGCACTTTGCCATAACTTTTCTGTACTTTGCCACACTTTTTATTACTTTGCCACGACTTTGCCACAACTTGTCAGTACTTTGCCACACTTTTCAGCACTTTGCCAAAACATTTCAGTACTTTGCCACGACTTTGCCACAACTTTGCAGTACTTTGCCACCCTTTTCAGTACTTTGCAACTGCTTTTCAGTACTTTGCCACTAATTTTCAGCACTTTGCCACAACTTTTCAGTACTTTGCCACACTTTTCAGCACTTTGACACTACCTTTCAGTACTTTGCCACTACTTTTCAGAACTTTGCCACAACTTTTCAGTACTTTACCACTGCTTTTCAGTACTTTGCCACTATTTTTCAGCACTTTGCCACAACTTTTCAGTACTTTGACACACTTTTCAGCACTTTGCCACTACCTTTCAGTACTTTGCTACTACATTTCAGAACTTTGCCACAACTTTTCAGTACTTTGCCACACGTTTCAGTATTTTGCCACGACATTGCCACAACTTTTCAGTACTTTGCCACACTATTCAGTACTTTGCCACACTTTTCATTACTTTTCCACGACTTTGCCACAACTTTTCAGTACTTTGCCACACTTTTCAGCACTTTGCCACAACATTTCAGTACTTTGCCGCGACTTTGACACACTTTTCAGCACTTTGCCACTACTTTTCAGCACTTTGCCACAACATTTCAGTACTTTGTCACGACTTTGCCACAACTTTGCAGTACTTTGACACCGTTTTCAGTAATTTGCAACTGCTTTTCAGTACTTTGCCACTAATTTTCAGCACTTTGCCACAACTTTTCAGAACTTTGCCACAACTTTTCAGTACTTTGCCACAGTTTTCAGTACTTTGCCACGACTTTGCCACAACTTCGCAGTACTTTGACACCGTTTTCAGTAATTTGCAACTGCTTTTCAGTACTTTGCCACTAATTTTCAGCACTTTGCCACAACTTTTCAGTACTTTGCCACACTTTTCAGCACTTTGCCACTACCTTTCAGTACTTTGCCACTACTTTTCAGAATTTTGCCACAACTTTTCAGTACTTTGCCACAGTTTTCAGTACTTTGCCACGACTTTGCCACAACTTCGCAGTACTTTGTCACCCTTTTCAGTACTTTGCAACTGCTTTTCAGTACTTTGTCACTAATTGTCAGCACTTTGCCGCAACTTTTCAGTACTTTGCCACACTTTCCAGCACTTTGCCACTATTTTTCAAAACCTTGCCACTAATTGTCAGCACTTTGCCACAACTTTTCAGTACTTTGCCACACTTCTAGCACTTTGCCACTACTTTTCAGTACTTTGCCACTACTTTTCAGTACTTTGCCACTACTTTTCAGCATTTTGACAAACTTTTCAGTACTTTGCCACACTTTTCAGTACTTTGCCACGACTTTGCCAAAACTTTTCAGTACTTTGCCACACTTTTCAGTACTTTGCCACTGTTTTTCAGTACTTTGCCACTATTTTTCAGCACTTTGCCACAACTTTTCAGTACTTTGACACACTTTTCAGCACTTTGGCACTACCTTTCAGTACTTTGCCACTACTTTTCAGAACTTTGCCACAACTGTTCAGTACTTTGCCACACTTTTCAGTACTTTGCCACTGCTTTTCAGTACTTTGCCACTATTTTTCAGCACTTTGCCACAACTTTTCAGTACTTTGCCACAGTTTTCAGTACTTTGCCACTACTTTTCAGCACTTTGCCACAACTTTACTGTACTTTGCCACACTTTTCATTACTTTGCCACGACTTTGCCACAACTTGTCAGTACTTTGCCACACTTTTCAGCACTTTGCCACAACATTTCAGTACTTTGTCACGACTTTGCCACAACTTTGCAGTACTTTGCCACCCTTTTCAGTTCTTTGCAACTGCTTTTCAGTACTTTGCCACTAATTTTCAGCACTTTGCCACAACTTTTCAGAACTTTGCCACAACTTTTCAGTACTTTGCCACAGTTTTCAGTACTTTGCCACGACTTTGCCACAACTTCGCAGTACTTTGACACCGTTTTCCGTACTTTGCAACTGCTTTTCAGTACTTTGCCACTAATTTTCAGCACTTTGCCACAACTTTTCAGTACTTTGCCACACTTTTCAGCACTTTGCCACTACCTTTCAGTACTTTGCCACTACTTTTCAGAATTTTGCCACAACTGTTCAGTACTTTTCCACAGTTTTCAGTACTTTGCCACGACTTTGCCACAACTTCGCAGTACTTTGTCACCCTTTTCAGTACTTTGCAACTGCTTTTCAGTACTTTGTCACTAATTGTCAGCACTTTGCCGCAACTTTTCAGTACTTTGCCACACTTTCCAGCACTTTGCCACTACTTTTCAAAACTTTGCCACTAATTGTCAGCACTTTGCCACTACTTTTCAGTACTTTGCCACTACTTTTCAGCATTTTGACAAACTTTTCAGTACTTTGCCACACTTTTCAGTACTTTGCCACGACTTTGCCAAAACTTTTCAGTACTTTGCCACACTTTTCAGTACTTTGCCACTGCTTTTCAGTACTTTGCCACTATTTTTCAGCACTTTGCCACAACTTTTCAGTACTTTGACACACTTTTCAGCACTTTGGCACTACCTTTCAGTACTTTGCCACTACTTTTCAGAACTTTGCCACAACTGTTCAGTACTTTGCCACACTTTTCAGTACTTTGCCACGACTTTGCCAAAACTTTTCAGTACCTTGCCACACTTTTCAGCACTTTGCCACTACTTTTCAGTACTTTGCCACTACTTTTCAGCACTTTGCCACGAATTTGCCACAACTTTTCAGTACTTTGCCACACTTTTCAGTACTTTGCCTCTACTTTTCAGCACTTTGCCACAACTTTTCTGTACTTTGCCACACTTTTCATTACTTTGCTACGACTTTGCCACAACTTGTCAGTACTTTGCCACACTTTTCAGCACTTTGCCACAACATTTCAGTACTTTGCCACGACTTTGCCACAACTTTGCAGTACTTTGCCACCCTTTTCAGTACTTTGCAACTGCTTTTCAGTACTTTGCCACTAATTTTCAGCACTTTGCCTCAACTTTTCAGTACTTTGCCACACTTTTCAGTACTTTGCCACACTTTTCAGTACTTTTCCACGACTTTGCCACAACTTTTCAGTACTTTGCCACACTTTTCAGCACTTTGCCACAACATTTCATTACTTTGCCGCGACTTTGCCACAACTTTGCAGTACTTTGCCACCCTTTTCAGTACTTTGCAACTGCTTTTCAGTACTTTGTCACTAATTTTCAGCACTTTGCCACAACTTTTCAGTACTTTGCCACACTTTTCAGCACTTTGCCACAACTTTTCTGTAATTTGCCACACTTTTCAGTACTTTGCCACGACTTTGCCACAACTTTGCAGTACTTTGCCACCCTTTTCAGTACTTTGCAACTGCTTTTCAGTACTTTTCCACTAATTGTCAGCACTTTGCCACACTTTTCAGTACTTTGCCACTACTTTTCAGCATTTTGACAAAACTGTTCAGTACTTTGCCACACTTTTCAGTACTTTGCCACGACTTTGCCAAAACTTTTCAGTACCTTGCCACACTTTTCAGCACTTTGCCACTACTTTTCAGTACTTTGCCACTACTTTTCAGCACTTTGCCACGAATTTGCCACAACTTTTCAGTACTTTGCCACACTTTTCAGTACTTTGCCACTACTTTTCAGCACTTTGCCACAACTTGTCACTACTTTGCCACACTTTTCAGCACTTTGCCACAACATTTCAGTATTTTGTCACGACTTTGCCACAACTTTGCAGTACTTTGCCACCTTTTTCAGTACTATGCAACTGCTTTTCAGTACTTTGCCACTAATTTTCAGCACTTTGCCACAACTTTTCAGTACTTTGCCACACTTTTCAGCACTTTGCCACTACCTTTCAGTACTTTGCCACTACATTTCAGAACTTTGCCACAACTTTTCAGTACTTTGCCACAGTTTTCAGTACTTTGCCACGACTTTGCCACAACTTCGCAGTACTTTGCCACCCTTTTCAGTCCTTTGCCACTAATTGTCAGCACTTTGCCACAACTTTTCAGTACTTTGGCACACTTTCAAGCACTTTGCCACTACTTTTCAGTACTTTGCCACTACTTTTCACTACTTTGCCACACTGTACAGTACTTTGCCACTACTTTTCAGCATTTTGACAAACTTTTCAGTACTTTGCCACGACTTTGCCAAAACTTTGCCACGACTTTGCCAACACTTTTCAGTACTTTGCCACACTTTTCAGTACTTTGCCACTGCATTTCAGTACTTTGCCATTACTTTTCAGCACTTTGCCACAACTTTGCAGTACTTTGCCACACTTTTCATCACTTTACCACTACTTTTCAGTACTTTGCCATTACTTTTCAGCACTTTGCCACACTTTTCAGTACTTTGCCTCGACTTTGCCACAACTTTTGAGTACTTTGCCACACTTTTCAGTACTTTGTCACTACTTTTCAGCACTTTGCCACAACTTTGCAGTACTTTGCCACCCTTTTCAGTACTTTGCAACTGCTTTTCAGTACTTTGCCACTAATTTTCAGCACTTTGCCTCAACTTTTCAGTACTTTGCCACACTTTTCAGTACTTTGCCACACTTTTCAGTACTTTTCCACGACTTTGCCACAACTTTTCAGTACTTTGCCACACTTTTCAGCACTTTGCCACAACATTTCATTACTTTGCCGCGACTTTGCCACAACTTTGCAGTACTTTGCCACCCTTTTCAGTACTTTGCAACTGCTTTTCAGTACTTTGTCACTAATTTTCAGCACTTTGCCACAACTTTTCAGTACTTTGCCACACTTTTCAGCACTTTGCCACAACTTTTCTGTAATTTGCCACACTTTTCAGTACTTTGCCACGACTTTGCCACAACTTTGCAGTACTTTGCCACCCTTTTCAGTACTTTGCAACTGCTTTTCAGTACTTTTCCACTAATTGTCAGCACTTTGCCACACTTTTCAGTACTTTGCCACTACTTTTCAGCATTTTGACAAAACTGTTCAGTACTTTGCCACACTTTTCAGTACTTTGCCACGACTTTGCCAAAACTTTTCAGTACCTTGCCACACTTTTCAGCACTTTGCCACTACTTTTCAGTACTTTGCCACTACTTTTCAGCACTTTGCCACGAATTTGCCACAACTTTTCAGTACTTTGCCACACTTTTCAGTACTTTGCCACTACTTTTCAGCACTTTGCCACAACTTGTCACTACTTTGCCACACTTTTCAGCACTTTGCCACAACATTTCAGTATTTTGTCACGACTTTGCCACAACTTTGCAGTACTTTGCCACCTTTTTCAGTACTATGCAACTGCTTTTCAGTACTTTGCCACTAATTTTCAGCACTTTGCCACAACTTTTCAGTACTTTGCCACACTTTTCAGCACTTTGCCACTACCTTTCAGTACTTTGCCACTACATTTCAGAACTTTGCCACAACTTTTCAGTACTTTGCCACAGTTTTCAGTACTTTGCCACGACTTTGCCACAACTTCGCAGTACTTTGCCACCCTTTTCAGTCCTTTGCCACTAATTGTCAGCACTTTGCCACAACTTTTCAGTACTTTGGCACACTTTCAAGCACTTTGCCACTACTTTTCAGTACTTTGCCACTACTTTTCACTACTTTGCCACACTGTACAGTACTTTGCCACTACTTTTCAGCATTTTGACAAACTTTTCAGTACTTTGCCACGACTTTGCCAAAACTTTGCCACGACTTTGCCAACACTTTTCAGTACTTTGCCACACTTTTCAGTACTTTGCCACTGCTTTTCAGTACTTTGCCATTACTTTTCAGCACTTTGCCACAACTTTGCAGTACTTTGCCACACTTTTCATCACTTTACCACTACTTTTCAGTACTTTGCCATTACTTTTCAGCACTTTGCCACACTTTTCAGTACTTTGCCTCGACTTTGCCACAACTTTTGAGTACTTTGCCACACTTTTCAGTACTTTGTCACTACTTTTCAGCACTTTGCCACAACTTTTCAGTACTTTGCCACTTCTTTTCAGCACTTTGCCACAACTTTTCAGTACTTGGCCACACTTTTCAGGACTTTGCCATGACTTTGCCACAACTTTTCAGTACTTTACTACACTTTTCAGCACTTTGCCACTACTTTTCAGTACTTTGCCACAACTTTTCAGTACTTTGCCACACTTTTCAGCACTTTGCCACTACTTTTCAGTACTTTGTCACGACTTTGCCACAACTTTGCAGTACTTTGCCACCTTTTTCAGTACTTTGCAACTGCTTTTCAGTACTTTGCCACTAATTTTCAGCACTTTGCCACAACTTTTCAGTACTTTGCCACACTTTTCAGCACTTTGCCACTACCTTTCAGTACTTTGCCACTACATTTCAGAACTTTGCCACAACTTTTCAGTACTTTGCCACAGTTTTCAGTACTTTGCCACGACTTTGCCGCAACTTCGCAGTACTTTGCCACCCTTTTCAGTCCTTTGCCACTAATTGTCAGCACTTTGCCACAACTTTTCAGTACTTTGGCACACTTTCCAGCACTTTGCCACTACTTTTCAGTACTTTGCCACTACTTTTCAGTACTTTGCCACACTTTACAGTACTTTGCCACTACTTTTCAGCATTTTGACAAACTTTTCAGTACTTTGCCACGACTTTGCCAAAACTTTGCCACGACTTTGCCAACACTTTTCAGTACTTTGCCACACTTTTCAGTACTTTGCCACTGCTTTTCAGTACTTTGCCACTATTTTTCAGCACTTTGCCACAACTTTTCAGTACTTTGACACACTTTTCAGTACTTTGTCACGACTTTGCCACAACTTTGCAGTACTTTGACACCGTTTTCAGTACTTTGCCACTGCTTTTCAGTACTTTGCCACTATTTTTCAGCACTTTGCCACAACTTTTCAGTACTTTGACACACTTTTCAGCACTTTGCCACTACCTTTCAGTACTTTGCCACTACTTTTCAGAACTTTGCCACATCTTTTCAGTACTTTGCCACACTTTTCAGTACTTTGCCACGACATTGCCACACATTTTCAGTACTTTGCCACACTTTTCAGTACTTTTCCACGACTTTGCCACAACTTTTCAGTACTTTGCCACACTTTTCAGCACTTTGCCACAACATTTCTGTACTTTGCAACGACTTTGCCACACTTTTCAGCACTTTGCCACTACTTTTCAGTACTTTGCCACTACTTTTCAGCACTTTGCCACGAATTTGCCACAACTTTTCAGTACTTTGCCACACTTTTCAATACTTTGCCACTACTTTTCAGCACTTTGCCATAACTTTTCTGTACTTTGCCACACTTTTTATTACTTTGCCACGACTTTGCCACAACTTGTCAGTACTTTGCCACACTTTTCAGCACTTTGCCAAAACATTTCAGTACTTTGCCACGACTTTGCCACAACTTTGCAGTACTTTGCCACCCTTTTCAGTACTTTGCAACTGCTTTTCAGTACTTTGCCACTAATTTTCAGCACTTTGCCACAACTTTTCAGTACTTTGCCACACTTTTCAGCACTTTGACACTACCTTTCAGTACTTTGCCACTACTTTTCAGAACTTTGCCACAACTTTTCAGTACTTTGCCACTGCTTTTCAGTACTTTGCCACTATTTTTCAGCACTTTGCCACAACTTTTCAGTACTTTGACACACTTTTCAGCACTTTGCCACTACCTTTCAGTACTTTGCTACTACATTTCAGAACTTTGCCACAACTTTTCAGTACTTTGCCACACGTTTCAGTATTTTGCCACGACATTGCCACAACTTTTCAGTACTTTGCCACACTATTCAGTACTTTGCCACACTTTTCATTACTTTTCCACGACTTTGCCACAACTTTTCAGTACTTTGCCACACTTTTCAGCACTTTGCCACAACATTTCAGTACTTTGCCGCGACTTTGACACACTTTTCAGCACTTTGCCACTACTTTTCAGCACTTTGCCACAACATTTCAGTACTTTGTCACGACTTTGCCACAACTTTGCAGTACTTTGACACCGTTTTCAGTAATTTGCAACTGCTTTTCAGTACTTTGCCACTAATTTTCAGCACTTTGCCACAACTTTTCAGAACTTTGCCACAACTTTTCAGTACTTTGCCACAGTTTTCAGTACTTTGCCACGACTTTGCCACAACTTCGCAGTACTTTGACACCGTTTTCAGTAATTTGCAACTGCTTTTCAGTACTTTGCCACTAATTTTCAGCACTTTGCCACAACTTTTCAGTACTTTGCCACACTTTTCAGCACTTTGCCACTACCTTTCAGTACTTTGCCACTACTTTTCAGAATTTTGCCACAACTTTTCAGTACTTTGCCACAGTTTTCAGTACTTTGCCACGACTTTGCCACAACTTCGCAGTACTTTGTCACCCTTTTCAGTACTTTGCAACTGCTTTTCAGTACTTTGTCACTAATTGTCAGCACTTTGCCGCAACTTTTCAGTACTTTGCCACACTTTCCAGCACTTTGCCACTATTTTTCAAAACTTTGCCACTAATTGTCAGCACTTTGCCACAACTTTTCAGTACTTTGCCACACTTCTAGCACTTTGCCACTACTTTTCAGTACTTTGCCACTACTTTTCAGTACTTTGCCACTACTTTTCAGCATTTTGACAAACTTTTCAGTACTTTGCCACACTTTTCAGTACTTTGCCACGACTTTGCCAAAACTTTTCAGTACTTTGCCACACTTTTCAGTACTTTGCCACTGTTTTTCAGTACTTTGCCACTATTTTTCAGCACTTTGCCACAACTTTTCAGTACTTTGACACACTTTTCAGCACTTTGGCACTACCTTTCAGTACTTTGCCACTACTTTTCAGAACTTTGCCACAACTGTTCAGTACTTTGCCACACTTTTCAGTACTTTGCCACTGCTTTTCAGTACTTTGCCACTATTTTTCAGCACTTTGCCACAACTTTTCAGTACTTTGCCACAGTTTTCAGTACTTTGCCACTACTTTTCAGCACTTTGCCACAACTTTACTGTACTTTGCCACACTTTTCATTACTTTGCCACGACTTTGCCACAACTTGTCAGTACTTTGCCACACTTTTCAGCACTTTGCCACAACATTTCAGTACTTTGTCACGACTTTGCCACAACTTTGCAGTACTTTGCCACCCTTTTCAGTTCTTTGCAACTGCTTTTCAGTACTTTGCCACTAATTTTCAGCACTTTGCCACAACTTTTCAGAACTTTGCCACAACTTTTCAGTACTTTGCCACAGTTTTCAGTACTTTGCCACGACTTTGCCACAACCTCGCAGTACTTTGACACCGTTTTCCGTACTTTGCAACTGCTTTTCAGTACTTTGCCACTAATTTTCAGCACTTTGCCACAACTTTTCAGTACTTTGCCACACTTTTCAGCACTTTGCCACTACCTTTCAGTACTTTGCCACTACTTTTCAGAATTTTGCCACAACTGTTCAGTACTTTTCCACAGTTTTCAGTACTTTGCCACGACTTTGCCACAACTTCGCAGTACTTTGTCACCCTTTTCAGTACTTTGCAACTGCTTTTCAGTACTTTGTCACTAATTGTCAGCACTTTGCCGCAACTTTTCAGTACTTTGCCACACTTTCCAGCACTTTGCCACTACTTTTCAAAACTTTGCCACTAATTGTCAGCACTTTGCCACTACTTTTCAGTACTTTGCCACTACTTTTCAGCATTTTGACAAACTTTTCAGTACTTTGCCACACTTTTCAGTACTTTGCCACGACTTTGCCAAAACTTTTCAGTACTTTGCCACACTTTTCAGTACTTTGCCACTGCTTTTCAGTACTTTGCCACTATTTTTCAGCACTTTGCCACAACTTTTCAGTACTTTGACACACTTTTCAGCACTTTGGCACTACCTTTCAGTACTTTGCCACTACTTTTCAGAACTTTGCCACAACTGTTCAGTACTTTGCCACACTTTTCAGTACTTTGCCACGACATTGCCACAACTTTTCAGTACTTTGCCACACTTTTCAGTACTTTGCCACACTTTTCAGTACTTTTCCACGACTTTGCCACAACTTTTCAGTACTTTGCCACACTTTTCAGCACTTTGCCACAACATTTCAGTACTTTGCCGCGACTTTGCCACAACATTGCAGTACTTTGCCACCATTTTCAGTTCTTTGCAACTGCTTTTCAGTACTTTGCCACTAATTTTCAGCACTTTGCCACAACTTTTCAGTACTTTGCCACACATTTCAGCACTTTGCCACAACATTTCAGTACTTTGCAACGACTTTGCCACACTTTTCAGCACTTTGCCACTACTTTTCAGTACTTTGCCAATACTTTTCAGCACTTTGCCACGAATTTGCAACAACTTTTCAGTACTTTGCCACACTTTTCAGTACTTTGCCACTACTTTTCAGCACTTTGCCACAACTTTTCTGTACTTTGCCACACTTTTTATTACTTTGCCACGACTTTGCCACAACTTGTCAGTACTTTGCCACACTTTTCAGCACTTTGCCACAACTTTTCTGTAATTTGCCACACTTTTCAGTACTTTGCCACGACTTTGCCACAACTTTGCAGTACTTTGCCGCTAATTGTCAGCACTTTGCCACAACTTTTCAGTACTTTGCCACACTTTCCAGCACTTTGCCACTACTTTTCAGTACTTTGCCACAACTTTCCAGTACTTTGCCACGACTTTGCCAAAACTTTTCAGTACCTTGCCACACTTTTCAGCACTTTGCCACTACTTTTCAGTACTTTGCCACTACTTTTCAGCACTTTGCCACGAATTTGCCACAACTTTTCAGTACTTTGCCACACTTTTCAGTACTTTGCCACTACTTTTCGGCACTTTGCCACAACTTTTCTGTACTTTGCCACACTTTTCATTACTATGCTACGACTTTGCCACAACTTGTCAGTACTTTGCCACACTTTTCAGCACTTTGCCACAACATTTCAGTACTTTGCCACGACTTTGCCACAACTTTGCAGTACTTTGCCACCCTTTTCAGTACTTTGCAACTGCTTTTCAGTACTTTGCCACTAATTTTCAGCACTTTGCCACAACTTTTCAGTACTTTGCCACACTTTTCAGTACTTTGCCACACTTTTCAGTACTTTTCCACGACTTTGCCACAACTTTTCAGTACTTTGCCATACTTTTCAGCACTTTGCCACAACATTTCAGTACTTTGCCGCGACTTTGCCACAACTTTGCAGTACTTTGCCACCCTTTTCAGTACTTTGCAACTGCTTTTCAGTACTTTGTCACTAATTTTCAGCACTTTGCCACAACTTTTCAGTACTTTGCCACACTTTTCAGCACTTTGCCACAACTTTTCTGTAATTTGCCACACTTTTCAGTACTTTGCCACGACTTTGAAACAACTTTGCAGTACTTTGCCACCCTTTTCAGTACTTTGCAACTGCTTTTCAGTACTTTTCCACTAATTGTCAGAACTTTGCCACAACTTGTCAGTACTTTGCCACACTTTCCAGCACTTTGCCACTACTTTTCAGTACTTTGCCACAACTTTCCAGTACTTTGCCATACTTTTCAGTACTTTGCCACTACTTTTCAGCATTTTGACAAAACTTTTCAGTACTTTGCCACACTTTTCAGTACTTTGCCACGACTTTGCCAAAACTTTTCAGTACATTGCCACACTTTTCAGCACTTTGCCACTACTTTTCAGTACTTTGCCACTACTTTTCAGCACTTTGCCACGAATTTGCCACAACTTTTCAGTACTTTGCCACAATTTTTCAGGACTTTGCCACTACTTTTCAGCACTTTGCCACAACTTTTCTGTACTTTGCCACACTTTTCATTACTTTGCCACGACTTTGCCACAACTTGTCACTACTTTGCCACACTTTTCAGCACTTTGCCACAACATTTCAGTACTTTGTCACGACTTTGCCACAACTTTGCAGTACTTTGCCACCCTTTTCAGTACTTTGCAACTGCTTTTCAGTACTTTGCCACTAATTTTCAGCACTTTGCCACAACTGTTCAGTACTTTGCCACACTTTTCAGCACTTTGCCACTACCTTTCAGTACTTTGCCACTACTTTTCAGAACTTTGCCACAACTTTTCAGTACTTTGCCACGACTTTGCCAAAACTTTTCAGTACATTGCCACACTTTTCAGCACTTTGCCACTAATTTTCAGTACTTTGCCACTACTTTTCAGCACTTTGCCACGAATTTGCCACAACTTTTCAGTACTTTGCCACACTTTTCAGTATTTTGCCACTACTTTTCAGCACTTTGCCACAACTTTTCTGTACTTTGCCACACTTTTCATTACTTTGCCACGACTTTGCCACAACTTGTCACTACTTTGCCACACTTTTCAGCACTTTGCCACAACATTTCAGTACTTTGTCACGACTTTGCCACAACTTTGCAGTACTTTGCCACCCTTTTCAGTACTTTGCAACTGCTTTTCAGTACTTTGCCACTAATTTTCAGCACTTTGCCACAACTTGTCAGTACTTTGCCACACTTTTCAGCACTTTGCCACTACCTTTCAGTACTTTGCCACTACTTTTCAGAACTTTGCCACAACTTTTCAGTACTTTGCCACAGTTTTCAGTACTTTGCTACGACTTTGCCACAACTTCGCAGTACTTTGCCACTAATTGTCAGCACTTTGCCACAACTTTTCAGTACTTTGGCACACTTTCCAGCACTTTGCCACTACTTTTCAGTACTTTGCCACTACTTTTCAGTACTTTGCCACACTTTACAGTACTTTGCCACTACTTTTCAGCATTTTGACAAACTTTTCAGTACTTTGCCACGACTTTGCCAAAACTTTGCCACGACTTTGCCAAAACTTTTCAGTACTTTGCCACACTTTTCAGTACTTTGCCACTGCTTTTCAGTACTTTGCCACTATTTTTCAGCACTTTGCCACAACTTTTCAGTACTTTGACACACTTTTCAGCACTTTGCCACTACCTTTCAGTACTTTGCCACTACTTTTCAGAACTTTGCCACATCTTTTCAGTACTTTGCCACACTTTTCAGTACTTTGCCACGACATTGCCACAACTTTTCAGTACTTTGCCACACTTTTCAGTACTTTTCCACGACTTTGCCACAACTTTTCAGTACTTTGCCACACTTTTCAGCACTTTGCCACAACATTTCAGTACTTTGCAACGACTTTGCCACACTTTTCAGCACTTTGCCACTACTTTTCAGTACTTTGCCACTACTTTTCAGCACTTTGCCACGAATTTGCCACAACTTTTCAGTACTTTGCCACACTTTTCAATACTTTGCCACTACTTTTCAGCACTTTGCCACAACTTTTCTGTACTTTGCCACACTTTTTATTACTTTGCCACGACTTTGCCACAACTTGTCAGTACTTTGCCACACTTTTCAGCACTTTGCCAAAACATTTCAGTACTTTGCCACGACTTTGCCACAACTTTGCAGTACTTTGCCACCCTTTTCAGTACTTTGCAACTGCTTTTCAGTACTTTGCCACTTATTTTCAGCACTTTGCCTTAACTTTTCAGTACTTTGCCACTACTTTTCAGAACTTTGCCACAACTTTTCAGTACTTTGCCACAGTTTTCAGTACTTTGCCACGACTTTGCCACAACTTCGCAGTACTTTGCCACCCTTTTCAGTACTTTGCAACTGCTTTTCAGTACTTTGCCACTAATTGTTAGCACTTTGCCACAACTTTTCAGTACTTTGCCACACTTTCCGGAACTTTGCCACTACTTTTCAGTACTTTGCCAATACTTTTCAGTACTTTGTCACACTTTACAGTACTTTGCCACTACTTTTCAGCATTTTGACAAACTTTTCAGTACTTTGCCACACTTTTCAGTACTTTGCCACTGCTTTTCAGTACTTTGCCACTATTTTTCAGCACTTTGCCACAACTTTTCAGTACTTTGACACACTTTTCAGCACTTTGCCACTACCTTTCAGTACTTTGCCACGACATTGCCACAACTTTTCAGTACTTTGCCACACTATTCAGTACTTTGCCACACTTTTCATTACTTTTCCACAACTTTGCCACAACTTTTCAGTACTTTGCCACACTTTTCAGCACTTTGCCACAACATTTCAGTACTTTGCCGCGACTTTGACACACTTTTCAGCACTTTGCCGCTACTTTTCAGCACTTTGCCACAACATTTCAGTACTTTGTCACGACTTTGCCACAACTTTGAAGTACTTTGCCCCCCTTTTCAGTTTTTTGCAACTGCTTTTCAGTACTTTGCCACTAATTTTCATCACTTTGCCACAACTTTTCAGAACTTTGCCACAACTTTTCAGTACTTTGCCACAGTTTTCAGTACTTTGCCACGACTTTGCCACAACTTCGCAGTACTTTGACACCGTTTTCAGTACTTTGCAACTGCTTTTCAGTACTTTGCCACTAATTTTCAGCACTTTGCCACAACTTTTCAGTACTTTGCCACACTTTTCAGCACTTTGCCACTACCTTTCAGTACTTTGCCACTACTTTTCAGAATTTTGCCACAACTTTTCAGTACTTTGCCACAGTTTTCAGTACTTTGCCACGACTTTGCCACAACTTCGCAGTACTTTGTCACCCTTTTCAGTACTTTGCAACTGCTTTTCAGTACTTTGTCACTAATTGTCAGCACTGTTCCGCAACTTTTCAGTACTTTGCCACACTTTCCAGCACTTTGCCACTACTTTTCAAAACTTTGCCACTAATTGTCAGCACATTGCCACAACTTTTCAGTACTTTGCCACACTTTCCAGCACTTTGCCACTACTTTTCAGTACTTTGCCACTTCTTTTCAGTACTTTGCCACTACTTTTCAGTATTTTGACAAACTTTTCAGTACTTTGCCACACTTTTCAGTACTTTGCCACGACTTTGCCAAAACTTTTCAGTACTTTGCCACACTTTTCAGTACTTTGCCACTGTTTTCAGTACTTTGCCACTATTTTTCAGCACTTTGCCACAACTTTTCAGTACTTTGACACACTTTTCAGCACTTTGGCACTACCTTTCAGTACTTTGCCACACTTTTCAGTACTTTGCCACTGCTTTTCAGTACTTTGCCACTATTTTTCAGCATTTTGCCACAACTTTTCAGTACTTTGCCACACTTTTCAGTACTTTGCCACTACTTTTCAGCACTTTGCCACAACTTTACTGTACTTTGCCACACTTTTCATTACTTTGCCACGACTTTGCCACAACTTGTCAGTACTTTGCCACACTTTTCAGCACTTTGCCACAACATTTCAGTACTTTGTCACGACTTTGCCACAACTTTGCAGTACTTTGCCACCCTTTTCAGTTCTTTGCAACTGCTTTTCAGTACTTTGCCACTAATTTTCAGCACTTTGCCACAACATTTCAGAACTTTGCCACAACTTTTCAGTACTTTGCCACAGTTTTCAGTACTTTGCCACGACTTTGCCACAACTTCGCAGTACTTTGACACCGTTTTCAGTTCTTTGCAACTGCTTTTCAGTACTTTGCCACTAATTTTCAGCACTTTGCCACAACTTTTCAGTACTTTGCCACACTTTTCAGCACTTTGCCACTAACTTTCAGTACTTTGCCACTACTTTTCAGAACTTTGCCACAACTTTTCAGTACTTTGCCACGACTTTGCCAAAACTTTTCAGTACATTGCCACACTTTTCAGCACTTTGCCACTACTTTTCAGTACGTTGCCACTACTTTTCAGCACTTTGCCACGAATTTGCCACAACTTTTCAGTACTTTGCCACACTTTTCAGTACTTTGCCACTACTTTTCAGCACTTTGCCACAACTTTTCTGTACTTTGCCACACTTTTCATTACTTTGCCACGACTTTGCCACAACTTCGCAGTACTTTGTCACCCTTTTCAGTACTTTGCAACTGCTTTTCAGTACTTTGTCACTAATTGTCAGCACTGTTCCGCAACTTTTCAGTACTTTGCCACACTTTCCAGCACTTTGCCACTACTTTTCAAAACTTTGCCACTAATTGTCAGCACATTGCCACAACTTTTCAGTACTTTGCCACACTTTCCAGCACTTTGCCACTACTTTTCAGTACTTTGCCACTTCTTTTCAGTACTTTGCCACTACTTTTCAGTATTTTGACAAACTTTTCAGTACTTTGCCACACTTTTCAGTACTTTGCCACGACTTTGCCAAAACTTTTCAGTACTTTGCCACACTTTTCAGTACTTTGCCACTGTTTTCAGTACTTTGCCACTATTTTTCAGCACTTTGCCACAACTTTTCAGTACTTTGACACACTTTTCAGCACTTTGGCACTACCTTTCAGTACTTTGCCACACTTTTCAGTACTTTGCCACTGCTTTTCAGTACTTTGCCACTATTTTTCAGCATTTTGCCACAACTTTTCAGTACTTTGCCACACTTTTCAGTACTTTGCCACTACTTTTCAGCACTTTGCCACAACTTTACTGTACTTTGCCACACTTTTCATTACTTTGCCACGACTTTGCCACAACTTGTCAGTACTTTGCCACACTTTTCAGCACTTTGCCACAACATTTCAGTACTTTGTCACGACTTTGCCACAACTTTGCAGTACTTTGCCACCCTTTTCAGTTCTTTGCAACTGCTTTTCAGTACTTTGCCACTAATTTTCAGCACTTTGCCACAACATTTCAGAACTTTGCCACAACTTTTCAGTACTTTGCCACAGTTTTCAGTACTTTGCCACGACTTTGCCACAACTTCGCAGTACTTTGACACCGTTTTCAGTTCTTTGCAACTGCTTTTCAGTACTTTGCCACTAATTTTCAGCACTTTGCCACAACTTTTCAGTACTTTGCCACACTTTTCAGCACTTTGCCACTAACTTTCAGTACTTTGCCACTACTTTTCAGAACTTTGCCACAACTTTTCAGTACTTTGCCACGACTTTGCCAAAACTTTTCAGTACATTGCCACACTTTTCAGCACTTTGCCACTACTTTTCAGTACGTTGCCACTACTTTTCAGCACTTTGCCACGAATTTGCCACAACTTTTCAGTACTTTGCCACACTTTTCAGTACTTTGCCACTACTTTTCAGCACTTTGCCACAACTTTTCTGTACTTTGCCACACTTTTCATTACTTTGCCACGACTTTGCCACAACTTGTCACTACTTTGCCACACTTTTCAGCACTTTGCCACAACATTTCAGTACTTTGTCACGACTTTGCCACAACTTCGCAGTACTTTGCCACCCTTTTCAGTCGTTTGCAACTGCTTTTCAGTACTTTGCCACTAATTGTCAGCACTTTGCCACAACTTTTCAGTACTTTGGCACACTTTCCAGCACTTTGCCACTACTTTTCAGTACTTTGCCACTACTTTTCAGTACTTTGCCACACTTTACAGTACTTTGCCACTACTTTTCAGCATTTTGACAAACTTTTCAGTACTTTGTCACACTTTTCAGTACTTTGCCACTGCTTTTCAGTACTTTGCCACTATTTTCCAGCACTTTGCCACAACTTTTCAGTACTTTGACACACTTTTCAGCACTTTGCACCTACCTTTCAGTATTTTGCCACTACTTTTCAGAACTTTGCCACATCTTTTCAGTACTTTGCCACACTTTTCAGTACTTTGCCACGACATTGCCACAACTTTTCAGTACTTTGCCACACTTTTCAGTACTTTTCCACGACTTTGCCACAACTTTTCAGTACTTTGCCACACTTTTCAGCACTTTGCCACAACATTTCAGTACTTTGCAACGACTTTGCCACACTTTTCAGCACTTTGCCACTACTTTTCAGTACTTTGCCACTACTTTTCAGCACTTTGCCACGAATTTGCCACAACTTTTCAGTACTTTGCCACACTTTTCAATACTTTGCCACTAATTTTCAGCACTTTGCCACAACATTTCAGAACTTTGCCACAACTTTTCAGTACTTTGCCACAGTTTTCAGTACTTTGCCACGACTTTGCCACAACTTCGCAGTACTTTGACACCGTTTTCAGTTCTTTGCAACTGCTTTTCAGTACTTTGCCACTAATTTTCAGCACTTTGCCACAACTTTTCAGTACTTTGCCACACTTTTCAGCACTTTGCCACTAACTTTCAGTACTTTGCCACTACTTTTCAGAACTTTGCCACAACTTTTCAGTACTTTGCCACGACTTTGCCAAAACTTTTCAGTACATTGCCACACTTTTCAGCACTTTGCCACTACTTTTCAGTACGTTGCCACTACTTTTCAGCACTTTGCCACGAATTTGCCACAACTTTTCAGTACTTTGCCACACTTTTCAGTACTTTGCCACTACTTTTCAGCACTTTGCCACAACTTTTCTGTACTTTGCCACACTTTTCATTACTTTGCCACGACTTTGCCACAACTTGTCACTACTTTGCCACACTTTTCAGCACTTTGCCACAACATTTCAGTACTTTGTCACGACTTTGCCACAACTTCGCAGTACTTTGCCACACTTTTCAGCACTTTGCCACAACATTTCAGTACTTTGTCACGACTTTGCCACAACTTCGCAGTACTTTGCCACACTTTTCAGCACTTTGCCACAACATTTCAGTACTTTGCAACGACTTTGCCACACTTTTCAGCACTTTGCCACTACTTTTCAGTACTTTGCCACTACTTTTCAGCACTTTGCCACGAATTTGCCACAACTTTTCAGTACTTTGCCACACTTTTCAATACTTTGCCACTACTTTTCAGCACTTTGCCACAACTTTTCTGTACTTTGCCACACTTTTTATTACTTTGCCACGACTTTGCCACAACTTGTCAGTACTTTGCCACACTTTTCAGCACTTTGCCAAAACATTACAGTACTTTGCCACGACTTTGCCACAACTTTGCAGTACTTTGCCACCCTTTTCAGTACTTTGCAACTGCTTTTCAGTACTTTGCCACTAATTTTCAGCACTTTGCCTTAACTTTTCAGTACTTTGCCACACTTTTCAGCACTTTGACACTACCTTTCAGTACTTTGCCACTACTTTTCAGAACTTTGCCACAACTTTTCAGTACTTTGCCACAGTTTTCAGTACTTTGCCACGACTTTGCCACAACTTCGCAGTACTTTGCCACCCTTTTCAGTACTTTGCAACTGCTTTTCAGTACTTTGCCACTAATTGTTAGCACTTTGCCACAACTTTTCAGTACTTTGCCACACTTTCCAGCACTTTGCCACTACTTTTCAGTACTTTGCCACTACTTTTCAGTACTTTGTCACACTTTACAGTACTTTGCCACTACTTTTCAGCATTTTGACAAACTTTTCAGTACTTTGCCACACTTTTCAGTACTTTGCCACTGCTTTTCAGTACTTTGCCACTATTTTTCAGCACTTTGCCGCAACTTTTCAGTACTTTGCCACACTATTCAGTACTTTGCCACACTTTTCATTACTTTTCCACGACTTTGCCACAACTTTTCAATACTTTGCCACACTTTTCAGCACTTTGCCACAACATTTCAGTACTTTGCCGCGACTTTGCCACACTTTTCAGCACTTTGCCACTACTTTTCAGCACTTTGCCACAACATTTCAGTACTTTGTCACGACTTTGCCACAACTTTGCAGTACTTTGCCACCCTTTTCAGTTTTTTGCAACTGCTTTTCAGTACTTTGCCACTAATTTTCAGCACTTTGCCACAACTTTTCAGAACTTTGCCACAACTTTTCAGTACTTTGCCACAGTTTTCAGTACTTTGCCACGACTTTGCCACAACTTCGCAGTACTTTGACACCGTTTTCAGTACTTTGCAACTGCTTTTCAGTACTTTGCCACTAATTTTCAGCACTTTGCCACAACTTTTCAGTACTTTGCCACAATTTTCAGCACTTTGCCACTACCTTTCAGTACTTTGCCACTACTTTTCAGAATTTTGCCACAACTTTTCAGTACTTTGCCACAGTTTTCAGTACTTTGCCACGACTTTGCCACAACTTCGCAGTACTTTGTCACCCTTTTCAGTACTTTGCAACTGCTTTTCAGTACTTTGTCACTAATTGTCAGCACTGTGCCGCAACTTTTCAGTACTTTGCCACACTTTCCAGCACTTTGCCACTACTTTTCAAAACTTTGCCACTAATTGTCAGCACATTGCCACAACTTTTCAGTACTTTGCCACACTTTCCATCACTTTGCCACTACTTTTCAGTACTTTGCCACTACTTTTCAGTACTTTGCCACTACTTTTCAGCATTTTGACAAACTTTTCAGTACTTTGCCACACTTTTCAGTACTTTGCCACGACTTTGCCAAAACTTTTCAGTACTTTGCCACACTTTTCAGTACTTTGCCACTGTTTTTCAGTACTTTGCCACTATTTTTCAGCACTTTGCCACAACTTTTCAGTACTTTGACACACTTTTCAGCACTTTGGCACTACCTTTCAGTACTTTGCCACTACTTTTCAGAACTTTGCCACAACTGTTCAGTACTTTGCCACACTTTTCAGTACTTTGCCACTGCTTTTCAGCACTTTGCCACTATTTTTCAGCACTTTGCCACAACTTTTCAGTACTTTGCCACACTTTTCAGTACTTTGCCACTACTTTTCAGCACTTTGCCACAACTTTACTGTACTTTGCCACACTTTTCATTACTTTGCCACGACTTTGCCACAACTTGTCAGTACTTTGCCACACTTTTCAGCACTTTGCCACAACATTTCAGTACTTTGTCACGACTTTGCCACAACTTTGCAGTACTTTGCCACCCTTTTCAGTTCTTTGCAACTGCTTTTCAGTACTTTGCCACTAATTTTCAGCACTTTGCCACAACTTTTCAGAACTTTGCCACAACTTTTCAGTACTTTGCCACAGTTTTCAGTACTTTGCCACGACTTTGCCACAACTTCGCAGTACTTTGACACCGTTTTCAGTACTTTGCAACTGCTTTTCAGTACTTTGCCACTAATTTTCAGCACTTTGCCACAACTTTTCAGTACTTTGCCACACTTTTCAGCACTTTGCCACTACCTTTCAGTACTTTGCCACTACTTTTCAGAATTTTGCCACAACTTTTCAGTACTTTTCCACAGTTTTCAGTACTTTGCCACGACTTTGCCACAACTTCGCAGTACTTTGTCACCCTTTTCAGTACTTTGCAACTGCTTTTCAGTACTTTGTCACTAATTGTCAGCACTTTGCCGCAACTTTTCAGTATTTTGCCACACTTTCCAGCACTTTGCCACTACTTTTCAAAACTTTGCCACTAATTGTCAGCACTTTGCCACTACTTTTCAGTACTTTGCCACTACTTTTCAGCATTTTGACAAACTTTTCAGTACTTTGCCACACTTTTCAGTACTTTGCCACGACTTTGCCAAAACTTTTCAGTACTTTGCCACACTTTTCAGTACTTTGCCACTGCTTTTCAGTACTTTGCCACTATTTTTCAGCACTTTGCCACAACTTTTCAGTACTTTGACACACTTTTCAGCACTTCGGCACTACCTTTCAGTACTTTGCCACTACTTTTCAGAACTTTGCCACAACTGTTCAGTACTTTGCCACACTTTTCAGTACTTTGCCACACTTTTCAGTACTTTTCCACGACTTTGCCACAACTTTTCAGTACTTTGCCACACTTTTCAGCACTTTGCCACAACATTTCAGTACTTTGCCGCGACTTTGCCACAACGTTGCAGTACTTTGCCACCATTTTCAGTACTTTGCAACTGCTTTTCAGTACTTTGCCACTAATTTTCAGCACTTTGCCACAACTTTTCAGTACTTTGCCACACATTTCAGCACTTTGCCACAACTTTTCTGTAATTTGCCACACTTTTCAGTACTTTGCCCCGACTTTGCCACAACTTTGCAGTACTTTGCCACCCTTTTCAGTACTTTGCAACTGATTTTCAGTACTTTGCCACTAATTGTCAACACTTTGCCACAACTTTTCCGTACTTTGCCACACTTTCCAGCACTTTGCCACTACTTTTCAGTACTTTGCCACAACTTTCCAGTACTTTGCCACACTTTTCAGGACTTTGCCACTACTTTTCAGCATTTTGACAAAACTTTTCAGTGCTTTGCAACACTTTTCAGTACTTTGCCACGACTTTGTCAAAACTTTTCAGTAGTTTGCCACACTTTTCAGTACTTTGCCACTGCTTTTCAGTACTTTGCCAGTATTTTTCAGCACTTTGCCCCAACTTTTCAGTACTGTGCCACACTTTTCAGCACTTTGCCACTACCTTTCAGTACATTGCCACTACTTTTCAGAACTTTGCCGCAACTTTTCAGTACTTTGCCACACTTTTCAGTATTTTGCCAAAACATTGTCACAACTTTTCAGTACTTTGCCACACTTTTCAATACTTTGCCACACTTTTCAGTACTTTTCCACGACTTTCCCACAACTTTTCAGTACTTTGCCACACTTTTCAGCACTTTGCCACAACATTTCAGTACTTTGCCGCGACTTTGCCACAACTTTGCAGTACTTTGCCACCCTTTTCAGTACTTTGCAACTGCTTTTCAGTACTTTGCCACTAATTTTCAGCACTTTGCCACAACTTTTCGGTAATTTGCCACACTTTTCAGCACTTTGCCACAACTTTTCTGTAATTTGCCACACTTTTCAGTACTTTGCCCCGACTATGCCACAACTTTGCAGTACTTTGCCACCCTTTTCAGTACTTTGCAACTGCTTTTCAATACTTTGCCACTAATTGTCAGCACTTTGCCACAACTTTTCAGTACTTTGCCACACTTTCCAGCACTTTGCCACTACTTTTCAGTACTTTGCCACAACTTTCCAGTACTTTGCCACACTTTTCAGGACTTTGCCACTACTTTTCAGCATTTTGACAAAACTTTTCAATACTTTGCCACACTTTTCCGTACTTTGCCACGACATTGCCACAACTTTTCAGTACTTTGCCACACTTTTCAGCACTTTGCCACAACTTTTCTGTAATTTGCCACACTTTTCAGTACTTTGCCCCGACTTTGCCACAACTTTGCAGTACTTTGCCACCCTTTTCAGTACTTTGAATCTGCTTTTCAGTACTTTGCCACTAATTGTCAGCACTTTGCCACAACTTTTCCGTACTTTGCCACACTTTCCAGCACTTTGCCACTACTTTCAGTACTTTGCCACAACTTTCCAGTACTTTGCCACACTTTTCAGGACTTTGCCACTACTTTTCAGCATTTTGACAATACTTTTCAGTACTTTGCCACACTTTTCAGTACTTTGCCACGACTTTGCCAAAACTTTTCAGTACTTTGCCACACTTTTCAGTACTTTGCCACTGCTTTTCAGTACTTTGCCACCATTTTTCAGCACTTTGCCCCAACTTTTCAGTACTGTGCCACACTTTTCAGCACTTTGCCACTACCTTTCAGTACATTGCCACTACTTTTCAGAACTTTGCCGCAACTTTTCAGTACTTTGCCACACTTTTCAGTATTTTGCCACAACATTGCCACAACTTTTCAGTACTTTGCCACACTTTTCAATACTTTGCCACACTTTTCAGTACTTTTCCACGACTTTCCCACAACTTTTCAGTACTTTGCCACACTTTTCAGCACTTTGTCACAACATTTCAGTACTTTGCCACTAATTTTCAGCACTTTGCCACAACTTTTCAGTACTTTGCCACACTTTTCAGCACTTTGCCACAACTTTTCTGTAATTTGCCACACTTTTCAGTACTTTGCCCCGACTATGCCACAACTTTGCAGTACTTTGCCACCCTTTTCAGTACTTTGCCACACTTTTCAGTACTTTTCCACGACTTTCCCATAACTTTTCAGTACTTTGCCACCCTTTTCAGTACTTTGCAACTGCTTTTCAGTACTTTGCCACTAATTTTCAGCACTTTGCCACAACTTTTCAGTACTTTGCCACACTTTTCAGTACTTTGCCACGACTTTGCCACAACTTTGCAGTACTTTGCCACCCTTTTCAGTACTTTGCCACTAATTGTCAGCACTTTGCCACAACTTTTCAGTACTTTGCCACACTTTTCAGCACTTTGCCACTACTTTTCAGTACTTTGCCACTACTTTTCAGCTCTTTGCCACGACTTTGCCACAACTTTTCAGTACTTTGCCACACTTTTCAGCACTTTGCCACTACTTTTCAGTACTTTGCCTCTACATTTCAGCACTTTGCCACAACTTTTCTGTACTTTGCCACACTTTTCAGTACATTGCCACAACTTTTCAGTACTTTGCAACACTTGTCAGTACTTTGCCACTACTTTTCACAACTTTGCCACTACTTTGCAGCACTTTGCCTCAACTTTTCAGTACTTTGCCACACTTTTCAGTACATTGCCTCTACTTTTCAGCACTTTGCCACAACTTTTCAGTACTTTGCTACACTTTTCAGTACTTTGCCACGACTTTGCCACAACTTTTCAGTACTTTTCCACACTTTTCAGTACTTTGCCACTGATTGTCAGTACTTTGCCACAACTTTGCAGCACTTTGCCACAACTTTTCAGTACTTTGCCACGCTTTTTCAGTACTGTGCCACAACTTTTCAGCAATTCGCCACCGCCTTTCAGTACTTTGCCACTACTTTTAAGCACTTTGCCACCACTTTTCAGTACTTTGCCACACTTGTCAGCACTTTGCCACTACTTTTCAGTTCTTTGCCACTACTTTTCAGCACTTTGCCACAACTTTTCAGTACTTTGCCACAATTTTAAGTACTTTGCCACGACTTTGCCACAACTTTTCAGTACTTTGCCACACTTTTCAGTACTTTGCCACGACTTTGTCACAACTTTTCAGTACTTGGCCACACTTTTCAGGACTTTGCCACTGCTTTTCAGTACATTGCCACTACTTTTCAGCACTTTGCCACAACTTTTCAGTACTTTGCCACACTTTTCAGTACTTTGCCTCGACATTGCCAAAACTTTTGAGTACATTGCCACACTTTTCAGGACTTTGCCACTAATTTTCAGCACTTTGCCACAACTTTTCAGTACTTTGCCACTACTTTTCACTACTTTGCCACTACTTTTCAGCACTTTGCCACAACGTTTCAGTATTTTGCCACACTTTTCAGTACATTGCCTCTACTTTTCAGCACTTTGCCACAACTTTTCAGTACTTTGCCACACTTTTCAGTACTTTGCCACGACTTTGCCACAACTTTTCAGTGCTTTTCCACACTTTTCAGTACTTTGCCACTGATTGTCAGTACTTTGCCACAACTTTGCAGCACTTTGCCACAACTTTTCAGTACTTTGCCACGCTTTTTCAGTACTTTGCCACAACTTTTCAGCAATTCGCCACCGCCTTTCAGTACTTTGCCACTAATTTTCAGCACTTTGCCACAACTTTTCAGTACTTTGCCACACTTTTCAGCACTTTGCCACTACTTTCCAGTTCTTTGCCACTACTTTTCAGCACTTTGCCACAACTTTTCAGTACTTTGCCACAATTTTACGTACTTTGCCACGACTTTGCCACAACTTTTCAGTACTTTGCCTCACTTTTCAGTACTTTGCCACGACTTTGTCACAACGTTTCAGTACTTGGCCACACTTTTCAGGACTTTGCCACTGCTTTTCAGTACATTGCCACTACTTTACAGCACTTTGCCACAACTTTTCAGTACTTTGCCACACTTTTCAGTACTTTGCCTCAACATTGCCACAACTTTTGAGTACATTGCCACTACTTTTCAGGACTTTGCCACTAATTTTCAGCACTTTGCCACAACTTTTCAGTACTTTGCCACTACTTTTCATCACTTTGTCACACTTTTCAACACTTTGCCACTGCTTATCAGTACTTTGCAACTACTTTTCAGTAGTTTGCCATTACCAGTTCTCGTCCGATCACTCAAGTTAAGCTGCATCGGGCGTGGTTAGTACTTGCATGGGAGACCGGCTGGGAATACCACGTGCAGTATGCTTATCAACATTGTCATTCCACCTTACATACCAACTTTTTCCAGTCATTTTTTGCCTAGCCGAAGCATTAAACGACATCCAATTCTGACGAATATTCAGCCTACTGCCAAACCATTGCAGAATACACCAGTTCTCGTCCGATCACTGAAGTTAAGCTTCATAGGGCGTGGTTAGTATTTGCATGGGAGACAGGCTGGGAATACCACGTGCAGTAGGCTCATCAACATTTTTATTCCACATTACATACTAACTTTTTCCCATGATTTTTTGCCTAGACGAAGCATTAAATGACATACAATTCGAACGAATATTCAGCCTACAGCCAAACCATTGCAGAATACACCAGTTCTCGTCCGATCACTGAAGTTAACCTGCATCGGGCATGGTTAGTACTTGCATTGGAGACCGGTTGGGAATACCACGTGTAGTAGGCTCATAAAAAAATTTATTCCGTAGTTCATACTAACATTTTCCCGGAATTTTTTGCCTAGCAGAAGCATTAAATGTCATCCAATTCCGACGAATTTTCAGGGTACTGACAAACCATTGCGGAATACACCAGTTCTCGTCCGATCACTGAAGTTGAGCTCACCGGACGTGGTTATTACTTGCATGGCAGACCGGCTGAGAATATCACGTGTAGTAGGCTCATCAACATTTTTATTCCACATTACATACTAACTTTTTCCCATGATTGTTTGCCTAGCCGTATTATTAAATGACATCCAATTCCGACGAATATTCGGCCTAGTGCCAAACCATTGCAGAATACACCAGTTCTCGTCCGATCACTGAAGTTAAGCTGCATCGGGCGTGGTTACTACTTGCATGGGAGACCAGCTGGGAATACCACGTATAGTAGGATCATTAACATTTTTATTCTACCGTACATTCTAACTTTTTCCAGGGATTGTTTGCCTAGCCGAAGCATTAAATGTCATCCAATTCCGACGAATTTTCAGCCTACTGACAAACCATTGCAGAATACACTAGTTCTCGTCTGATCACTGAAGTAAAGCCCACCGGACGTGGTTAGTACTTGCATGGGAGACCGGCAGAGAACACCACATGCAGTAGGCTCATCAACATTTTTATTCCACCGTACATACTAACTTTTTCGCTGGATTTTTTGCCTAGCCGAAGCATTGAACGACATCCAATTCCAACGAATATTCAGCCTACTGCCAACCCATTGCAGAATACACCAATTCTCTTCCGATCACTGAAGTTAAGTTGCATCGGGCGTGGTTATTACTTGCATGGGAGACCGGCTGGGAATACCATGTGCAGTAGGCTCATCAACATTTTTATTCCACATTACATACTAACATTTTCCCATGATTTTTTGCCTAGACGAAGCATTAAATGACATACAATTCGAACGAATATTCAGCCTACTGCCAAACCATTGCATGATACACCAGTTCACGTCCGATCGCTGAAGTTAAGCTGCATCGGGCGTGGTGAGTACTTGCATGCGAGACCGGCTGGGAATACCACGTGCATTAGGCTCATCAACATTTTTATTCCACATTACATACTAACTTTTACCCAAAATTGTTTTTTGCCTAGCCGTAGCATTAAATGACGTCCAATTCCTTCGAATATTCAGCCTATTGCCAAACCATTGCAGAATACACCAGTTCTCGTCGCATCACTGAAGTTAAGCTGCTTCGGGCGTGGTTAGTACTTGCATGGGAGATCGGTTGGGAATACCACGTGTAGTCGGCTTTTTAATATTTTTATTCCACCGTACATACCAACATTTTCCCGGTATTTTTTGCCTAGCCGAAGTATTAAATTACATCCAATTCCGACGAATATTCAGCCTACTGCCAAACCATTGCAGAATACAGCAGTTCTCGTCCGATCACTGAAGTTAAGCTGCATCGGGCATGGTTAGGACTTGCACGGGAGACCGACCGGGAATACCACGTGCAGTAGGCCCATCAACATTTTTATTCCACATTACATTCTAAATTTTTCCCATGATTTTTTGCCTAGACGAAGTCATTAAATGACATACAATTCGAACGAATATTCAGCCTACTGCCAAACCATTGCAGAATACACCAGTTCTCGTCCGATCACTGAAGTTAAGCTGCATCGGGCGTGGTTGCATGGGAGACCGGCTTGGAATACCATGTGCATTAGGCTTATCAACATTTTTATTCCACCGTACATACCAACTTTTTCCCGGATTTTTTGCCTTACCGAAGCGTTAAACGACATGCAATTCTGACGAATATTCAGCCTACTGTCAAACCATTGCAGAACACACCAGTTCTTGTACGATCACTGAAGTTAAGCTGCATCGGGCGTGGTTAGTACTTGCATGGGAGACCGGCTGTGAATACCACGTGCAGTAGGCTCATCAACATTTTTATTCCACATTACATACTAACTTTTACCTATGATTTTTTGCCTAGCCGTAGCACTAAATGACATCCAATTCCTACGAATATTCAGCCTACTGCCAACCCATTCCAGAATTCATCAGTTCTCGTCCGATCACTGAAGTTAAGCTGCATCGGGCGTGGTTAGTACTTGCATGGGAGACCGGCTGGGAATACCACGAGCAGTAGGCTTATCAACATTTTTATTCCACCATATATACCAACATTTTCACTGGATTTTTTGCCTACCCGAAGCGTTAAACGACATCCAATTCTGACGAATACTCAGCCTACTGTCAAACCATTGCAGATCACACCAGTTCTTGTCCGATCACTGAAGTTAAGCTGCATCGGGCGTGGTTAGTTCTTGCACGCGAGACCGGCTGGGAATACCACGTGCATTAGGCTCATCAACATTTTTATTCCACCGTACATACTAACTTTTTCCCGGGATTTTTTGCCTAGCCAAAGTAATAAATTACATCCAATTCCAACGAATATCCAGCCTACTGCCAAACCATTGCAGAATACACCAGTTCTCGTCCGATCACTGAAGTTATGCTGCATCGGGCGTGGTCAGTACTTGCATGGGAGACCGGCTGGGAATACCACGTGCAGTAGGCTGATGAACATTTTTATTGCAGAATACACCAGTTCTCGTCCAATCACTGAAGTTAAGCTGCATCGGGCGTGGTTAGTACTTGCATGGAGACCGGCTGGGCATACCACGTGCATTAGGCTCATCAACATTTTTATTCTACCGTACATACTAACTTTTTCCCGGGATATTTTGCCTTACCGAAGCGTTAAATGACATGCAATTCTGACGAATATTCAGCCTACTGTCAAACCATTGCAGAACACACCAGTTCTTGTCCGATCACTGAAGTTAAGCTGCATCGGGCATGGTTAGTACTTGCATGGGAGACAGGCTGGGAATACCACGTGCATTAGGCTTATCAACATTTTTATTCCACATTACATACTAACGTTTGCCAATGATTTTTTACCCAGCCGTAGCATTAAATGACATCCAATTCCGACGAATATTCAGCCTACTGCAAAACTATTGCAGAATACACCAGCTCTCGCCGGATCACTGAAGTCAAGCTGCATCGGGCGTGGTTAGTACTAGCATGGGAGACCGGCTGGGAATACCACGTACAGTAGGCTCATCAACATTTTTATTCCACATTACATACTAACTTTTTCCTATGATTTTTTCCCTAGCCGTAGCATTAAATGACATCCAATTCCGACGAATATTCAGCCTACTGCCAAACCAATGCAGAATACACCAGTTCTCGTCCGATTACTGAAGTTAAGCTGCATCGGGCGTGGTTAGTACTTTCATGGGATACCGGCTGGGAATACCACGTGCATTAGGCTTATCAACATTTTTATTCCACATTACATACTAACTTTTGCCAATGATTTTTTACCCAGCCGTAGCATTAAATGACATCCAATTCCGACGAATATTTAGCCTACTGCCAAACCATTGCAGAATACACCAGTTCTCGTCTGATCAGCGAAGTTAAGCTAACCGGACGTAGTTAGTACTTGCATGGGAGACCGGCTGAGAATATCACGTGCAGTAGGCTTATCAGCATTTTTATTCCACCATACATACCATCTTTTTCCCGTGATTTTTTGTCTAGCCGAAGCATTAATTGAAATCCAATTCCGACAAATATTCAGCCTACTGCCAAACCATTGCAGAATACACCAGTTCTCGTCCGATCACTGAAGTTAAGCTGCATAGGGCGTGGTAGTACTTGCATGGGAGACCGGCTGGGAATACCACGTGCAGCAGGCTGATGAACATTTTTATTCCACCGTACATACTAACTTTTACCCGGGATTTTTTGCCTAGCCGAAGTATTAAATTACATCCAATTTCGACGAATATTCAGCCTACTGCCAAACCATTGCAGAATACACCAGTTCTCATCCGATCCCTGAAGTTAAGTTGCATTGGGCATGGTTAGGACTTGCACGGGAGACCGGCTGGGAATACCACGTGCAGTAGGCCCATCAACATATTTATTCCACATTACATTCTAAATTTTTCCCATGATTTTTTGCCTAGACGAAGCATTAAATGACATACAATTCGGACGAATATTCAGCCTACTGCCAAACCATTGCAGAATACACCAGTTCTCCTCCGATCACTGAAGTTAAGCTGCATCGGGCGTGGTTGCATGGGAGATCGGCCTGGAATACCATGTGCATTAGGCTCATCAACATTTTTATTCCACCGTACATACCAAATTTTTCCCGGGATTTTTTGCCTAGCCGAAGCGTTAAACGACATGCAATTCTGACGAATATTCAGCCTACTGTCAAACCATTGCAGAACACACCAGTTCCCGTTCGATCACTGAATTTAAGCTGCATCGGGCGTGGTTAGTACTTGCATGGGAGACCGGCTGAGAATACCTCGTGCAGTAGGCTCATCAACTTTTTTATACCACATTACATATTATCTTTTACCCATGATTTATTGCCTAGCCGTAGCATTAAATGACATCCAATTCCGACGTATATTCAGCCTACTGCCAAACCATTGCAGAATACACCAGTTCTCGTCCGATCACTGACGTTAAGCTGCATCGGTTGTGGTTAGTACTTGCATGGGAGACAGGCTGGGAATACCACGTGCATTAGGCTCATCAACATTTTTATTCCACCGTACATACTAACGTTTCCCCGGGATTTTTTGCCTTGCCGAAGTATTAAATTACATCCAATTCCGACGAATATTCAGTCGACTGCCCAACCATTGCAGAATACACCAGTTCTCGTCTGATCTCTGAAGATAACCTGCATCGGCCATGGTTAGTACTTGCATGGGAGACCGGCTGGGAATACCACGTGCAGTTGGCTGACGAGCATTTTTATTCCACCATACATACTATCTTTGTCCCGTGTTTTTTGCCTAGACGAAGCATTAAATGACATACAATTCGGACGAATATTCAGCCTACTGCCAAACCATTGCAGAATACACCAGTTCTCGACCGATCACTGAAGTTATGCTGCATCGGGCGTGGTTGCATTGGAGACCGGCCTGGAAGATCATGTGCATTAGGCTCATCAACATTGTTATTCCACCGTACATACCAAATTTTTCCCTGGATTTTTTGCCTAGCCGAAGCGTTAAACGACATGCAATTCTGACGAACATTCAGCCTACTGTCAAACCATTGCAGAACACACCAGTTCACGTTCTATCACTGAAGTTAAGCTGCATCGGGCGTGGTTAGTACTTGCATGGGAGACCGGCTGAGAATACCACGTGCAGTAGGCTCATCAATATTTTTATTCCACATTACATACTAACTTTTCCCCATGATTTTTTGCCTAGACGAAGCATTAAATGACCTACAATTCGGACGAATATTCAGCCTACTGCCAAACCATTGCAGAATACACCAGTTCTCTCCGATCACTGAAGTTAAGCTGCATCGGGCGTGGTTAGTACTTGCATGGGAGACAGGCTGGGAATACTACGTGCATTAGGCTCATCAATATTTTTATTCCACCGTGCATACTAACGTTTTCCCGGGATTTTTTGCCTAGCCGTAGCAGTAAATGACATCCAATTCCGACGAATATTCAGACTACTGCCAAACCATTGCAGAATACACCAGTTCTCGTCCGATCACTGAAGTTAAGCTGCATCGGGCGTGGTTAGTACTTGCATGGGAGACCGGCTGGGAATACCACAATCAGTAGGATTATCAACATTTTTATTCCACCATACATACCAAATTTTTCCCAGGATTTTTTGCCTAGCCAACGCGTTAAACCACAGGCAATTCTGACGAATATTCAACCTACTGTCAAACAATTGCAGAACACACCAGTTCTCGTCCGATCACTGAATTTAAGCTGCATCAGGCGTGGTTAGTACTTGCATGGGAGACCGGCTGAGAATATCACGTGCAGTAGGCTTATCAACATTTTATTCCACCATACATACTATCTTTTTCCCGTGATTTTTTGTCTAGCCGAAGCATTAATTGAAATCCAACTCCGACAAATATTCAGCCTACTGCCAAACCATTGCAGAATACACCAGTTCTCGTTCGATCACTGAAGTTAAGCTGCATAGGGCGTGGTTAGTACTTGCATGGGAGACCGGCTGGGAATACCACGTGCAGTAGGCTGATGAACATTTTTATTCCACCGTACATACTAACATTTTCCCGGGATTTTTTGCCTAGTCGAAGTATTAAATTACATCCAATTCCGACGAATATTCAGCCTACTGCCAAACCATTGCAGAATACACCAGTTCTCGTCCGATCACTGAAGTTAAGCTGCATCAGGCGTGGTTGCATGGGAGACCGGCCTGGAATACCATGTGCATTAGGCTCATCAACATTTCTATTCCACCGTACATACCAAATTTTTCCCGGGATATTTTGCCTAGCCGAAGCGTTAAACGACATGCAATTCTGACGAATATTCAGCCTACTGTCAAACCATTGCAGAACACACCAGTTCTCGTTTGATCACTGAATTTAAGCTGCATCGGGCGTGGTTAGTACTTGCATGGGAGACCGGCTGGGAATACCACGTGCAGTTGGCTGACGAGCATTTTTATTCCACCATACATACTATCTTTGTCCCGTGTTTTTTGCCTAGACGAAGCATTAAATGACATACAATTCGGACGAATATTCAGCCTACTGCCAAACCATTGCAGAATACACCAGTTCTCGACCGATCACTGAAGTTATGCTGCATCGGGCGTGGTTGCATTGGAGACCGGCCTGGAAGATCATGTGCATTAGGCTCATCAACATTGTTATTCTACCGTACATACCAAATTTTTCCCTGGATTTTTTGCCTAGCCGAAGCGTTAAACGACATGCAATTCTGACGAACATTCAGCCTACTGTCAAACCATTGCAGAACACACCAGTTCACGTTCTATCACTGAAGTTAAGCTGCATCGGGCGTGGTTAGTACTTGCATGGGAGACCGGCTGAGAATACCACGTGCAGTAGGCTCATCAATATTTTTATTCCACATTACATACTAACTTTTCCCCATGATTTTTTGCCTAGACGAAGCATTAAATGACCTACAATTCGGACGAATATTCAGCCTACTGCCAAACCATTGCAGAATACACCAGTTCTCTCCGATCACTGAAGTTAAGCTGCATCGGGCGTGGTTAGTACTTGCATGGGAGACAGGCTGGGAATACTACGTGCATTAGGCTCATCAAGATTTTTATTCCACCGTACATACTAACGTTTTCCCGGGATTTTTTGCCTAGCCGTAGCAGTAAATGACATCCAATTCCGACGAATATTCAGACTACTGCCAAACCATTGCAGAATACACCAGTTCTCGTCCGATCACTGAAGTTAAGCTGCATCGGGCGTGGTTAGTACTTGCATGGGAGACCGGCTGGGAATACCACAATCAGTAGGATTATCAACATTTTTATTCCACCATACATACCAAATTTTTCCCAGGATTTTTTGCCTAGCCAACGCGTTAAACCACAGGCAATTCTGACGAATATTCAACCTACTGTCAAACAATTGCAGAACACACCAGTTCTCGTCCGATCACTGAATTTAAGCTGCATCAGGCGTGGTTAGTACTTGCATGGGAGACCGGCTGAGAATATCACGTGCAGTAGGCTTATCAACATTTTTATTCCACCATACATACTATCTTTTTCCCGTGATTTTTTGTCTAGCCGAAGCATTAATTGAAATCCAACTCCGACAAATATTCAGCCTACTGCCAAACCATTGCAGAATACACCAGTTCTCGTTCGATCACTGAAGTTAAGCTGCATAGGGCGTGGTTAGTACTTGCATGGGAGACCGGCTGGGAATACCACGTGCAGTAGGCTGATGAACATTTTTATTCCACCGTACATACTAACATTTTCCCGGGATTTTTTGCCTAGTCGAAGTATTAAATTACATCCAATTCCGACGAATATTCAGCCTACTGCCAAACCATTGCAGAATACACCAGTTCTCATCCGATCACTGAAGTTAAGCTGCATCAGGCGTGGTTGCATGGGAGACCGGCCTGGAATACCATGTGCATTAGGCTCATCAACATTTCTATTCCACCGTACATACCAAATTTTTCCCGGGATATTTTGCCTAGCCGAAGCGTTAAACGACATGCAATTCTGACGAATATTCAGCCTACTGTCAAACCATTGCAGAACACACCAGTTCTCGTTTGATCACTGAATTTAAGCTGCATCGGGCGTGGTTAGTACTTTCATGGGAGACCGGCTGAGAATACCACGTGCAGTAGGTTCATCAACTTTTTTATACCACATTACATACTAACTTTTACCCATGATTTTTTGCCTAGCCGTAGCATTAAATGACATCCAATTCCGACGAATATTCAGCCTACTGCCAAACCATTGCAGAATACACCAGTTCTCGTCCGATCACTGAAGTTAAGCTGCATCGGGCGTGGTTAGTACTTGCATGTGAGACAGGCTGGGAATACCACGTGCATTAGGCTCATCAACATTTTTATTCCACCGTACATACTAACGTTTTCCCGGGATTTTTTGCCTTGCCGAAGTATTAAATTACATCAAATTCCGACGAATATTCAGTCTACTGCCAAACCATTGCAGAATACACCAGTTCTCCTCCGATCACTGAAGTTAAGCTGCATCGGGCGTGGTTGCATGGGAGACCGGCCTGGAATATCATGTGCATTAGGCTCATCAACATTTTTATTCCACCGTACATACCAAATTTTCCCGGGATTTTTTGCCTAGCCGAAGCGTTAAACGACATGCAATTCTGACGAATATTCAGCCTACTGTCAAACCATTGCAGAGCACACCAGTTCTTGTCCGATCACTGAAGTAAGCTCCATCGGGCATGCTTAGTACTTGCATGGGAGACCGGCTGGGAATACCACGTGCAGTCGGCTCATCAACATTTTTATTCCACATTACATACTAACTTTTACCCAAAATTGTTTTTTGCCTAGCCGTAGCATTAAATGACATCAAATTCCGTCGAATATTCAGCCTATTGCCAAACCATTGCAGAATACACCAGTTCTCGTCGCATCACTGAAGTTAAGCTGCATCGGGCGTTTTTAGTACTTGCCTGGGAGACCAGCTGGGAATACCACGTGCAGTAGGCTGATGAACATTTTTATTGCAGAATACACCAGTTCTCGTCCGATCACTGAAGTTAAGCCGCATCGGGCGTGGTTAGTTCTTGCACGGGAGACCGGCTGGGAATACCACGTGCAGTAGGCTCATCAACATTTTTATTCCACATTTCATACTAACTTTTGTCCATGATTTTTTGCCTAGACGAAGCATTAAATGACATACAATTCGGACGAATATTCAGCCTGCTGCCAAACCATTGCAGAATACACCAGTTCTCGTCCGATCACTGAAGTTAAGCTGCATCGGGCGTGGTTAGTACTTGCATGGGAAAACGGCTGGGAATACCATGTGCAGTAGGCTTATCAACATTTTTATTCCACCGTACATACCAAATTTTTCCCGGGATTTTTTGCCGAGCCAACGCGTTAAACCACAGGCAATTCTGACGAATATTCAGCCTACTGTCAAACCATTGCAGAACACACCAGTTCCTGTTTGATCACTGAATTTAAGCTGCATCGGGCGTGGTTAGTACTTGCATGGGAGACCGGCTGAGAATACCACGTGCAGTAGGCTCATCAACTTTTTTATACCACATTACATACTAACTTTTACCCATGATTTTTTGCCTAGCCGTAGCATTAATTGACATCCAATTCCGACGTATATTCAGCCTACTGCCAAACCATTGCAGAATACACCAGTTCTCGTCAGATCACTGAAGTTAAGCTGCATTGGGCGTGGTTAGTACTTGCATGGGAGACCTGCTGGGAATGCCACGTGCAGTAGGCTTATCAACATTTTTATTCCACCGTACATACTATCTTTTTCCCTTTATTATTTGCCTAGCCGAAACATTAATAGAAATCCTATTCCGACGAATATTCAGCCTACTGCCAAACCATTGCAGAATACACCAGTTCTCGTCTGATCACTGAAGTTAAGCTAACCGGACATGGTTAGTACTTGCATGGGAGACCGACTGAGAATATCACGTGCAGTAGGCTTATCAACATTTTTATTCCACCATACATACTATCGTTTTCCCGTGATTTTTTGTCTAGCGGAAGCATTAATTGAAATCCAATTCCGACAAATATTCAGCCTACTGCCAAACCATTGCAGAATTCACCAGTTCTCGTCCGATCACTGAAGTTAAGCTGCATAGGGCGTGGTTAGCACTTACATGGGAGACCGGCTGGGAACACCACGTGCAGTAGGCTGATGAACATTTTTATTCCACCGTACATACTAACATTTTCCCGGGATTTTTTGCCTAGCCGAAGTATTAAATTACATCAAATTCCGACGAATATTCAGCCTACTGCCAAACCATTGCAGAATACACCAGTTCTCGTCCGTTCACTGAAGTTAAGCTGCATCGGGAATGGTTAGGACTTGCACGGGAGACTGGCTGGGAATACCACATGCAGTAGGCCCATCAACATTTTTATTCCACATTACATTCTAAATTTTTCCCATGCTTTTTTGCATAGACGAAGCATTAAATGACATACAATTCGGACGAAAATTCTGCCTACTGCCAAACCATTGCAGAATACACCAGTTCTCGTCCGATCACTGAAGTTAAGCTGCATCGGGCATGGTTAGTACTTGCATGGGAGACCGGCTGGAAATACCACGTGCAGTAGGCTTATCAACATTTTTATTCCACCGTACATACCAAATTTTTCCCGGGGTTTTTTGCCTAGCCAACGCGTTAAACCACAGGCAATTCTGACGAATATTCAGCCTACTGTCAAACCATTGCAGAACACACCAGTTCTCGTCCGATCACTGAATTTAAGCTGCATCGGGCGTGGTTAGTACTTGCATGGGAGACCGGCTGGGAATACCACATGCAGTAGGCTCATCAACATTTTTATTCCACATTACATACTAACTTTTACCCATGATTTTTTGCCTAGCCGTAGCATTAAATGACATCCAATTCCGACGAATATTCAGCCTACTGCCAAACCATTGCAGAATACACCAGTTCTCGTCCGATCACTGAAGTTAAGCTGCATCGGGCGTGGTTAGTACTTGCATGTGAGACAGGCTGGGAATACCACGTGCATTAGGCTCATCAACATTTTTATTCCACCGTACATACTAACGTTTTCCCGGGATTTTTTGCCTTCCCGAAGTATTAAATTACATCAAATTCCGACGAATATTCAGTCTACTGCCAAACCATTGCAGAATACACCAGTTCTCGTCCGATCACTGAAGTTAAGCTGCATCGGGCGTGGTTGCATGGGAGACCGGCCTGGAATATCATGTGCATTAGGCTCATCAACATTTTTATTCCACCGTACATACCAAATTTTCCCGGGATTTTTTGCCTAGCCGAAGCGTTAAACGACATGCAATTCTGACGAATATTCAGCCTACTGTCAAACCATTGCAGAGCACACCAGTTCTTGTCCGATCACTGAAGTAAGCTCCATCGGGCATGCTTAGTACTTGCATGGGAGACCGGCTGGGAATACCACGTGCAGTCGGCTCATCAACATTTTTATTCCACATTACATACTAACTTTTACCCAAAATTGTTTTTTGCCTAGCCGTAGCATTAAATGACATCCAATTCCGTCGAATATTCAGCCTATTGCCAAACCATTGCAGAATACACCAGTTCTCGTCGCATCACTGAAGTTAAGCTGCATCGGGCGTTTTTAGTACTTGCCTGGGAGACCAGCTGGGAATACCACGTGCAGTAGGCTGATGAACATTTTTATTGCAGAATACACCAGTTGTCGTCCGATCACTGAAGTTAAGCCGCATCGGGCGTGGTTAGTTCTTGTACGGGAGACCGGCTGGGAATACCACGTGCAGTAGGCTCATCAACATTTTTATTCCACATTTCATACTAACTTTTGTCCATGATTTTTTGCCTAGACGAAGCATTAAATGACATACAATTCGGACGAATATTCAGCCTGCTGCCAAACCATTGCAGAATACACCAGTTCTCGTCCGATCACTGAAGTTAAGCTGCATCGGGCGTGGTTAGTACTTGCATGGGAAAACGGCTGGGAATACCATGTGCAGTAGGCTTATCAACATTTTTATTCCACCGTACATACCAAATTTTTCCCGGGATTTTTTGCCGAGCCAACGCGTTAAACCACAGGCAATTCTGACGAATATTCAGCCTACTGTCAAACTATTGCAGAACACACCAGTTCCTGTTTGATCACTGAATTTAAGCTGCATCGGGCGTGGTTAGTACTTGCATGGGAGACCGGCTGAGAATACCACGTGCAGTAGGCTCATCAACTTTTTTATACCACATTACATACTAACTTTTACCCATGATTTTTTGCCTAGCCGTAGCATTAATTGACATCCAATTCCGACGTATATTCAGCCTACTGCCAAACCATTGCAGAATACACCAGTTCTCGTCAGATCACTGAAGTTAAGCTGCATTGGGCGTGGTTAGTACTTGCATGGGAGACCTGCTGGGAATGCCACGTGCAGTAGGCTTATCAACATTTTTATTCCACCGTACATACTATCTTTTTCCCTTTATTATTTGCCTAGCCGAAACATTAATAGAAATCCTATTCCGACGAATATTCAGCCTACTGCCAAACCATTGCAGAATACACCAGTTCTCGTCTGATCACTGAAGTTAAGCTAACCGGACATGGTTAGTACTTGCATGGGAGACCGACTGAGAATATCACGTGCAGTAGGCTTATCAACATTTTTATTCCACCATACATACTATCGTTTTCCCGTGATTTTTTGTCTAGCGGAAGCATTAATTGAAATCCAATTCCGACAAATATTCAGCCTACTGCCAAACCATTGCAGAATTCACCAGTTCTCGTCCGATCACTGAAGTTAAGCTGCATAGGGCGTGGTTAGCACTTACATGGGAGACCGGCTGGGAACACCACGTGCAGTAGGCTGATGAACATTTTTATTCCACCGTACATACTAACATTTTCCCGGGATTTTTTGCCTAGCCGAAGTATTAAATTACATCAAATTCCGACGAATATTCAGCCTACTGCCAAACCATTGCAGAATACACCAGTTCTCGTCCGTTCACTGAAGTTAAGCTGCATCGGGAATGGTTAGGACTTGCACGGGAGACTGGCTGGGAATACCACATGCAGTAGGCCCATCAACATTTTTATTCCACATTACATTCTAAATTTTTCCCATGCTTTTTTGCTTAGACGAAGCATTAAATGACATACAATTCGGACGAAAATTCTGCCTACTGCCAAACCATTGCAGAATACACCAGTTCTCGTCCGATCACTGAAGTTAAGCTGCATCGGGCATGGTTAGTACTTGCATGGGAGACCGGCTGGAAATACCACGTGCAGTAGGCTTATCAACATTTTTATTCCACCGTACATACCAAATTTTTCCCGGGGTTTTTTGCCTAGCCAACGCGTTAAACCACATGCAATTCTGACGAATATTCAGCCTACTGTCAAACCATTGCAGAACACACCAGTTCTCGTCCGATCACTGAATTTAAGCTGCATCGGGCGTGGTTAGTACTTGCATGGGAGACCGGCTGGGAATACCACATGCAGTAGGCTCATCAACATTTTTATTCCACATTACATACTAACTTTTACCCATGATTTTTTGCCTAGCCGTAGCATTAAATGACATCCAATTCCGACGAATATTCAGCCTACTGCCAAACCATTGCAGAATACACCAGTTCTCATCCGATCGCCGAAGTTAAGCTGCATCGGGCGTGGTTAGTACTTGCATGGAAGACCTGCTGGGAATGCCACGTGCAGTAGGCTTATCAACATTTTTATTCCACCGTACATACTATCTTTTTCCCTTTATTATTTGCCTAGCCGAAACATTAATTGAAATCCTATTCCGACGAATATTCAGCCTACTGTCAAGCGTTTCCGATACTGCTGTATCGGAAACGCTTGACAAACATGCCCCCATGACTGAGAAGACTGTTCACGTTCGTGTGGCCGAGCCGTGGATAAATGTTGATATTTACCACGCCCGCACTGAACGCCGTAAAGCTGAACGGACGTGGCGGCGAACTGGTTTAACTGTCCATCGCCAAATCTACAAATCTAAACGAAATAAAGTTAATGATCTTATTGATGTATCACGTAGGAGTTATTTCGCTGATAAGATCGCGGATTGTAATGGTGACCAAAGAAAACTGTTTTCCATCGTAAATGGTCTTCTAGGCTCGACAAATAAATTGAATGCGTTGCCGATTCACGATAACAAAATAAATTTAGCGAATCGTTTTAGCATGTTTTTCGTGGATAAGATTAAGAAAATCAATCAAGGACTAAATCTAAATTTATTGAATGGAAACCGTTTTAACGAACTGCACAAGTTCTCTGGTGATGAATTGAAATGTTTTGAACCAGCCACGGAGGATGAAATAATTAAAATTATAAAAAAATCGTCGTCGGTTTCGTGCGATTTGGACTGTTTACCCACTAATATATTAAAAGATGAAAAGATCCTTTCTATCCTGCTTTCACCTATAACAGATATCATAAATGAATCACTTCGCACTGGAAGTGTTCCTGAGAAAATGAAATGTGCGCTGATTAAACCTCTGCTCAAGAAAGCATCGTTGGATTCAAACATGCTGAACAATTATCGACCGATTTCTAATTTGTCTTTTATATCTAAAGTCCTTGAACGTGTCGTTGCATCCAGAGTGAAACAACATTTAGAGAATTATTCGTTGTATGAAGAGTTTCAATCAGCGTATCGGACCGCACATAGCACTGAAACGGCTCTTTTGCGGGTCGCTAACGATGTACTATGCAGTATTGATAATTCTAAGAATTCAGTTGCTCTCGTACTTTTGGATCTTTCAGCCGCTTTTGATACTGTGAATCACAGGATTCTCATCGATAGGTTGAGATCAAATTTTGGTTTAAATGGTCTCATCATCAAATGGTTTGAGTCGTATTTGAGTAACCGCATTCAAAAAGTGAAAATTGGAAATGTATTTTCTGATATGACGTCTATATTAGAAACCGGTGTTCCACAGGGCTCCGTCTTAGGGCCATTATTGTTCTCAATGTACATGCGTCCATTGGGCGAGTTATTGCGACGTCACGGCGTAAAATATCATTTTTACGCCGATGACACACAGATTTATTTATCGGTTTCTGAAGATGATCAAATTCGCGCCCGGGTGATACTTCAGACATGTATTCAAGACGTTAGCGATTGGATGTCTTGTAATTTCCTACTTTTGAATGTGTCGAAAACTGAATTTGTGTGCATGTCGTCTCGGAGATTCTCACAAGACTCGTGTCCTTTGTCTAGTATCGCAATTGGTGAAGAATTGGTTAGTGCTTCGTCAAGTGCTAGAAACTTAGGTGTCTTGTTTGATTCGCAGCTATCTATGGAAACACACATTTCTACTATTTGTAGATCTGGATATTCCCATCTAAGAAATATTAATCGTATTCGTAAATCATTATCCCAATCTGATACTGAAAAGTTGGTACATGCATTCATATCTTCTCGCTTAGACAGCTGTAATTCATTATTGTCTGGTCTCCCTGTAACTAAGATAAAACCTCTTATTCGTGTACAAAATGCAGCAGCCCGCCTTGTCACTCGTGCTCGAAAATATGACCACATTACAGACATTTTTATTAAACTTCATTGGTTACCAGTTGTACAACGAATCAATTTCAAATTACTTTTACTAGTGTATAAATCTTTGTATGGTTTTGCCCCAAATTATCTATGTGAATTAATCGAATTTTATGTACCTAGTCGTAGTTTAAGATCTGAATCAAAGTTTCTTATTAAAACTCGTCAGGTGTGTAGTAAAAAGTCCAAGGTGTTATACAAAGACCGTGCTTTTGAAAATTTAGGTCCTAAACTTTTTAATGAATTACCTCTGTCTGTTCGTTCTAGTCCATTCAGTAGACATTTTTAAATCCAGACTGAAAACGCACTTATTTAAATGTGCTTTTAATATTTGACTGATTGTTTATTGTATCAGCGCCTTTGATCTTCATATGTTGGAATTGTTGCGCTTAATTAAATAAAGTTATTATTTATTATTATTATTACTGCCAAACCATTGCAGAATACACCAGTTCTCGTCTGATCACTGAAGGTAAGCTAACCGGACGTGGTTAGTACTTGCATGGGAGACCGACTGAGAATATCACGTGCAGTAGGCTTATCAACATTTTTATTCCACCATACATACTATCGTTTTCCCGTGATTTTTTGCCTAGCGGAAGCATTAATTGAAATCCAATTCCGACAAATATTCAGCCTACTGCCAAACCATTGCAGAATACACCAGTTCTCGTCCGTTCACTGAAGTTAAGCTGCATCGGGAATGGTTAGGACTTGCACGGGAGACTGGCTGGGAATACCACATGCAGTAGGCCCATCAACATTTTTATTCCACATTACATTCTAAATTTTTCCCATGCTTTTTTGCTTAGACGAAGCATTAAATGACATACAATTCGGACGAAAATTCTGCCTACTGCCAAACCATTGCAGAATACACCAGTTCTCGTCCGATCACTGAAGTTAAGCTGCATCGGGCATGGTTAGTACTTGCATGGGAGACCGACTGGGAATACCACGTGCAGTAGGCTTATCAACATTTTTATTCCACCGTACATACCAAATTTTTCCCGGGATTTTTTGCCTAGCCAACGCGTTAAACCACAGGCAATTCTGACGAATATTCAGCCTACTGTCAAACCATTGCAGAACACACCAGTTCTCGTCCGATCACTGAATTTAAGCTGCATCGGGCGTGGTTAGTACTTGCATGGGAGACCGGCTGGGAATACCACGTGCAGTAGGCTCATCAACATTTTTATTCACATTACATACTAACTTTTACCCATGATTTTTTGCCTAGCCGTAGCATTAAATGACATACCATTCGGACGAATATTCAGCCTACGTCCAAACCATTGCAAAATACACCAGTTCTCGTCCGATCACTGAAGTTCAGCTGCATCGGGCGTGGTCAGTTCTTGCATGGGAGACAGGCTGGGAATACCAAGTGCATTAGGCTCATCAACATTTTTATTACACCGTAAAGACTAACGTTTTACCCGGATTTTTTGCCTAGCCGAAGTACTAAATTACATCCGATTCCGACGAATATTCAGCCTACTGCCAAACCATTGCAGAATACACCAGTTCTCATCCGATCGCCGAAGTTAAGCTGCATCGGGCGTGGTTAGTACTTGCATGGAAGACCTGCTGGGAATGCCACGTGCAGTAGGCTTATCAACATTTTTATTCCACCGCACATACTATCTTTTTCCCTTTATTATTTGCCTAGCCGAAACATTAATTGAAATCCTATTCCGACGAATATTCAGCCTACTGCCAAACCATTGCAGAATACACCAGTTCTCGTCTGATCACTGAAGTTAAGCTAACCGGACGTGGTTAGTACTTGCATGGGAGACCGACTGAGAATATCACGTGCAGTAGGCTTATCAACATTTTTATTCCACCATACATACTATCGTTTTCCCGTGATTTTTTGTCTAGCGGAAGCATTAATTGAAATCCAATTCCGACAAATATTCAGCCTACTGCCAAACCATTGCAGAATACACCAGTTCTTGTCCGATCACTGAAGTTAAGCTGCATAGGGCGTGGTTAGCACTTACATGGGAGACCGGCTGGGAACACCACGTGCAGTAGGCTGATGAACATTTTTATTCCACCGTACATACTAACATTTTCCCGGGATTTTTTGCCTAGCCGAAGTATTAAATTACATCCAATTCCGACGAATATTCAGCCTACTGCCAAACCATTGCAGAATACACCAGTTCTCGTCCGATCACTGAAGTTAAGCTGCATCGGGAATGGTTAGGACTTGCACGGGAGACTGGCTGGGAATACCACGTGCAGTAGGCCCATCAACATTTTTATTCCACATTACATTCTAAATTTTTCCCATGCTTTTTTGCTTAGACGAAGCATTAAATGACATACAATTCGGACGAAAATTCAGCCTACTGCCAAACCATTGCAGAATACACCAGTTCTCGTTCGATCACTGAAGTTAAGCTGCATCGGGCGTGGTTGCATGGGAGACCGGCCTGGAATACCATGTGATTAGGCTCATCAACATTTTTATTCCACCGTAGATACCAAATTTTTCCCGGGATTTTTTGCCTAGCCGAAGCGTTAAACGACATGCAATTCTGACGAATATTCAGCCTACTGTCAAACCATTGCAGAACACACCAGTTCCCGTTCGATCACTGAATTTAAGCTGCATCGGGCGTGGTTAGTACTTGCATGGGAGACCTGCTGAGAATACCACGTGCAGTAGGCTCATCAACTTTTTTATACCACATTACATACTTACTTTTACCCATGATTTTTTGCCTAGCCGTAGAAATAAATGACATCCAATTCCGACGAATATTGAGTCTACTGCCAAACCATTGCAGAATACACCAGTTCTCGTCCGATCTCTGAAGTTAAGCTGCATCGGCCGTGGTTAGTACTTGTATGGGAGACCTGCTGGGAATACCACGTGCAGTTGGCTGATGAACATTTTTATTCCACCGTACATACTATCTTTTTCCCGGGATTTTTTGCCTAGCCGAAGCATTAATTGAAATCCAATTCCGACAAATATTCAGCCTACTGCCAAACCATGCAGAATACACCAGTTCTCGTCCGATCACTGAAGTTAAGCTGCATTGGGCATGGTTAGAACTTGCACGGGAGACCGGCTGGGAATACCACGTGCAGTAGGCCCATCAACATTTTTATTCCACATTACATTCTAAATTTTTCCCATGATTTTTTGCCTAGACGAAGCATTAAATGACATACAATTCAGACGAATATTCAGCCTACAGCCAAACCATTGCAGAATACACCAGTTCTCGTCCGATCACTGAAGTTAAGCTGGATCGGGCGTGGTTGCATGGGAGACCGGCCTGGAATACCTTGTGCGTTAGGCTCATCAACATTTTTATTCCACCATACATACCAAATTTTTCCCGGGATTTTTTGCCTAGCCGAAGCGTTAAACGACATGCAATTCTGACGAATATTCAGCCTACTGTCAAACCATTGCAGAACACACCAGTTCCCGTTCGATCACTGAATTTAAGCTGCATCGGGCGTTGTTAGTACTTGCATGGGAGACCGGCTGAGAATACCACGTGCAGTAGGCTCATCAACTTTTTTATACCACAATACATACTTACTTTTACCCATGATTTTTTGCCTAGCCGTAGCATTAAATGACAGGCAATTCTGGCGAATATTCAACCTACTGTCAAACAATTGCAGAACACACCAGTTCTCGTCCGATCACTGAATTTAAGCTGCATCAGGCGTGGTTAGTACTTGCATGGGAGACCGGCTGAGAATATCACGTGCAGTAGGCTTATCAACATTTTTATTCCACCATACATACTATCTTTTTCCCGTGATTTTTTGTCTAGCCGAAGCATTAATTGAAATCCAACTCCGACAAATATTCAGCCTACTGCCAAACCATTGCAGAATACACCAGTTCTCGTTCGATCACTGAAGTTAAGCTGCATAGGGCGTGGTTAGTACTTGCATGGGAGACCGGCTGGGAATACCACGTGCAGTAGGCTGATGAACATTTTTATTCCACCGTACATACTAACATTTTCCCGGGATTTTTTGCCTAGCCGAAGTATTAAATTACATCCAATTCCGACGAATATTCAGCCTACTGCCAAACCATTGCAGAATACACCAGTTCTCGTCCGATCACTGAAGTTAAGCTGCATCAGGCGTGGTTGCATGGGAGACCGGCCTGGAATACCATGTGCATTAGGCTCATCAACATTTTTATTCCACCGTACATACCAAATTTTTCCCGGGATATTTTGCCTAGCCGAAGCGTTAAACGACATGCAATTCTGACGAATATTCAGCCTACTGTCAAACCATTGCAGAGCACACCAGTTCTTGTCCGATCACTGAAGTAAGCTCCATCGGGCATGCTTAGTACTTGCATGGGAGACCGGCTGGGAATACCACGTGCAGTCGGCGCATCAACATTTTTATTCCACATTACATACTAACTTTTACCCAAAATTGTTTTTTGCCTAGCCGTAGCATTAAATGACATCCAATTCCGTCGAATATTCAGCCTATTGCCAAACCATTGCAGAATACACCAGTTCTCGTCGCATCACTGAAGTTAAGCTGCATCGGGCGTTTTTAGTACTTGCCTGGGAGACCAGCTGGGAATACCACGTGCAGTAGGCTGATGAACATTTTTATTGCAGAATACACCAGTTCTCGTCCGATCACTGAAGTTAAGCCGCATCGGGCGTGGTTAGTTCTTGCACGGGAGACAGGCTGGGAATACCACGTGCAGTAGGCTCATCAACATTTTTATTCCACATTTCATACTAACTTTTGTCCATGATTTTTTGCCTAGACGAAGCATTAAATGACATACAATTCGGACGAATATTCAGCCTGCTGCCAAACCATTGCAGAATACACCAGTTCTCGTCCGATCACTGAAGTTAAGCTGCATCGGGCGTGGTTAGTACTTGCATGGGAAAACGGCTGGGAATACCATGTGCAGTAGGCTTATCAACATTTTTATTCCACCGCACATACCAACTTTTTCCCGGGATTTTTTGCCTTGCCGAAGCGTTAAACGACATGCAATTCTGACGAATATTCAGCCTACTGTCAAACCATTGCAGAACACACCAGTTCCTGTCCGATCACTGAAGTTAAGCTCCATCGGACGTGGTTAGTACTTGCATGGGAAACCGGCTGGGAATACCATGTGCAGTAGGCTTATCAACATTTTTATTCCACCGTACATACCAAATTTTTCCCGGGATTTTTTGCCGAGCCAACGGGTTAAACCACTGGCAATTCTGACGAATATTCAGCCTACTGTCAAACCATTGCAGAACACACCAGTTCCTGTTTGATCACTGAATTTAAGCTGCATCGGGCGTGGTTAGTACTTGCATGGGAGACCGGCTGAGAATACCACGTGCAGTAGGCTCATCAACTTTTTTATACCACATTACATACTAACTTTTACCCATGATTTTTTGCCTAGCCGTAGCATTAATTGACATCCAATTCCGACGTATATTCAGCCTACTGCCAAACCATTGCAGAATACACCAGTTCTCGTCAGATCACTGAAGTTAAGCTGCATTGGGCGTGGTTAGTACTTGCATGGGAGACCTGCTGGGAATGCCACGTGCAGTAGGCTTATCAACATTTTTATTCCACCGTACATACTATCTTTTTCCCTTTATTATTTGCCTAGCCGAAACATTAATTGAAATCCTATTCCGACGAATATTCAGCCTACTGCCAAACCATTGCAGAATACACCAGTTCTCGTCTGATCACTGAAGTTAAGCTAACCGGTCATGGTTAGTACTTGCATGGGAGACCGACTGAGAATATCACGTGCAGTAGGCTTATCAACATTTTTATTCCACCATACATACTATCGTTTTCCCGTGATTTTTTGTCTGGCGGAAGCATTAATTGAAATCCAATTCCGACAAATATTCAGCCTACTGCCAAACCATTGCAGAATACACCAGTTCTCGTCCTATCACTGAAGTTAAGCTGCATCGGGCATGGTTAGTACTTGCATGGGAGACCGGCTGGGAATACCACGTGCAGTAGGCTTATCAACATTTTTATTCCACCGTACATACCAAATTTTTCCCGGGAATTTTTCCCTAGCCAACGCGTTAAACCACAGGCAATTCTGACGAATATTCAGCCTACTGTCAAACTATTGCAGAACACACCAGTTCTCGTCCGATCACTGAATTTAAGCTGCATCGGGCGTGGTTAGTACTTGCATGGGAGACCGGCTGGGAATACCACGTGCAGTAGGCTCATCAACATTTTTATTCACATTACATACTAACTTTTACCCATGATTTTTTGCCTAGCCGTAGCATTAAATGACATCCAATTCCGACGAATATTCAGCCTACTGCCAAACCATTGCAGAATACACCAGTTCTCATCCGATCGCCGAAGTTAAGCTGCATCGGGCGTGGTTAGTACTTGCATGGAAGACCTGCTGGGAATGCCACGTGCAGTAGGCTTATCAACATTTTTATTTCACCGCACATACTATCTTTTTCCCTTTATTATTTGCCTAGCCGAAACATTAATTGAAATTCTATTCCGACGAATATTCAGCCTACTGCCAAACCATTGCAGAATACACCAGTTCTCGTCTGATCACTGAAGTTAAGCTAACCGGACGTGGTTAGTACTTGCATGGGAGACCGACTGAGAATATCACGTGCAGTAGGCTTATCAACATTTTTATTCCACCATACATACTATCGTTTTCCCGTGATTTTTTGTCTAGCGGAAGCATTAATTGAAATCCAATGCCGACAAATATTCAGCCTACTGCCAAACCATTGCAGAATACACCAGTTCTTGTCCGATCACTGAAGTTAAGCTGCATAGGGCGTGGTTAGCACTTACATGGGAGACCGGCTGGGAACACCACGTGCAGTAGGCTGATGAACATTCTTATTCCACCGTACATACTAACATTTTCCCGGGATTTTTTGCCTAGCCGAAGTATTAAATTACATCCAATTCCGACGAATATTCAGCCTACTGCCAAACCATTGCAGAATACACCAGTTCTCGTCCGATCACTGAAGTTAAGCTGCATCGGGAATGGTTAGGACTTGCACGGGAGACTGGCTGGGAATACCACGTGCAGTAGGCCCATCAACATTTTTCTTCCACATTACATTCTAAATTTTTCCCATGCTTTTTTGCTTAGACGAAGTATTAAATTACATCAAATTCCGACGAATATTCGGTCTACTGCCAAACCATTGCAGAATACACCAGTTCTCGTCCGATCTCTGAAGTTAAGCTGCATCGGGCGTCGTTAGTACTTGTATGGGAGACCGGCTGGGAATACCACGTGCAGTAGGCTGATGAACATTTTTATTCCACCGTACATACTAACTTTTTCCCGGGATTTTTTGCCTAGCCGAAGCATTAATTGAAATCCAATTCCGACAAATATTCAGTCTACTGCCAAACCATTGCAGAATACACCAGTTCTCGTCCGATCTCTGAAGATAAGCGCATCGGGCGTGGTTTGTACTTGCATGGGAGACCGGCTGGGAATACCACGTGCAATAGGCTGATGAATATTTTTATTCCACCATACATGCTATCTTTTTCCCGTGTTTTTTGCCTAGACGAAGCATTAAATGACATACAATTTGGACGAATATTCAGCCTACTGCCAAACCATCGTAGAATACACCAGTTCTCCTCCGATCACTGAAGTTAAGCTACATCGGGCGTGGTTGCATTGGAGACCCGCCTGGAATATCATGTGCATTAGGCTCATCAACATTTTTATTCCACCGTACATACCAAATTTTTCCCGGGATTTTTTGCCTAGCCAAAGCGTTAACCGACATGCAATTTTGACGAATATTCCGCCTACTGTCAAACCATTGCAGAACACACCAGTTCCCGTTCGATCACTGAAGTTAAGCTGCATCGGGCGTGGTTAGTACTTGCATGGGAGACCGGCTGAGAATTCCACGTGCAGTAGACTCATCATCATTTTAATTCCACATTACATACTAACTTTTTCCCATGATTTTTTGCCTAGACGAAGCATTAAATGACATACAATTCGGACGAATATTCAGCATACTGCCTAACCATTGCAGAATACACCAGTTCTTGTCCGATCACTGAAGTTAAGCTGCATCGGGCGTGGTTAGTACTTGCATGGGAGACAGGCTGGGAATACCACGTGCATTAGCCTCATCAACATTTTTATTCCACCGTACATACTAACATTTTCCCGGGATTTTTTGCCTAGCCGTAGCAGTAAATGACATCCAATTCCGACGAATATTCAGCCTACTGCCAAACCATTGCAGAATACACCAGTTCTCGTCCGATCGCTGAAGTTAAGCTGCATCGGGCGTGCTTAGTACTTGCATGGGAGACCGGCTGGGAATACCACGTGCAGTAGGCTGATGAACATTTTTATTCCACCGTGCATACTAAATTTTTCCCGGGATTTTTTGCCTAGCCGAAGCATTAATTGAAATCCAATTCCGACAAATATTCAGTCTACTGCCAAACCATTGCAGAATACACCAGTTCTCGTCCGATCTCTGAAGATAAGCTGCATCGGGCGTGGTTTGTACTTGCATGGAAGACCGGCTGGGAATACCACGTGCAGTAGGCTGATGAATATTTTTATTCCAACATACATACTATCATTTTCCCGTGTTTTTTGCCTAGACGAAGCATTAAATGACATACAATTCGGACGAATATTCAGCCCACTGCCAAACCAATGCAGAATACACCAGTTCTCGTCCGATCTCTGAAGTTAAGCTGCATCGGGCGTGGTTAGTACTTGTATGGGAGACCGGCTGGGAATACCACGTGCAGTAGGCTGATGAACATTTTTATTCCACCGTACATACTAACTTTTTCCCGGGATTTTTTGCCTAGCCGAAGCATTAATTGAAATCCAATTCCGACAAATATTCAGCCTACTGCCAAACCATTGCAGAATACACCAGTTCTCGTCCGATCACTGAAGTTGAGCTCACCGGACGTGGTTATTACTTGCATGGGAGACCGGCTGAGAATATCACGTGTAGTAGGCTCATCATCATTTGTATTCCACATTACATACTAAATTTTTCCCATGATTTTTTGCCTAGACGAAGCATTAAATGACATACAATTCGGACGAATATTCAGCCTACTGCCTAACCATTGCAGAATACACCAGTTCTCGTCCGATCACTGAAGTTAAGCTGCATCGGGCGTGGTTAGTACTTGCATGGGAGACAGGCTGGGAATACCACGTGCATTAGCCTCATCAACATTATTATTCCACCGTACACACTAACGTTTTCCCGGGATTTTTTGCCTAGCCGTAGCAGTAAATGACATCCAATTCCGACGAATATTCAGCCTACTGCCAAACCATTGCAGAATACACCAGTTCTCGTCCGATCACTGAAGTTAAGCTGCATCGGGCGTGGTTAGTACTTGCATGGGAGAACGGCTGGGAATACCACGTGCAGTAGGCTGATGAACATTTTTATTCCACCGTACATACTAAATTTTTCCCGGGATTTTTTGCCTAGCCGAAGCATTAATTGAATTCCAATTCCGACAAATATTCAGTCTACTGCCAAACCATTGCAGAATACACCAGTTCTCGTCCGATCTCTGAAGATAAGCTGTATCGGGCGTGGTTTGTACTTGCATGAGAGACCGGCTGGGAATACCACGTGCAGTAGGCTGATGAATATTTTTATTCCACCATACATACTATCTTTTTCCCGTGTTTTTTGCCTAGACGAAGCATTAAATGACATACAATTCGGACGAATATTCAGCCTACTGCCAAACCATCGCAGAATACACCAGTTCTCGTCCGATCACTGAAGTTAAGCTACATCGGGCGTGGTTGCATTGGAGACCGGCCTGGAATATCATGTGCATTAGGCTCATCAACATTTTTATTCCACCGTACATACCAAATTTTTCCCGGGATTTTTTGCCTAGCCAAAGCGTTAAACGACATGCAATTCTGACGAATATTCCGCCTACTGTCAAACCATTGCAGAACACACCAGTTCCCGTTCGATCACTGAAGTTAAGCTGCATCAGGCGTGGTTAGTACTTGCATGGGAGACCGGCTGAGAATACCACGTGCAGTAGGCTCATCATCATTTTTATTCCACATTACATACTAACTTTTTCCCATGATTTTTTGCCTAGACGAAGCATTAAATGACATACAATTCGGACGAATATTCAGCCTACTGCCTAACCATTGCAGAATACACCAGTTCTCGTCCGATCACTGAAGTTAAGCTGCATCGGGCGTGGTTAGTACTTGCATGGGATACAGGCTGGGAATACCACGTGCATTAGGCTCATCAACATTTTTATTCCACCGTACATACTAACGTTTTCCCGGGATTTTTTGCCTAGCCGAAGCATTAATTGAAATCCAATTCCGACAAATATTCAGTCTACTGCCAAACCATTGCAGAATACACCAGTTCTCGTCCGATCTCTGAAGATAACCTGCATCGGGCGTGGTTTGTACTTGCATGGGAGACCGGCTGGGAATACCACGTGCAATAGGCTGATGAATATTTTTATTCCACCATACATGCTATCTTTTTCCCGTGTTTTTTGCCTAGACGAAGCATTAAATGACATACAATTTGGACGAATATTCAGCCTACTGCCAAACCATCGTAGAATACACCAGTTCTCGTCCGATCACTGAAGTTAAGCTACATCGGGCGTGGTTGCATTGGAGACCCGCCTGGAATATCATGTGCATTAGGCTCATCAACATTTTTATTCCACCGTACATACCAAATTTTTCCCGGGATTTTTTGCCTAGCCAAAGCGTTAAACGACATGCAATTCTGACGAATATTCCGCCTACTGTCAAACCATTGCAGAACACACCAGTTCCCGTTCGATCACTGAAGTTAAGCTGCATCAGGCGTGGTTAGTACTTGCATGGGAGACCGGCTGAGAATACCACGTGCAGTAGGCTCATCATCATTTTTATTCCACATTACATACTAACTTTTTCCCATGATTTTTTGCCTAGACGAAGCATTAAATGACATACAATTCGGACGAATATTCAGCCTACTGCCTAACCATTGCAGAATACACCAGTTCTCGTCCGATCACTGAAGTTAAGCTGCATCGGGCGTGGTTAGTACTTGCATGGGATACAGGCTGGGAATACCACGTGCATTAGGCTCATCAACATTTTTATTCCACCGTACATACTAACGTTTTCCCGGGATTTTTTGCCTAGCCGAAGCATTAATTGAAATCCAATTCCGACAAATATTCAGTCTACTGCCAAACCATTGCAGAATACACCAGTTCTCGTCCGATCTCTGAAGATAACCTGCATCGGGCGTGGTTTGTACTTGCATGGGAGACCGGCTGGGAATACCACGTGCAATAGGCTGATGAATATTTTTATTCCACCATACATGCTATCTTTTTCCCGTGTTTTTTGCCTAGACGAAGCATTAAATGACATACAATTTGGACGAATATTCAGCCTACTGCCAAACCATCGTAGAATACACCAGTTCTCGTCCGATCACTGAAGTTAAGCTACATCGGGCGTGGTTGCATTGGAGACCCGCCTGGAATATCATGTGCATTAGGCTCATCAACATTTTTATTCCACCGTACATACCAAATTTTTCCCGGGATTTTTTGCCTAGCCAAAGCGTTAACCGACATGCAATTTTGACGAATATTCCGCCTACTGTCAAACCATTGCAGAACACACCAGTTCCCGTTCGATCACTGCAGTTAAGCTGCATCGGGCGTGGTTAGTACTTGCATGGGAGACCGGCTGAGAATTCCACGTGCAGTAGACTCATCATCATTTTTATTCCACTTTACATACTAAATTTTTCCCATGATTTTTTGCCTAGACGAAGCATTAAATGACATACAATTCGGACGAATATTCAGCATACTGCCTAACCATTGCAGAATACACCAGTTCTTGTCCGATCACTGAAGTTAAGCTGCATCGGGCGTGGTTAGTACTTGCATGGGAGACAGGCTGGGAATACCACGTGCATTAGCCTCATCAACATTTTTATTCCACCGTACATACTAACGTTTTCCCGGGATTTTTTGCCTAGCCTTAGCAGTAAATGACATCCAATTCCGACGAATATTCAGCCTACTGCCAACCCATTGCAGAATACACCTGTTCTCGTCCGATCACTGAAGTTAAGCTGCATCGGGCGTGCTTAGTACTTGCATGGGAGACCGGCTGGGAATACCACGTGCAGTAGGCTGTTGAACATTTTTATTCCACCGTGCATACTAAATTTTTCCCGGGATTTTTTGCCTAGCCGAAGCATTAATTGAAATCCAATTCCGACAAATATTCAGTCTACTGCCAAACCATTGCAGAATACACCAGTTCTCGTCCGATCTCTGAAGATAAGCTGCATCGGGCGTGGTTTGTACTTGCATGGGAGACCGGCTGGGAATACCACGTGCAGTAGGCTGATGAATATTTTTATTCCAACATACATACTATCATTTTCCCGTGTTTTTTTCCTAGACGAAACATTAAATGACATACAATTCTGACGAATATTCAGCCCACTGCCAAACCATTGCAGAATACACCAGTTCTCGTCCGATCTCTGAAGTTAAGCTGCATCGGGCGTGGTTAGTACTTGTATGGGAGACCGGCTGGGAATACCACGTGCAGTAGGCTGATGAACATTTTTATTCCACCGTACATACTAACTTTTTCCCGGGTTTTTTTGCCTAGCCGAAGCATTAATTGAAATCCAATTCCGACAAATATTCAGCCTACTGCCAAACCATTGCAGAATACACCAGTTCTCGTCCGATCACTGAAGTTGAGCTCACCGGACGTGGTTATTACTTGCATGGGAGACCGGCTGAGAATATCACGTGTAGTAGGCTCATCATCATTTGTATTCCACATTACATACTAAATTTTTCCCATGATTTTTTGCCTAGACGAAGCATTAAATGACATACAATTCGGACGAATATTCAGCCTACTGCCTAACCATTGCAGAATACACCAGTTCTCGTCCGATCACTGAAGTTAAGCTGTATCGGGCGTGGTTAGTACTTGCATGGGAGACAGGCTGGGAATACCACGTGCATTAGCCTCATCAACATTTTTATTCCACCGTACACACTAACGTTTTCCCGGGATTTTTTGCCTAGCCGTAGCAGTAAATGACATCCAATTCCGACGAATATTCAGCCTACTGCCAAACCATTGCAGAATACACCAGTTCTCGTCCGATCACTGAAGTTAAGCTGCATCGGGCGTGGTTAGTACTTGCATGGGAGAACGGCTGGGAATACCACGTGCAGTAGGCTGATGAACATTATTATTCCACCGTACATACTAAATTTTTCCCGGGATTTTTTGCCTAGCCGAAGCATTAATTGAAATCCAATTCCGACAAATATTCAGTCTACTGCCAAACCATTGCAGAATACACCAGTTCTCGTCCGATCTCTGAAGATAAGCTGCATCGGGCGTGGTTTGTACTTGCATGGGAGACCGGCTGGGAATACCACGTGCAGTAGGCTGATGAATATTTTTATTCCACCATACATACTATCTTTTTCCCGTGTTTTTTGCCTAGACGAAGCATTAAATGACATACAATTCGGACGAATATTCAGCCTACTGCCAAACCATCGCAGAATACACCAGTTCTCGTCCGATCACTGAAGTTAAGCTACATCGGGCGTGGTTGCATTGGAGACCGGCCTGGAATATCATGTGCATTAGGCTCATCAACATTTTTATTCCAAAGTACATACCAAATTTTTCCCGGGATTTTTTGCCTAGCCAAAGCGTTAAACGACATGCAATTTTGACGAATATTCCGCCTACTGTCAAACCATTGCAGAACACACCAGTTCCCGTTCGATCACTGAAGTTAAGCTGCATCAGGCGTGGTTAGTACTTGCATGGGAGACCGGCTGAGAATACCACGTGCAGTAGGCTCATCATCATTTTTATTCCACATTACATACTAACTTTTTCCCATGATTTTTTGCCTAGACGAAGCATTAAATGACATACAATTCGGACGAATATTCAGCCTACTGCCTAACCATTGCAGAATACACCAGTTCTCGTCCGATCACTGAAGTTAAGCTGCATCGGGCGTGGTTAGTACTTGCATGGGATACAGTCTGGGAATACCACGTGCATTAGGCTCATCAACATTTTTATTCCACCGTACATACTAACGTTTTCCCGGGATTTTTTGCCTAGCCGTAGCAGTAAATGACATCCAATTCCGACGAATATTCAGCCTACTGCCAAACCATTGCAGAACACACCAGTTCTCGTCCGATCACTGAAGTTAAGCTGCATCGGGCGTGGTTAGTACTTGCATGGTAGACCGGCTGGAAATACCACGTGCAGTAGGCTGATGAACATTTGTATTCCACCATACATACTATCTTTTTCCCGTGTTTTTTGCCTAGACGAAGCGTTAAATGACATACAATTCGGACGAATATTCAGCCTACTGCCAAACCATTGCAGAATACACCAGTTCTCGTCTGATCACTGAAGTTAAGCTGCATCGGGCGTGGTTGCATGGGAGACCGGCCTGGAATATCATGTGCATTAGGCTCATCAACATTTTTATTCCACTGTACATACCAAATTTTCCCCGGGATTTTTTGCCTAGCCGAAGCGTTAAACGACATGCAATTCTGACGAATATTCAGCCTACTGTCAAACCATTGAAGAACACACCCGTTCTCGTCCGATCACTGAAGTTAAGCTGCATCGGGCGTGGTTAGTACTTGCATGGGAGACCGTCTGGGAATACCACGTGCAGTAGGCTCATCAACATTTTTATTCCACATTGCATACTAACTTTTTCCCATGATTTTTTGCCTAGACGAAGCATTAAATTACATACCATTCGGACGAATATTCAGCCTACGTCCAAACCATTGCAAAATACACCAGTTCTCGTCCGATCACTGAAGTTCAGCTGCATCGGGCGTGGTCAGTTCTTGCATGGGAGACAGGCTGGGAATACCAAGTGCATTAGGCTCATCAACATTTTTATTACACCGTAAAGACTAACGTTTTACCCGGATTTTTTGCCTAGCCGAAGTACTAAATTACATCCGATTCCGACGAATATTTTGCCTACTGCCAAACCATAGCAGAATACACCAGTTCTCATCCGGTCACTGAAGTTAAGCTGCATCGGGCGTGGTCAGTTCTTGCATGGGAGACCGGCTGGGAATACCACGTGCAGTAGCCTTATCACCATTTTGATTCCACCGTACATACCAACTTTCTCCCGGGATTTTTTGCTTAGCCGAAGCGTTAAACGACATCCAATTCTGACGAATATTCAGCCTACTGTCAAACCATTGCAGAACACACCAGTTCTCGTCCGATCACTGAAGTTAAGCTGCATCGGGCGTGGTTAGTACTTGCATGGGAGACCAGCTGGGAATACCACGTGCAGTAGGCTCAACAACCTTTTTATTCCACATTGCATACTAAATTTTTCCCATGATTATTTGTCTAGCCGTAGCGGTAAATGACATCCAATTCCGACGAGTATTCAGCCTACTGCCAAACCATTGCAGAATACACCAGTTCTCGTCCGATCACTGAAGTTAAGCTGCATCGGGCGTGATTAGTTCTTGCATGGTAGACCGGCTGGGAATACCACGTGCAGTAGGCTGATGAACATTTTTATTCCACCATACATACTATCTTTTTCCCGTGTTTTTGCCTAGACGAAGCGTTAAATGACATACAATTCGGACGAATATTCAGCCTACTGCCAAACCATTGCAGAATACACCAGTTCTCGTCTGATCACTGAAGTTAAGCTGCATCGGGCGTGGTTGCATGGGAGACCGGCCTGGAATAGCATGTGCATTAGGCTCATCAACATTTTTATTCCACTGTACATACCTAATTTTCCCCGGGATTTTTTGCCTAGCCGAAGCATTAAACGACATGCAATTCTGACGAATATTCATCCTACTGTCAAACCATTGAAGAACACACCAGTTCCCGCTTGATCACTGAAGTTAAGCTGCATCGGGCGTGGTTAGTACTTGCATGGGAGACCGGCTGAGAATACACGTGCAGTAGGCTCATCAACTTTTTTATTCCACATTATATACTATCTTTTACCCATGATTTTTTGCCTAGCCGTAGCATTAAATGACATCCAATTCCGACGAATATTCAGCCTACTGCCAAACCATTGCAGAATACACCAGTTCTCGTCCGATCACTGAAGTTAAGCTGCATCGGGCGTGGTTAGTACTTGCATGGGAGACATTGCTGGGAATACCACGTGCATTAGGCTCATCATCATTTTTATTCCACCGTACATACTAACGTTTTCCCGGGATTTTTTGCCTAGCCGAAGTATTAAATTACATCCAATTCCGACGAATATTCAGCCTACTGCCAAACCATAGCAGAATACACCAGTTCTCGTCTGATCACTGAAGTTAAGCTGCATAGGACGTGGTTGGTACTTGCATGGGAGACCGGTTGGGAATACCACGTGCAGTAGGCTTATCAACATTTTCATTCCACCGTTCATACCAATTTTTTCCCGGGATTTTTTTCCTAACCGACGTATTAAATTACATCCAATTCCAACGAATATTCACCCTACTGCCAAACCATTGCAGAGTACACAAGTTCTCGTCCGATCACTGAAGTTAAGCTGTATCGGGCGTGGTTAGTACTTGCATGGGAGACCAGCTGGGAATACCACGTGCAGTAGGCTCATCAACATTTTTATTTCACATTGCATACTAAATTTTTCCCATGATTATTTGTCTAGCCGTAGCATTAAATGACATCCAATTCCGACGAGTATTCAGCCTACTGCCAAACCATTGCAGAATACACCAGTTCTCGTCCGATCACTGAAGTTAAGCTGCATCGGGCGTGGTTAGTACTTGCATGGTAGACCGGCTGGGAATACCACGTGCAGTAGGCTGATGAACATTTTTATTCCACCATACATACTATCTTTTTCCCGTGTTTTTTTGCCTAGACGAAGCGTTAAATGACATACAATTCGGACGAATATTCAGCCTACTGCCAACCCATTGCAGAATACACCAGTTCTCGTCTGATCACTGAAGTTAAGCTGCATCAGGCGTGGTTGCATGGGAGACCGGCCTGGAGTATCATGTCATTAGGCTCATCAACATTTTTATTCCACTGTACATACCAAATTTTCCCCGGGATTTTTTGCCTAGCCGAAGCGTTAAACGACATGCAATTCTGACGAATATTCAGCCTTCTGTCAAACCATTGAAGAACACACCAGTTCCCGTTTGATCACTGAAGTTAAGCTGCATCGGGCGTGGTTAGTACTTGCATGGGAGACCGGCTGAGAATACCACGTGCAGTAGGCTCATCAACTTTTTTATTCCACATTATATACTAACTTTTACCCATGATTTTTTGCCTAGCCGTAGCATTAAATGACATCCAATTCCCACGAATATTCAGCCTACTGCCAAACCATTGCAGAATACACCAGTTCTCGTCCGATCACTGAAGTTAAGCTGCATCGGGCGTGGTTAGTACTTGCATGGTAGACCGGCTGGGAATACCACGTGCAGTAGGCTGATGAACATTTTTATTCCACCATACATACTATCTTTTTCCCGTGTTTTTTGCCTAGACGAAGCGTTAAATGACATACAATTCGGACGAATATTCAGCCTACTGCCAAACCATTGCAGAATACACCAGTTCTCGTCTGATCACTGACGTTAAGCTGCATCGGGCGTGGTTGCATGGGAGACCGGCCTGGAATAGCATGTGCATTAGGCTCATTAACATTTTTATTCCACTGTACATACAAAATTTTCCCCGGGATTTTTTGCCTAGCCGAAGCGTTAAACGACATGCAATTCTGACGAATATTCAGCCTAATGTCAAACCATTGAAGAACACACCAGTTCCCGCTCGATCACTGAAGTTAAGCTGCATCGGGCGTGGTTAGTACTTGCATGGGAGACCGGCTGAGAATACCATGTGCAGTAGGCTCATCAACTTTTTTATTCCACATTATATACTATCTTTTACCCATGATTTTTTGCCTAGCCGTAGCATTAAATGACATCCAATTCCGACGAATATTCAGCCTACTGCCAAACCATTGCAGAATACACCAGTTCTCGTCCGATCACTGAAGTTAAGCTGCATCGGGCGTGGTTAGTACTTGCATGGGAGACATTGCTGGGAATACCACGTGCATTAGGCTCATCATCATTTTTATTCCACCATACATACTAGCGTTTTCCCGGGATTTTTTGCCTAGACGAAGCGTTAAATGACATACAATTCCGACGAATATTCAGCCTACTGCCAAACCATAGCAGAATACACCAGTTCTCGTCTGATCACTGAAGTTAAGCTGCATCAGGCGTGGTTGCATGGGAGACCGGCCTGGAGTATCATGTCATTAGGCTCATCAACATTTTTATTCCACTGTACATACCAAATTTTCCCCGGGATTTTTTGCCTAGCCGAAGCGTTAAACGACATGCAATTCTGACGAATATTCAGCCTTCTGTCAAACCATTGAAGAACACACCAGTTCCCGTTTGATCACTGAAGTTAAGCTGCATCGGGCGTGGTTAGTACTTGCATGGGAGACCGGCTGAGAATACCACGTGCAGTAGGCTCATCAACTTTTTTATTCCACATTATATACTAACTTTTACCCATGATTTTTTGCCTAGCCGTAGCATTAAATGACATCCAATTCCCACGAATATTCAGCCTACTGCCAAACCATTGCAGAATACACCAGTTCTCGTCCGATCACTGAAGTTAAGCTGCATCGGGCGTGGTTAGTACTTGCATGGTAGACCGGCTGGGAATACCACGTGCAGTAGGCTGATGAACATTTTTATTCCACCATACAAACTATCTTTTTCCCGTGTTTTTTGCCTAGACGAAGCGTTAAATGACATACAATTCGGACGAATATTCAGCCTACTGCCAAACCATTGCAGAATACACCAGTTCTCGTCTGATCACTGACGTTAAGCTGCATCGGGCGTGGTTGCATGGGAGACCGGCCTGGAATAGCATGTGCATTAGGCTCATTAACATTTTTATTCCACTGTACATACAAAATTTTCCCCGGGATTTTTTGCCTAGCCGAAGCGTTAAACGACATGCAATTCTGACGAATATTCAGCCTAATGTCAAACCATTGAAGAACACACCAGTTCCCGCTCGATCACTGAAGTTAAGCTGCATCGGGCGTGGTTAGTACTTGCATGGGAGACCGGCTGAGAATACCATGTGCAGTAGGCTCATCAACTTTTTTATTCCACATTATATACTATCTTTTACCCATGATTTTTTGCCTAGCCGTAGCATTAAATGACATCCAATTCCGACGAATATTCAGCCTACTGCCAAACCATTGCAGAATACACCAGTTCTCGTCCGATCACTGAAGTTAAGCTGCATCGGGCGTGGTTAGTACTTGCATGGGAGACATTGCTGGGAATACCACGTGCATTAGGCTCATCATCATTTTTATTCCACCATACATACTAGCGTTTTCCCGGGATTTTTTGCCTAGACGAAGCGTTAAATGACATACAATTCCGACGAATATTCAGCCTACTGCCAAACCATAGCAGAATACACCAGTTCTCGTCTGATCACTGAAGTTAAGCTGCATCAGGCGTGGTTGCATGGGAGACCGGCCTGGAGTATCATGTCATTAGGCTCATCAACATTTTTATTCCACTGTACATACCAAATTTTCCCCGGGATTTTTTGCCTAGCCGAAGCGTTAAACGACATGCAATTCTGACGAATATTCAGCCTTCTGTCAAACCATTGAAGAACACACCAGTTCCCGTTTGATCACTGAAGTTAAGCTGCATCGGGCGTGGTTAGTACTTGCATGGGAGACCGGCTGAGAATACCACGTGCAGTAGGCTCATCAACTTTTTTATTCCACATTATATACTAACTTTTACCCATGATTTTTTGCCTAGCCGTAGCATTAAATGACATCCAATTCCCACGAATATTCAGCCTACTGCCAAACCATTGCAGAATACACCAGTTCTCGTCCGATCACTGAAGTTAAGCTGCATCGGGCGTGGTTAGTACTTGCATGGTAGACCGGCTGGGAATACCACGTGCAGTAGGCTGATGAACATTTTTATTCCACCATACATACTATCTTTTTCCCGTGTTTTTTGCCTAGACGAAGCGTTAAATGACATACAATTCGGACGAATATTCAGCCTACTGCCAAACCATTGCAGAATACACCAGTTCTCGTCTGATCACTGACGTTAAGCTGCATCGGGCGTGGTTGCATGGGAGACCGGCCTGGAATAGCATGTGCATTAGGCTCATTAACATTTTTATTCCACTGTACATACAAAATTTTCCCCGGGATTTTTTGCCTAGCCGAAGCGTTAAACGACATGCAATTCTGACGAATATTCAGCCTAATGTCAAACCATTGAAGAACACACCAGTTCCCGCTCGATCACTGAAGTTAAGCTGCATCGGGCGTGGTTAGTACTTGCATGGGAGACCGGCTGAGAATACCATGTGCAGTAGGCTCATCAACTTTTTTATTCCACATTATATACTATCTTTTACCCATGATTTTTTGCCTAGCCGTAGCATTAAATGACATCCAATTCCGACGAATATTCAGCCTACTGCCAAACCATTGCAGAATACACCAGTTCTCGTCCGATCACTGAAGTTAAGCTGCATCGGGCGTGGTTAGTACTTGCATGGGAGACATTGCTGGGAATACCACGTGCATTAGGCTCATCATCATTTTTATTCCACCATACATACTAGCGTTTTCCCGGGATTTTTTGCCTAGCCGAAGTATTAAATTACATCCAATTCCGACGAATATTCAGCCTACTGCCAAACCATAGCAGAATACACCAGTTCTCGTCTGATCACTGAAGTTAAGCTGCATAGGACGTGGTTGGTACTTGCATGGGAGACCGGTTGGAAATACCACGTGCAGTAGGCTTATCAACATTTTCATTCCACCGTTCATACCAATTTTTTCCCGGGATTTTTTGCCTAACCGTCGTATTAAATTACATCCAATTCCAACGAATATTCAGCCTACTGCCAAACCATTGCAGAGTACACAAGTTCTCGTCCGATCACCTAAGTTAAGCTGTATCGGGCGTGGTTAGTACTTGCATGGGAGACCAGCTGGGAATACCACGTGCAGTAGGCTCATCAACATTTTTATTTCACATTGCATACTAAATTTTCCCATGATTATTTGTCTAGCCGTAGCATTAAATGACATCCAATTCCGACGAGTATTCAGCCTACTGCCAAACCATTGCAGAATACACCAGTTCTCGTCCGATCACTGAAGTTAAGCTGCATCGGGCGTGGTTAGTACTTGCATGGTAGACCGGCTGGGAATACCACGTGCAGTAGGCTGATGAACATTTTTATTCCACCATACATACTATCTTTTTCCCATGTTTTTTGCCTAGACGAAGCGTTAAATGACATACAATTCGGACGAATATTCAGCCTACTGCCAAACCATTGCAGAATACACCAGTTCTCGTCTGATCACTGAAGTTAAGCTGCATCAGGCGTGGTTGCATGGGAGACCGGCCAGGAGTATCATGTCATTAGGCTCATCAACATTTTTATTCCACTGCACATACCAAATTTTCCCCGGGATTTTTTGCCTAGCCGAAGCGTTAAACGACATGCAATTCTGACAAATGTTCAGCCTACTGTCAAACCATTGAAGAACACACCAGTTCCCGTTTGATCACTGAAGTTAAGCTGCATCGGGCGTGGTTAGTACTTGCATGGGAGACCGGCTGAGAATACCACGTGCAGTAGGCTCATCAACTTTTTTATTCCACATTATATACTAACTTTTACCCATGATTTTTTGCCTAGCCGTAGCATTAAATGACATCCAATTCCGACGAATATTCAGCCTACTGCCAAACCATTGCAGAATACACCAGTTCTCGTCCGATCACTGAAGTTAAGCTGCATCGTGCGTGGTTAGTACTTGCATGGGAGACATTTCTACCAATACCACGTGCATTAGGCTCATCATCATTTTTATTCCACCGTACATACGAACGTTTTCCCGGGATTTTTTGCCTAGCCGAAGTATTAAATTACATCCAATTCCGACGAATATTCAGCCTACTGCCAAACCATTGCAGAATACACCAGTTCTCGTCTGATCACTGACGTTAAGCTGCATCGGGCGTGGTTGCATGGGAGACCGGCCTGGAATAGCATGTGCATTAGGCTCATTAATATTTTTATTCCACTGTACATACAAAATTTTCCCCGGGATTTTTTGCCTAGCCGAAGCGTTAAACGACATGCAATTCTGACGAATATTCAGCCTAATGTCAAACCATTGAAGAACACACCAGTTCCCGCTCGATCACTGAAGTTAAGCTGCATCGGGCGTGGTTAGTACTTGCATGGGAGACCGGCTGAGAATACCATGTGCAGTAGGCTCATCAACTTTTTTATTCCACATTATATACTATCTTTTACCCATGATTTTTTGCCTAGCCGTAGCATTAAATGACATCCAATTCCGACGAATATTCAGCCTACTGCCAAACCATTGCAGAATACACCAGTTCTCGTCCGATCACTGAAGTTAAGCTGCATCGGGCGTGGTTAGTACTTGCATGGGAGACATTGCTGGGAATACCACGTGCATTAGGCTCATCATCATTTTTATTCCACCATACATACTAGCGTTTTCCCGGGATTTTTTGCCTAGCCGAAGTATTAAATTACATCCAATTCCGACGAATATTCAGCCTACTGCCAAACCATAGCAGAATACACCAGTTCTCGTCTGATCACTGAAGTTAAGCTGCATAGGACGTGGTTGGTACTTGCATGGGAGACCGGTTGGAAATACCACGTGCAGTAGGCTTATCAACATTTTCATTCCACCGTTCATACCAATTTTTTCCCGGGATTTTTTGCCTAACCGTCGTATTAAATTACATCCAATTCCAACGAATATTCAGCCTACTGCCAAACCATTGCAGAGTACACAAGTTCTCGTCCGATCACCTAAGTTAAGCTGTATCGGGCGTGGTTAGTACTTGCATGGGAGACCAGCTGGGAATACCACGTGCAGTAGGCTCATCAACATTTTTATTTCACATTGCATACTAAATTTTCCCATGATTATTTGTCTAGCCGTAGCATTAAATGACATCCAATTCCGACGAGTATTCAGCCTACTGCCAAACCATTGCAGAATACACCAGTTCTCGTCCGATCACTGAAGTTAAGCTGCATCGGGCGTGGTTAGTACTTGCATGGTAGACCGGCTGGGAATACCACGTGCAGTAGGCTGATGAACATTTTTATTCCACCATACATACTATCTTTTTCCCATGTTTTTTGCCTAGACGAAGCGTTAAATGACATACAATTCGGACGAATATTCAGCCTACTGCCAAACCATTGCAGAATACACCAGTTCTCGTCTGATCACTGAAGTTAAGCTGCATCAGGCGTGGTTGCATGGGAGACCGGCCAGGAGTATCATGTCATTAGGCTCATCAACATTTTTATTCCACTGCACATACCAAATTTTCCCCGGGATTTTTTGCCTAGCCGAAGCGTTAAACGACATGCAATTCTGACAAATGTTCAGCCTACTGTCAAACCATTGAAGAACACACCAGTTCCCGTTTGATCACTGAAGTTAAGCTGCATCGGGCGTGGTTAGTACTTGCATGGGAGACCGGCTGAGAATACCACGTGCAGTAGGCTCATCAACTTTTTTATTCCACATTATATACTAACTTTTACCCATGATTTTTTGCCTAGCCGTAGCATTAAATGACATCCAATTCCGACGAATATTCAGCCTACTGCCAAACCATTGCAGAATACACCAGTTCTCGTCCGATCACTGAAGTTAAGCTGCATCGTGCGTGGTTAGTACTTGCATGGGAGACATTTCTACCAATACCACGTGCATTAGGCTCATCATCATTTTTATTCCACCGTACATACGAACGTTTTCCCGGGATTTTTTGCCTAGCCGAAGTATTAAATTACATCCAATTCCGACGAATATTCAGCCTACTGCCAAACCATAGCAGAATACACCAGTTCTCGTCCGATCACTGAAGTTAAGCTGCATAGGACGTGGTTAGTACTTGCATGGGAGACCGGTTGGGAATACCACGTGCAGTAGGCTTATCAACATTTTCATTCCACCGTTCATACCAATTTTTTCCCGGGATTTTTTGCTTAACCGACGTATTAAATTACATCCAATTCCGACGAATACTCAGCCTACTGCCAAACCTTTGCAGAGTACACAAGTTCTCGTCCGATCACTGAAGTTAAGCTGTATCGGGCGTGTTTAGTACTTGCATGGGAGACCAGCTGGGGATACCACGTGCAGTAGGCTCATCAACATTTTTATTTCACATTGCATACTAAATTTTCCCATGATTATTTGTCTAGCCGTAGCATTAAATGACATCCAATTCCGACGAGTATTCAGCCTACTGCCAAACCAATGCAGAATACACCAGTTCTCGTCCGATCACTGAAGTTAGGCTGCATCTGGCGTGGTTTGTACTTGCATGGAAGACCGGCTGGGAATACCACGTGCAGTAGGCTGATGAACATTTTTATTCCACCATACATACTATCTTTTTCCCGTGTTTTTTGCCTAGACGAAGCGTTAAATGGCATACAATTCGGACGAATATTCAGCCTACTGCCAAACCATTGCAGAATACACCAGTTCTCGTCCGATCACTGAAGTTAAGCTGCATCGGGCGTGGTTGCATGGGAGACCGGCCTGGAATATCATGTGCATTAGGCTCATCAACATTTTTATTCCACCGTACATACCAAATTTTTCCCGGGATTTTTTGCCTAGCCGAAGCGTTAAACGACGTGCAATTCTGACGAATATTCAGCCTACTGTCAAACCATTGCAGAACACACCAATTCCCATTCGATCACTGAAGTTAAGCTGCATTGGGCGTGGTTAGTACTTGCATGGGAGACCGGCTGAGAATACCACGTGCAGTAGGCTCATCAACTTTTTTATTCCACATTATATACTAACTTTTAACCATGATTTTTTGCCTAGCCGTAGCATTAAATGACATCCAATTCCGACGAATATTCAGCCTACTGCTAAACCATTGCAGAATACACCAGTTCTCGTCCGATCACTGAAGTTAAGCTGCATCGGGCGTGGTTAGTTCTTGCATGGGAGACCTGCTGGGAATGCTACGTGCAGTAGGCTTATCAATATTTTTATTCCACTGTACATTCTATCTTTTTCCCTTGATTTTTTGCCTAGCCGAAACATTAATTGAAATCCAATTCCGACGAATATTCAGCCTACTGCCAAACCATTGCAGAATACACCAGTTCTCGTCCGATCACTGAAGTTAAGCCGCATCGGCCATGGTTAGGACTTGCACGGGAGAACGGCTGGGAATACCGCGTGCAGTAGGCTCATCAAAATTGTTATTCCACATTACATACTAACTTTTACCCATGATTTTTTGCCTAGCCGTAGCATTAAATGACATCCAATTCCGACGAATATTCAGCCTACTGCCAAACCATTGCAGAATACACCAGTTCTCATCCGATTACTGAAGTTAAGCTGCATCAGGCTTGGTTAGTACTTGCATTGGAGAACGGCTGGGAATACTACGTGCAGTAGGCTGATGGACATTTTTATTCCACCGTACACACTAACATTTTTCCATGATTTGTTGCCAAGCCGAAGCATTAAATGTCATCCAATTCCGACGAATTTTCAGCCTACTGACAAACCATTGCAGAATACAACAGTTCTCGTCCGATCACTGAAGTTAAGCTCACCGGACGTGGTGAGTACTTGCATGGGAGACCGGCTGAGAATATCACGTACAGTTGGCACATTAACATTTTTATTTCACTGCACATACTAACTTTTTCCCGTGATTTTTAGCCTAGCCGAAGCATTAAATGGCATCCAATTCCGACGAATTTTCATCCTACTGACAAACCATTGCAGAATGCACCAGTTCTAGTCCGATCACTGAAGCTAAGCTCACCGGACATGGTGAGTACTTGCATGGGAGACCGGCTGAGAATATCACGTACAGTTGGCACATTAACATTTTTATTTCACTGCACATACTAACTTTTTCCCGTGATTTTTAGCCTAGCCGAAGCATTAAATGGCATCCAATTTCGACGAATTTTCATCCTACTGACAAATCATTGCAGAATGCACCAGTTCTAGTCCGATCACTGAAGCTAAGCTCACCGGACGTGGTTAGTACTTGCATGGGAGACCGGCTGAGAATACCACGTGCAGTAGACTGATGAACATTTTTATTCCACCGTACATACAAACTTTTTTCCATGATTTTTTTTCCTCGCCGAAACATTAAATGACATCCAATTGCGACGAATATTCAGCCTACTGCCAAACCAATGCAGAATACACCAGTTCTCGTCCGATCGCTGAAGTTAATCTGCATCGGGCGTGGTTAGTACTTGCATGGGAGACAGGCTGAGAATACCACGTGCATTAGGCTCATCATCATTTTTATTCCACCGTACATACTAACGTTTTCCCGGGATTTTTTGCCTAGCCGAAGTATTAAATTACATCCAATTCCGACGAATATTCAGCCTACTGCCAAACCATAGCAGAATACACCAGTTCTCGTCCGATCACTGAAATTAAGCTGCATCGGGCGTGGTTAGTACTTGCATGGGAGACCTGCTTGGAATGCTACGTGCAGTAGGCTTATCAACATTTTTTATTCCACCATACATACTATCTTTTTCCCGTGTTTTTTGCCTAGACGAAGCGTTAAATGACATACAATTCGGGCGAATATTCAGCCTACTGCCAAACCATTGCAGAATACACCAGTTCTCGTCCGATCACTGAAGTTAAGCTGCATCGGGCGTGGTTGCATGGGAGACCGGCCTGGAATAACATGTGCATTAGGCTCATCAACATTTTTATTCCACCGTACATACCAAATTTTTCCCGGGATTTTTTGCCTAGCCGAAGCATTAAACGACATGCAATTCTGACGAATATTCAGCCTACTGTCAAACCATTGCAGAACACACCAGTTCCCGTTCGATCACTGAAGTTAAGCTGCATCGGGCGTGGTTAGTACTTGCATGGGAGACCGGGTGAGAATACCACGTGCAGTAGGCTCATCAACTTTTTTATTCCACATTATATACTAACTTTTATCCATGATTTTTTGCCTAGCCGTAGCATTAAATGACATCCAATTCTGACGAATACTCAGCCTACTGCCAAACCATTGCAGAATACACCAGTTCTCGTCCGATGACTGAAGTTAAGCTGCATCGGGCGTTGTTGCATGGGAGACTGGCCTGGAATATCATGTGCATTAGGCTCATCAACATTTTTATTCCACCATACATACTATCTTTTTCCCGTGTTTTTTGCCTAGCCGAAGCGTTAAATGACATGCAATTCTGACGAATATTCAGCCTACTGTCAAACCATTGCAGAACACACCAGTTCCCGTTCGATCACTGAAGTTAAGCTACATCGGGCGTGGTTAGTACCTGCATGGGAGACATGCTGAGAATACCACGTGCAGTAGGCTCATCAACTTTTTTATTCCACATTATATACTAACTTTTACCCATGATTTTTTGCCTAGCCGTAGCATTAAATGACATCCAATTCCGACAAATACTCAGCCTACTGCCAAACCATTGCAGAATACACCAGTTCTCGTCGGATCACTGAAGTTAAGCTGCATCGGGCGTGGTTAGTACTTGCATGGGAGACAGGCTGGGAATACCACGTGCATTAGGCTCATCATAATTTTTATTCCACCGTACATACTAACGTTTTCCCAGGATTTTTTGCCTAGCCGAAGTATTAAATTACATCCAATTCCGACGAATATTCAGCCTACTGCCAAACCATCGCAGAATACACCAGTTCTCGTCCGATCACTGAAGTTAAGCAGCACCGGCGTGGTTAGTACTTGCATGGGAGACCTGCTGGGAATGCTACATGCAGTAGGCTTATCAACATTTTTATTCCATCGTACATTCTATCGTTTTCCCTTGATTTTTTGCCTAGCCGAAACATTAATTGAAATCCAATTCCAACGAATATTCAGCCTACTGCCAAACCATTGCAGAATACACCAGTTCACGTCCGATCACTAAAGTTAAGCTGCATCGGGCGTGCATCGGGCGTGGTGGCATGGGAGACCGGCCTGGAATACCACGTGCAGTAGGCTCATCAACATTTTTATTCCACATTACATACTAACTTTTACCCATGATTTTTTGCCTAGCCGTAGCATTAAATGACATGCAATTCCGACGAATATTCAGCCTACTGCCAGACCATTGCATAATACACCAGTTCTCGTCCGATCGCCGAAGTTAAGCTGCATCGGGCGTGGTTAGTACTTGCATGGAAGACCTGCTGGGAATGCCACGTGCAGTAGGCTTATCAACATTTTTATTCCACCGTACATACTATCTTTTTCCCTTTATTATTTGCCAAGCCGAAACCTTAATTGAAATCCAATTCCGACGAATATGCAGCCTACTGCCAAACCATTGCAGAATACACCAGTTCTCGTCCGATCACTGAAGTTAAGCTCACCGGACGTGGTGAGTACTTGCATGGCACACCGGCTGAGAATATCACGTACAGTAGGCACATTAACATTTTTATTTCACTGCACATACTAACTTTTCCCCGTGATTTTTAGCCTAGCAGAAGCATTAAATGGCATCCAATTCCGACGAATTTTCATCCTACTGACAAACCATTGCACAATGCACCAGTTCTAGTCCGATCACTGAAGCTAAGCTCACCGGACGTGGTTAGTACTTGCATGGGAGACCGGCTGAGAATACCACGTGCAATAGGCTCATCAACATTTTTATTTCACCGTACATACTAACTTTTTCCCATGATTTTTTGCCTAGCCGAAGCATTAAATGTCATCCAATTCCAACGAATTTTCAGCCTACTGCCAAACCATTGCAGAATACACCAGTTTTCGTCCGATCACTGATGTAAAGCTCACCGGACGTGGTTAGTACTTGCATGGGAGACCGGCTGAGAATATCACGTGCAGTAGTCTCATCAACATTTTTATTCCACATTACATACTAACTTTTTCCCATGATTTTTTGCCTAGCCGTAGCATTAAATTACATCCAATTCCGACGAATTTTCAGTCTTCTGCCAAAGCATTGCAGAATACACCAGTTCTCGTCCAAGATGGACGCCTCAGACCGGTGCTCCTGAAATCCGTTGTCATCCTTGCGTGTGTAAGGCATCCAACGTCTATATTTTTCGGAATTTTATGAACAGCTGTTTCTCCTACTACTCAGCACAGAATTTAGTGTAATTGTGCTCTGGGAAAGCTACTGCCAGCCTGTTCAGATATTCTGTTCAGGCTGGGTTGTCGGCCAAGATGGCCGCCTCGCCGAGTGTGAGACATATTGTGACTAATTCAAACACTGTCAGCCTGATCGACGACAACTATACCGCTCTAGAAGTAATATCGTCAGTTGAATTAGCAGCATCAAAGGGATCTGTGATCGGATGCATGAATATTAATGGGATCTGGCAATTGACAATGATATCGCCTGAATCTACTGAGCTACTATTGGAACAAGGTGTTTCTATTAGAGATAGCGAGGTTGAAGTCCGAGGTATCTCCAGACACTTCACTACTGTCTCATTTCTAAATCTACCACTCTATATCCACGACGACGCTGTTATTGATAAACTCACACACTTTGGTTGCATGATTCGCAGCCCTGTGATTCACAAATTCTTTAAGGAAGCTCCAACTGTTGAAAATTGTATTCGTTTTGTACGAGTTGAATTTCCGGCCCGAATCAAATATCTACCGTACGCTGTCAAGTTTGAGGAAAATGGACATTATGTGAAATTAATCCACAACAACCAAAGAAAGGTGTGTAACCATTGCCTCAGTGATGAGCATATAATTCACCAATGCCCGACGAATGCAATTTATGCCATAAACAAGGCCATACTGAGCGCAAATGTAGATCACAGAAATGCTTCACATGTGGTCAATTTGGCCACATTTCACGTGATTGTGATACACCACTTAATCAGAAGCGTGAAGCCCCTGTCTTGGAATCAATAAGCCGGGCTCTAGTATTTCTGATGATGTTCATAACGACAACGACCAGACTCCGCCTGACACCATTGCCGATTCCGACTACATGCCCAACGAAAATAAAGATGACAAGACTGAAAACAATGAACATTTAGCACTCGACCTAACCTGTTTTACAACAACACAACCCCCGGATAATGGAGCCATTGCAAAATCACCTCAAATCGGAGGTAAATTATGCAACAAACGGCATCACGACTCCTCATCGGACTCCACTTGCACCGATACAATCAACAGACGTAAGAAACTCACTCCAAAACCTAATACTGAAAAGGCGAGGAACGCATTCAGATCCAAAGACACTGCAAATACCATGCGCGAGGATCAGAACGAAGACGGTAACATGGAAGATTCAGGACAACCAAAATGACCTGTTACATCAAAACAATCATGGTAATTATCACCTCAATCAACGTGAACGGATTATGCAACCCAGTCAAGATAAAGAACTCACTACATCTCTTCAAGATACGTCACTATGATTTAGTATGTATTCAAGAGACATTTTGGTCCGATAATAATGTAGCTAAGTTTGTATCTTATTTTCAAAATGATTTTGATGTATATTTTAACAACTGCATAGCGCCCCATGGGAGGCGGGGTGTGTGTTGCCTAGTTAGGAAAACATCTGGAATCAATGTTCATAAAACTAATTTAGACCATCAAGGGCGTGTTTTACAGCTCTCTTGTGATATTGATGATCGTTTAGTAAACATTGTCAACGTTTACGCGCCAAATAACGTCAGAGACCGCTGTAATTTTTTCGACAGTCTTGAGCAGTATGTTGACAGAAATGCTGTGAATATATATATCGGCGATTTTAACTGCAAACAAATGCCATCAAAAGACAATTCAGTAACTATTCGTACAGACAATGATCTGTCACGTAGGCATCTCCAAAAATTTATGTGCAACAATAATTTTGTAGATGTATGGCGCTATCAGCATCTTCACGTGACACAGTTCACATGGAGGCGATACGACAGCATAAATGATACACTACACCAAAGTCGAATTGATTACGCCCTTTTAGAAACAAATAATCTACATTACTGCATTTCAACCGAAATACTAGCTTTTCCTTACAGCGACCATGACGCTATTAAATACGCGATGAACTTTGAAAATGTTTCTCGAGGACCGGGTACTTGGAAGTTTAATAACGCACTTCTAGATGACGGTACTTATGACTGCGAAGTCAAACAATTAATTGCTCAGTCTAAAAATCTCGAACTCTATGAACAAAATAAAATTGAGTGGTGGGAAACCATCAAAAGTGGCATTCGAAAACACGCAATTAAATTCGCCAAAAATAAAAGCAAATTAAACAAAAAATCTAAAAAGAAGCTAGAAAAACAAATCAAGTTTGAGTATAAGAAGGCAGGAAAATACAGTAATTATGATATAACAAAACTAAAACAATTAGAAAATGAACTAGAATTACACATCCAGCGTAAGATCGACGGCGCTATAATTAGGAGCAAGGTGCGGTTTTTCGAGGAGGGAGAAAAAAGTACAAAATTTTTCTTCAACTTAGAAAAATCACGCCAAGAGCAGAAAAGTATGAAAACTTTAATAACTGATAATGGTAATACACTAAATACCAGCGACAATATTCTAGCAGAAACCGCATTATTTTACTCAAACCTATACCGGAAAGTTCCCCCTCTACAATCGGATATTGATAATTTCATAAGATTTCTTACAGCTAAATTGACCACGGATGACAATCATGCGTGTGACAAACCCCTTTGCTTAAACGAGATTTATCAATCCCTTACTTGCACGGACAACAATAAAAGCCCCGGTACTGACGGCCTCACAGCGGCCTGGTATAAGCATTTTTGGGACATAATAGGACAGGATCTCATGAATATTTACAATCTATCGCTAGAATCAGGTCTTCTCCCTCCCAGCACGCAAAAAGCAGTTATCACGCTCGTCCCCAAACTGGGTCGCGACAAAAGAATGTTGAAAAACTGGCGCCCAATTAGCCTAATGAAGGTGGACTACAAAATTCTTTCTAAAACACTGGCTTGTCGTTTGCGTAATGTAATTTCGTCTATCATATACGTTGACCAAACGTGTTGCATACCGGGAAGAGACATAGCGGATAACGTACTTTGTATAAGCGACGTAATTAATTATATTCATGAAACAAACAAAACAGGTGTCATTCTTAAATTAGATCAGTTAAAAGCTTTTGATCGTGTTGAACACATGTATCTTAATAACGTGCTGAACGCCTTCAATTTCGGACCCGTCTTTATTAATTGGATTAATGTGCTCTATAACAATGCTCAAAGTTGTGTTAAGTCAAACGGGTTTGTTTCGGATTTGTTTCCTGTTACTCGTGAAATTAGTCAAGGCTGCTCAATCTCTGCAATTCTATTTGTGCTATCCGCTGAACCATTAAATGCTGCCATCAAAGCTTGTACTGATATACATGGTATCAAATTTCCCAGTTCAATTGACACTTCTTTAGTTTACCAGCACGCAGACGACACCGCTCTCACAATTAGGGATGACCGATCTGTTGACCACACACTTGACATAATGCAACGATACGAAAAAGCGTCGGGTGCTAAACTAAATATCGATAAGTCAGAATATCTCGTGATCGGCAGTAATAAAAACCGTTCAGAGCGTCCCTATCCTTGCAAGCGTTGTACCGACGCCATAACTATCCTAGGTATTGTAATGGGAAATAATAAAAGCTCAGTGCAATGTCAAAACTGGGAAAACAGGGTAAACAAATGCCTTCACATTTTAAAAAGGTGGAGCCACCGGAAATTAACTTTCCGCGGCAAAACACTTGTTGCTAATGCCTTGGTTTCATCGACCCTGTGGTACACGTTATCTGTTTCGAGCATGCCCGAATATTACACAACGAAAATTAAAAACAGTATTGTAGATTTCTGTTGGAGTAACAAGAGGCATCAAATAAAATACCAAGTGATCACGGGTCCTATCTCTGAAGGCGGGCACAATCTTGTAAATATAGAATTTAAACAAATGGCGTTTCGTTTAAAATGGCTTAAACAACTCATGAACGCCGATTCACAACATAAATTTAAACACTTAATGTTATTCTACTTGAATAAGTACAGAAACTTGCAACTTGGCAAAAGTATCCTGAAGATTAATTTCGATAATAATAAAATATTGGATATTCCGCCATTCTATGCTGAAATTCTCAAGGCATGGGGAATGGTCGCCAACGGCAAAACCGTAGTCAACCTGAACCTTCATACCAAATAATGTACGAGCCATTATTCTGTAACCCTTTTATTGTTCACAAGAACAAGTCATTATTTTTTCAAGACTTTATTAACGCCAGGATTGTTCAGGTTAAGGACCTGACATATGAAGTTACACCGGGTTTTCTACCATTTTCTACTATTTCAGAGCTTGTAACTGCAACATCAACTTCTGAAGCGAGTGGACAGGGACAGGTTTATGATAAATACAGAGTTCTTCTAAAATCATTACCACGTGATTGGTTACAATATTGTTTTGAGAATGCCTGCTCGAACGAGCGCGACACGCTTTCTGTCACATTGCAAATAGAAACAAATAATATCGATATTATGCAAATGACAACTAAACAACTAACTGCCCTTGTTCGCTCGTGTCAGAAATCCAGCTCTCCACAATTATTTAAGCCAGCTTGCATTAATTATTGGGCTGAGAAATGTCCAAATGATCACTTAGACAGAATTTGGAAAAATATATACGGAGGCATAAAAGAAAATATTAGTTGTGACCTAGAATATCTTATTGTTCATAATTCACTTGTAACAAACGCTACCCTATATAATGCCAAAATTATAGACAGCCCTTTATGTAATTTCTGCACGTCTGACAACGATAGTATTTTGCACGCGTTCACTGAATGTACAACAGTACAGGAATTATGGACATACGTGTTCAGTATTACCGTCAAAATTTGTAAAGGAATTTCTAGTGCAAATAAGCAAGAATTAATTATTTTTGGTTTCCTTGATAAATCGGACAAATACGAATGGGCGGTCATAAATTTTCTAATAGGTCTGGGAAAATACTCCATTAATGCACGGCATCTGTTTCAGCGAAAGCACAGTAAAACAATGCAGCTCATTCCATATTTTAAGTATAAGCTAAAAGCTAAGCTTAAATTTGAATATGATCGCTTTTTGCATCATGATGATCTGTTACAATTCCAGTGTCTCTTCCAAGACACTCACATAGTGAAACATGTCGATACTCAAGGATACGAAGTAAACATCACATAGCTTACCCACAATGCACAACCTCTGATGCGAAATTCAACATGTATTATTAATGGTTACAACATGCCGATTCCACGTTTCCATCGTCGATAGGATTTGCACCACAATTTGACATTGTATTCCTATGAACGTTTATTTATAATCCGGGAATTCAATCATCGGAATCTGTACAGAGTTTACTTATTTTTATTACTGTTATTACTAATTACAATTACTGTAATCGCTCTGGGTTAAAAAGGGTGCCCTCAAGGTACTACTAGAATTACAAACAAACAGCTATCACGCTCAGCCTCATTCCACGTTTTCCATCGTCGATAGGATTTGCACCACAATTTGACATTGTATTCCTATGAACGTTTATTATTAATCCGGGAATTTAACCAACGGAACAAGCGCTAATGTGTGTTATAATTAATACTGTTTTTATAAAAACTCATGTCATAGTTATGTAAACTTTATATTCAATAAGAATAACAGAATGTGCAATATGTCTTTTTAACAAGGCTGTCCAGTGGGTCAGTCTTTTAATAAAAGAGAAAAAAAAAATACACCAGTTCTCGTCCAATCACTGAAGATAAGCTGCAACGGGCGTGGTTAGTACTTGCATGGGAGACCGGCTGGGAATACCACGTGCAGTAGACTGATGAACATTTTTATTCCACCGTACATACAAACTTTTTTCCATGATTTTTTTCCTCGCCGAAGCATTAAATGACATCCAATTGCGACGAATATTCAGTCTACTGCCAAACCAATGCAGAATACACCAGTTCTCGTCCGATCACTGAAGTTAATCTGCATCGGGCATGGTTAGTACTTGCGTGGGAGAACGGCTGGGAATACCACGGGCAGTAGGCTCATCAACAATTTTATTCCGCAGTACATAGTAAAATTTTTCATGGATACTTTGCCTAGCCGAAGCATTAAATGACATCCAATTCCGACGAAAATTCATTCTACTGCCAATGCATTGCAGAATACACCAGTTCTCGTCCGATCACTGAAGTTAAGCTGCATCTGGCTTGGTTAGTACTTGCACGGGAGACCGGCTGGGAATACCACGTGCAGTAGGCTCATCAACATTTTTATTCTACATTACATACTCACTTTTTCCTATGATTTTTTTCCTAGACGAAGCATTAAATGACACACAATTCGGACGAATATTCAGCCTACTGCCAAACCATTGCAGAATACACCAGTTCTCGTCCGACCACTGAAGTTAAGCTGCATTGGGCGTGGTTAGTACTTGCATGGGAGACCGGCTGGGAATACCACGTGCATTAGGCTCATCAACATTTTTATTCCACCGTACATACTAATTTTTTCCCGGAATTTTTTGCCTAGCCGATGTATTAAATTACATCCAATTCCGACGAATACCCAGCCTACTACCAAACCATTGCAGAATACACCAGTTCTCGTCCGATCACTGAAGTTAAGCTGCATCGGGCGTGGTTAGTACTTGCATGGGAGACCGGCTGGGAATACCACGTGCAGTAGGCTGATGAACTATTTAATTGCATAATACACCAGTTCTCGTCCGATCACTGAAGTTAAGCTGCATCGGGCGTGGTTAGTACTTGCATGGGAGACCAGCTGGGAAAACCTCGTGCATTAGGCACCTCAACAATTTTATTCCACCGGACATACTAACTTTTTCCCGGGATTTTTCGCCTAGCCGAAGTAATAAATTACATCCAATTCCAACGAATATCCAGCCTACTGTCAAACCATTGCAGAACACACCAGTTCTTGTCCGATCACTGAAGTTAAGCTGCATCGGGCGTGGTTAGTACTAGCATGGGAGACCGGATGGGAATACCACGTGCAGTAGGTCATCAACATTTTTATTCCACATTACATACTAAATTTTACCCATGATTTTTTGCCTAGCCGTAGCATTAAATGACATCCAATTCCGACGAATATTCAGCCCAATGCAAAACCATTTCAGAATACACCAGCTCTCCTCCGATCACTGAAGTTAAGCCCAATGGACGTGGTTAGTACTTGCAAGGGAGACCGGCTGAGAATACCACATGCTGTACATCAACATTTTTATTCCACCGTACATACTAGCTTTTTCGCTGGATTTTTTTGCATAGCCGAAGCATAAACGACATCCAATTCCGACGAATATTCAGCCTACTGCCAAACCAATCCAGAATACACCAGTTCTCGTCCGATCACTGAAGTTAAGCTGCATCGGGCGTGGTTAGTACTTGCATGGGAGACCGGCTGGGAATACCACGTGCAGTAGGCTCATCAACATTTTTATTCCACATTACATACTAACTTTTTCCTATGATTTTTTTGCCTAGCCGTAGCATTAAATGACATCTAATTCCGACGAATATTCAGCCTACTGACAAACCAATGCAGAATACACCAGTTCTTGTCCGATCACTGAAGTTAAGCTGCATCGGGCGTGGTTAGTACTTGCATGGGAGACCGGCTGGGAATACCACGTGCAGTAGGCTGATGAACATTTTTATTGCAGAATACACCAGTTCTCGTCCGATCACTGAAGTTAAGCTGCATCGGGCGTGGTTAGTACTTGCATGGGAGACTGGTTGGGAATACCACGTGCATTAGGCTCATCAACATTTTTATTCCACATTACATACTAAATTTTTCCTATGATTTTTTGCCTAGACGAAGCATAAAATGACATACAATTCGGACGAATATTCAGGCTACTGACAAACCATTGCAGAATACACCAGTTCTTGTGCGATCACTGAAGTTAAGCTGCATCTGGCGTGGTTAGTACTTGCATGGGAGACCGGTTGGGAATACCATTGCAGTAGGCTTATCAACATTTTTATTCCACCGTACATACCAAAATGTTCACGGGATTTTTTGCCTTACGGAAGCGTTAAACGACATGCAAGTCTGACGAATATTCAGCCTACTGCCAAACCATTGCAGAACACACCAGTTCTCGTCCGATCACAGAAGTTAAGCTGCATTGGACGTGGTAAGTACTTGAATGGGAGACCGGCTGGGAATACCACGTGCATTAGGCTCATCAACATTTTTATTCCACCGTACATACTAACTTTTTTCCGGGATTTTTTGCCTAGCCGATGTATTAAATTACATCCAATTCCGACGAATATCCAGCCTACTGCCAAACCATTGCGGAATACACCAGTTCTCGTCCGATCACTGATGTTAAGCTGCATCGGGTGTGGTTAGTACTTGCATGGGAGACCGGCTGGGAATACCACGTGCAGTAGGCTGATGAACATTTTTATTGCAGAACACACCAGTTCTCGTCCGATCACTGAAGTTAAGCTGCATCAGGCGTGGTTAGTACTTGCATGGGAGACTGGTTGGGAATACCACGTGCCATAGGCTCATCAACATTTTTATTCCACCGTGCATACCAACTTTTTCTCGGGATTTTTTGCCTTGCCGAAGCGTTAAACGACATGCAATTCTGACGAATATTCAGCCTACTGCCAAACCATTGCAGAATACACCAGTTATCGTCCGATCACTGAAGTTAAGCTGCGTCGGGCGTGGTTAGGACTTGCATGGGAAACCGGCTGGGAATACCATGTGCAGTAGGCTTATCAACATTTTTATTCCACCGTACATACCAACTTTTTCTCGGGATTTTTTGCCTTGCCGAAGCGATAAACGACATGCAATTCTGACGAATATTCAGCCTACGGTCAAACCATTGCACAACACACCAGTTCTTGTCCGATCACTGAAGTTAAGCTGCATCGGGCGTGGTTAGTACTTGCATGGGAGAGCGGCTGGGAATACCACGTGCAGTAGGCTCATCAAAATTTTTATTCCACATTACATACTAACTTTTACCCAAAATTTTGTTTTTGCCTAGCCGTAGCATTAAATGACATACAATTTCGACGAATATTCAGCCTACTGCCAAACCATTGCAGAATACACCATTTCTCGTCGGAACACTGAAGTTAAGCTGCATTGGGCGTGGTTAGTACTTGCATGGGAGACCGGCTGGGAATACCACCTGCAGTAGGCTTGTCAACATTTTTATTCCACCGTACATACTAACTTTTTCCCGAGATTTGTTGCCTAGCCGAAGTATTAAATTACATCCAATTCCGACGAACATTCAGCCTACTGCCAAACCATTGCAGAGTACACCAGTTCTCGTCTGATCACTGAAGTTAAGCCGCATCGGGTGTGGTTAGTTCTTGCATGGGAGACCGGCTGGGAATACCACGTGCAGTAGGCTTATCAACATTTTATTCCACCATACATACTAACGTTTTCCCGGGATTTTTTGCCTAGCCGAAGTATTAAATTACATCCAATTCCGACGAATAATCAGCCTACTGCCAAACAATTGCATAGTACACCAGTTCTCGTCCGATCACTGGAGTAAAGCTGCATCGGGCGTGGTTGCATGGGAGACCGGCCTGCAATACCATGTGCATTAGGCCCATCAACATTTTTATTCCACCATACATACTAACTTTTTCCCGGGATCTTTTGCCTAGCCGAAGTATTAAATTATATCCAATTCCGACGAATATTCAGCTTACTGCCAAACCATTGCAGAATACATCTGTTCTCGTCCGATCACTGAAGTTAAGCTGCATTGGGCGTGGTTAGTACTTGCATGGGAGACCGGCTGGGAATACCACTTGCAGTAGGCTCATCAACATTTTTATTCCACATTACATACTAACTTTTTCCCATCATTTTTTGCCAAGACGAAGCATTAAATGACATACAATTTCGACGAATATTCATCCTACTGCCAAACCATTGCCGAATACACCATTTCTCGTCGGAACACTGAAGTTAAGCTGCATTGGGCGTGGTTAGTACTTGCATGGGAGACCGGCTGGGAATACCACCTGCAGTAGGCTTGTCAACATTTTTATTCCACCGTACATACTAACTTTTTCCCGAGAATTGTTGCCTAGCCGAAGTATTAAATTACATCCAATTCCGACGAATATTCAGCCTACTGCCAAACCATTGCAGAGTACACCAGTTCTCGTCCGATCACTGAAGTTAAGCCGCATCGGGCGTGGTTAGTTCTTGCATGGGAGACCGGCTGGGAATACCACGTGCAGTAGGCTCATCAACACTTTTATTCCTCATTACATACTAACTTTTTCCCGAGATTTTTTGCCTAGCCGAAGTATTAAATTACATCCAATTCCGACGAATATCCAGCCTATTGCCATACCATTGCAGAATACACCAGTTCTCGTCCGACCACTGAAGTTAAACTGCATCGGGCGTGTTTAGTACTTGCATGGGAGACCGGCTGGGAATACCATGTGCAGTAGGCTTATCAACATTTTTATTCCACCGTACATACCAACTTTTTCCCGGGATTTTTTGCCTTGCCGAAGCGTTAAACGACATGCACGTCTTACGAACATTCACCCTCCTGTCAAACCATTGCAGAACACACCAGTTCTTGTCCGATCACTGAAGTTAAGATGCATCTGGTGTGGTTAGTACTTGCATGGGAGACCGGCTGGGAATACCACGTGCAGTAGGCTCATCAGCATTTTTATTCCACCGTACATACTAACCTTTTCCCGGGATTTTTTGCCTAGCCGAAGAACTAAATTACATCCGATTCCGACGAATATTCAGGCTACTGCCAAACCATAGCAGAATACACCAATTCTCTTCCGATCACTGAAGTTAAGCTGCATCGGGCGTGGTGAGTACTTGCATGGGAGACCGGCTAGGAATACCACGTGCAGTAAGCTCATCAACATTTTTATTCCACATTACATACTAACTTTTTCCCATGATTTTTTGCCTTGACGAAGCATTAAATGACATACAATTCGGACGAATATTCAGCCTACTGCCAAACCATTGCAGAATACACCAGTTCTCGTCCGATCACTGAAGTTAAGCTGCATCGGGCGTGGTTAGTACTTGCATGGGGGGTCTGCTGGGAATACCACGTGCAGTAGGCTTATCTACATTTTATTCCACCATACATACTAACGTTTTCCCGGGATTTTTTGCCTAGCCGAAGTATTAAATTACATCCAATTCCGACGAATAATCAGCCTACTGCCAAACCATTGCAGAGTACGCCAGTTCTCGTCAGATCACTGAAGTTAAGCTGCATCGGGCGTGGTTAGTACTTGCATGGGAGACCGGGTGGGAATACCACTTGCAGTAGGCTCATCAACATTTTTATTCCACATTACATACTAACTTTTTCCCATCATTTTTTGCCAAGACGAAACATTATGAATTACATACAATTCGGACGAATATTCGGCCTACGGCCAAACCATTGCAGAATACACCAGTTCTCCTCCGATCACTGAAGTTAAGCTGCATCGGGCGTGGTGAGTACTTGCATGGGAGACCGGCAAGGAATACCACGTGCAGTAAGCTCATCAACATTTTTATTCCACATTACATACTAACTTTTTCCCATGATTTTTCCCTAGCCGTAGCATTAAATGACATCCAATTCCAACGAATATTCGGCCTATGGCCAAACCATTGCATAATTCACCAGTTCTCGTCCGATCACTGAAGTTAAGCTGCATCGGGCGTGGTTGCATGGGAGACCGGCCTGGAATACCATGTGCATTAGGCTCATCAACATTTTTATTCCACCATACATACTAACTTTTTCCCGGGATTTTTTGCCTAGCCGAAGTATTAAATTACATCCAATTCCGACGAATATTCAGCCTACTGCCAAACCATTGCAGAATACACCAGTTCTCGTCCATTCACAGAAGTTAAGCTGCATCGGGCGTGATTAGTACTTGCATGGGAGACCGGCTGGGAATACCACGTGCGTTAGGCTCATCAACATTTTTATTCCACCGTACATGCTACCTTTTTCCCGGGATTTTTTGCCTAGCTGAAGTATTAAATTACATCCAATTCCAACAAATATTCAGCCTACTGCCAAACCATTGCAGAATACACCAGTTAGCGTCCGATCACTGAAGTTAAGCTTCATCGGGCGTGGTTAGTACTTGCATGGGAAACAGGCTGGGAATACCACTTGCAGTAGGCTCATCAACATTTTTATTCCACATTACATACTAACTTTTTCCCATCATTTTTTTGCCTAGACGAAGCATTAAATTACATACAATTCGGACGAATATTCGGCCTACGGCCAAACCATTGCAGAATACACCAGTTCTCGTCCGATCACTGAAGTTAAGCTGCATCGGGCGTGGTCAGTACTTGCATGGGAGACCGGCTGGGAATACCAAGTGCGTTAGGCTCATCAACATTTTTATTCCACCGTACATACTAACTTTTTCCCCGGGATTTTTTGCCAAGCCGAAGTCCTAAATTACATTCGATTCCGACGAATATTCAGCCTACTGCCAAAGCATAGCAGAATACACCAGTTCTCGTCCGATCACTGAAGTTAAGCTGCATCGGGCGCGGTTAGTACTTGCATGTAGACCGGCTGGGAATACCACGTGCAGTAGGCTTATCAACATTTTGATTCCACCGCACATACCAACATTTTCCCGGGATTTTTTACTTAGCCGAAGCGTTAAACGACATCCAATTCTGACGAATATTCAGCCTACTGTCAAACCATTGCAGAACACACCAGTTATCGTCCGATCACTGAAGTTAAGCTGCATCTGGCGTGGTTAGTACTTGCATGGGAGACCGGCTGGGAATACCACGTGCAGTAGGCTGATGAACATTTTTATTCCACCATACTTACTAACTTTTTTCCATGATTTTTTGCCTAACCGAAGCATTAAATGACATCCAATTGCAACGAATATTCAGCCTGCTGCCAAACCATTGCAGAATACACCAGTTAGACGCCGATCACTGAAGTTAAGCTGCATCGGGCGTGGTTAGTACTTGCATGGGAGACCGGCTGGGAATACCACTTGCAGTAGGCTCATCAACATTTTTATTCCACATTACATACTAACTTTTTCTCATCATTTTTTTGCCTAGACGAAGCATTAAATTACATACAATTCGGACGAATATTCAGCCTACGGCCAAACCATTGCAGAATACACCAGTTGTCGTCCAATCACTGAAGTTAATCTGCATCGGGCATGGATTGTACTTGCATGGGAGACGGGCTAGGAATAACACGTGCAGTAGGCTTATCAACATTTTTATTCCTCCGTACATACCATCTTTTTCCCGGGATTTGTTGCCTAGCCGAAGTATTAAATTACATCCAATTCCGACGAATATTCAGCCTACTGCCAAACCATTGCAGAATACACCAGTTCTCGTCCGATCACTGAAGTTAAGCTCCTTCGGGCGTGGTTAGTACTTGCACGGGAGTAAAGCTGCATCGGGCGTGGTTGCATGGGAGACCGGCCTGCAATACCATGTGCATTAGGCCCATCAACATTTTTATTCCACCATACATACTAACTTTTTCCCGGGATCTTTTGCCTAGCCGAAGTATTAAATTATATCCAATTCCGACGAATATTCAGCTTACTGCCAAACCATTGCAGAATACATCTGTTCTCGTCCGATCACTGAAGTTAAGCTGCATTGGGCGTGGTTAGTACTTGCATGGGAGACCGGCTGGGAATACCACTTGCAGTAGGCTCATCAACATTTTTATTCCACATTACATACTAACTTTTTCCCATCATTTTTTGCCAAGACGAAGCATTAAATGACATACAATTTCGACGAATATTCATCCTACTGCCAAACCATTGCCGAATACACCATTTCTCGTCGGAACACTGAAGTTAAGCTGCATTGGGCGTGGTTAGTACTTGCATGGGAGACCGGCTGGGAATACCACCTGCAGTAGGCTTGTCAACATTTTTATTCCACCGTACATACTAACTTTTTCCCGAGAATTGTTGCCTAGCCGAAGTATTAAATTACATCCAATTCCGACGAATATTCAGCCTACTGCCAAACCATTGCAGAGTACACCAGTTCTCGTCCGATCACTGAAGTTAAGCCGCATCGGGCGTGGTTAGTTCTTGCATGGGAGACCGGCTGGGAATACCACGTGCAGTAGGCTCATCAACACTTTTATTCCTCATTACATACTAACTTTTTCCCGAGATTTTTTGCCTAGCCGAAGTATTAAATTACATCCAATTCCGACGAATATCCAGCCTATTGCCATACCATTGCAGAATACACCAGTTCTCGTCCGACCACTGAAGTTAAACTGCATCGGGCGTGTTTAGTACTTGCATGGGAGACCGGCTGGGAATACCATTTGCAGTAGGCTTATCAACATTTTTATTCCACCGTACATACCAACTTTTTCCCGGGATTTTTTGCCTTGCCGAAGCGTTAAACGACATGCACGTCTTACGAACATTCACCCTCCTGTCAAACCATTGCAGAACACACCAGTTCTTGTCCGATCACTGAAGTTAAGCTGCATCTGGTGTGGTTAGTACTTGCATGGGAGACCGGCTGGGAATACCACGTGCAGTAGGCTCATCAGCATTTTTATTCCACCGTACATACTAACCTTTTCCCGGGATTTTTTGCCTAGCCGAAGAACTAAATTACATCCGATTCCGACGAATATTCAGCCTACTGCCAAACCATAGCAGAATACACCAATTCTCTTCCGATCACTGAAGTTAAGCTGCATCGGGCGTGGTGAGTACTTGCATGGGAGACCGGCTAGGAATACCACGTGCAGTAAGCTCATCAACATTTTTATTCCACATTACATACTAACTTTTTCCCATGATTTTTTGCCTTGACGAAGCATTAAATGACATACAATTCGGACGAATATTCAGCCTACTGCCAAACCATTGCAGAATACACCAGTTCTCGTCCGATCACTGAAGTTAAGCTGCATCGGGCGTGGTTAGTACTTGCATGGGGGGTCTGCTGGGAATACCACGTGCAGTAGGCTTATCTACATTTTATTCCACCATACATACTAACGTTTTCCCGGGATTTTTTGCCTAGCCGAAGTATTAAATTACATCCAATTCCGACGAATAATCAGCCTACTGCCAAACCATTGCAGAGTACGCCAGTTCTCGTCAGATCACTGAAGTTAAGCTGCATCGGGCGTGGTTAGTACTTGCATGGGAGACCGGGTGGGAATACCACTTGCAGTAGGCTCATCAACATTTTTATTCCACATTACATACTAACTTTTTCCCATCATTTTTTGCCAAGACGAAACATTATGAATTACATACAATTCGGACGAATATTCGGCCTACGGCCAAACCATTGCAGAATACACCAGTTCTCCTCCGATCACTGAAGTTAAGCTGCATCGGGCGTGGTGAGTACTTGCATGGGAGACCGGCAAGGAATACCACGTGCAGTAAGCTCATCAACATTTTTATTCCACATTACATACTAACTTTTTCCCATGATTTTTCCCTAGCCGTAGCATTAAATGACATCCAATTCCAACGAATATTCGGCCTATGGCCAAACCATTGCATAATTCACCAGTTCTCGTCCGATCACTGAAGTTAAGCTGCATCGGGCGTGGTTGCATGGGAGACCGGCCTGGAATACCATGTGCATTAGGCTCATCAACATTTTTATTCCACCATACATACTAACTTTTTCCCGGGATTTTTTGCCTAGCCGAAGTATTAAATTACATCCAATTCCGACGAATATTCAGCCTACTGCCAAACCATTGCAGAATACACCAGTTCTCGTCCATTCACAGAAGTTAAGCTGCATCGGGCGTGATTAGTACTTGCATGGGAGACCGGCTGGGAATACCACGTGCGTTAGGCTCATCAACATTTTTATTCCACCGTACATGCTACCTTTTTCCCGGGATTTTTTGCCTAGCTGAAGTATTAAATTACATCCAATTCCAACAAATATTCAGCCTACTGCCAAACCATTGCAGAATACACCAGTTAGCGTCCGATCACTGAAGTTAAGCTTCATCGGGCGTGGTTAGTACTTGCATGGGAAACAGGCTGGGAATACCACTTGCAGTAGGCTCATCAACATTTTTATTCCACATTACATACTAACTTTTTCCCATCATTTTTTTGCCTAGACGAAGCATTAAATTACATACAATTCGGACGAATATTCGGCCTACGGCCAAACCATTGCAGAATACACCAGTTCTCGTCCGATCACTGAAGTTAAGCTGCATCGGGCGTGGTCAGTACTTGCATGGGAGACCGGCTGGGAATACCAAGTGCGTTAGGCTCATCAACATTTTTATTCCACCGTACATACTAACTTTTTCCCCGGGATTTTTTGCCAAGCCGAAGTCCTAAATTACATTCGATTCCGACGAATATTCAGCCTACTGCCAAAGCATAGCAGAATACACCAGTTCTCGTCCGATCACTGAAGTTAAGCTGCATCGGGCGCGGTTAGTACTTGCATGTAGACCGGCTGGGAATACCACGTGCAGTAGGCTTATCAACATTTTGATTCCACCGCACATACCAACATTTTCCCGGGATTTTTTACTTAGCCGAAGCGTTAAACGACATCCAATTCTGACGAATATTCAGCCTACTGTCAAACCATTGCAGAACACACCAGTTATCGTCCGATCACTGAAGTTAAGCTGCATCTGGCGTGGTTAGTACTTGCATGGGAGACCGGCTGGGAATACCACGTGCAGTAGGCTGATGAACATTTTTATTCCACCATACTTACTAACTTTTTTCCATGATTTTTTGCCTAACCGAAGCATTAAATGACATCCAATTGCAACGAATATTCAGCCTGCTGCCAAACCATTGCAGAATACACCAGTTAGACGCCGATCACTGAAGTTAAGCTGCATCGGGCGTGGTTAGTACTTGCATGGGAGACCGGCTGGGAATACCACTTGCAGTAGGCTCATCAACATTTTTATTCCACATTACATACTAACTTTTTCCCATCATTTTTTTGCCTAGACGAAGCATTAAATTACATACAATTCGGACGAATATTCAGCCTACGGCCAAACCATTGCAGAATACACCAGTTGTCGTCCAATCACTGAAGTTAATCTGCATCGGGCATGGATTGTACTTGCATGGGAGACGGGCTAGGAATAACACGTGCAGTAGGCTTATCAACATTTTTATTCCTCCGTACATACCATCTTTTTCCCGGGATTTGTTGCCTAGCCGAAGTATTAAATTACATCCAATTCCGACGAATATTCAGCCTACTGCAAAACCATTGCAGAATACACCAGTTCTCGTCCGATCACTGAAGTTAAGCTCCTTCGGGCGTGGTTAGTACTTGCACGGGAGACCGGCTGGGAATACCACGTGCAGTAGGCTCATCAACATTGTTATTTCACATTACATACTAACTTTTTCCCATCATTTTTTTGCCTAGACGAAGCATTAAATTACATACAATTCGGACGAATATTCAGCCTACGGCCAAACCATTGCAGAATACACCAGTTCGCGTCCGATCACTGAAGTTAAGCTGCATCGGGCGTGGTCAGTACTTGCATGGGAGACCGGCTGGGAATACCATGTGCATTAGGCTCATCAATATTTTTATTCCACCATACATACTATCTTTTTCCCGGGATTTTTTGCCTAGCCGAAGTATTAAATTACATCCAATTCCGACGAATATTCAGCCTACTGCCAAACCAATGCAGAATACACAATTTCTCGTCCTATAACTGAAGTTAAGCTGCATTGGGCGTGGTTAGTACTTGCATGGGAGACCTGCTGGGAGTACCAAGTGCAGTAGGCTTATTAACATTTTGATTCTACCGTATATACCAACTTTTTCCCGGGATTTTTTGCCTAGCCAAAGCGTTAAACGACATCCAATTCTGACGAATATTCAGCCTACTGCCAAACAATTGCAAAATACACCAGTTCTCGTCTGATCACTGAAGTTAAGCTAACCGGACGTGGTTAGTACTTGCTTGGGAGAACGGCTGAGAATATCACGTGCAGTAGGCTCATCAACATTTTTATTCCACATTACATACTAACTTTTTCCCATGATTTTTTGCCAAGCCGTAGCATTAAATGACATCCAATTCCGGCGAATATTCAGCATACTGCCACTCCATTGCAGAATACACCAGTTCTCTTCCGATCACTGAAGTTAAGCTGCATCGGGCGTGGACAGTACTTGCATGAGAGACCGGCTGGGAATACCATGTGCAGTAGGCCCATCAACATTTTTATTCCTCATTTGATACTAAGTTTTTCCCATGATTTTTTGCCAAGCCGTAGCATTAAATGACATCCAATTCTGGCGAATATTCAGCCTACTGCCAAACCATTGCAGAATACACCAGTTCTTGTCCGATTGCTGAAGTTAACCTGCATCGGGCGTGGTTAGTACTTGCATGGGAGACCGGCTGGGAATACAATGTGCATTAGGCTCATCAACATTTTTATTCCACCGTACATTCTAACTTTTTAACGGGATTTTTTGACTAGCCGAAGTATTAAATTACATCAAATTCCGACGAATATTCAGCCTACTGACAAACCATTGCAGAATACACCAGTTCTCCACCGATCACTGAAGTTAAGCCCACTGGACGTGGTTAGTACTTGCATGGGAGACCGGCTGAGAATACTACATGCAGTAGGATCATCAACATTTTTATTCCACCGTACATACTAACTTTTTCCCGGAATTTTTTGCCTAGCCGAAGCGTTAAACGACATCCAATTCTGACGAACACTCAGCCTACTGCCAAACCATTGCAGAACACACCAGTTCTCGTCCGATCACTGAAGTTAATCTGCAATGGACGTGGTAAGTACTTGAATGGGAGACCGGCTGGGAATGCCACGTGCAGTAAGCTCATCAACATTTTTATTCCACATTACATACTACCTTTTTCCTATGATTTTTTGCCTAGCCGTAGCATTAAATGACATCCAATTCCAACGAATATTAAGCCTACTGCCAAACCATTGCAGAATACACCTGTTCTTGTCCGATCACTGAAGTTAAGCTGCATGAGGCATGGTTAGTACTTGCATGGGAGACCGGCTGGGAATACCACGTGCAGTAGGCTGATGAACATTTTTATTGCAGAATACACCAGTTCTCGTCCGATCACTGAAGTTAAGCCGCATAGGGCGTGGTTAGTTCTTGCACGGGAGACCGGCAGGGAATACCACGTGCAGTAGGCTCATCAACATTTTTATTCCACATTACATACTAACTTTTTCCCATGATTTTTTGCCTAGACGAAGCATTAAATGACATGCAATTCGGACAAATATTCAGCCTACTGCCAAACCATTGCAGAATACACCAGTTCTCGTCCCATCACTGAAGTTATACTGTATCGGGCGTGGTTAGTACTTGCATGGGAGACCGGCTGGGAATACCACGTGCATTAGGCTCATCAACATTTTTATTCCACCGTACATACTAACTTTTTTCCGGGATTTTTTGCCTAGCCGAAGTATTAAATTACATCCAATTCCGACGAATATCCAGCCTACTACCAAACCATTGCAGAATACACCAGTTCTCGTCCGATCACTGAAGTTAAGCTGCATCGGGCGTGGTTAGTTCTTGCATGGGAGACCGGCTGGGAATATCATGTGCAGTAGGCTTCTCAACAATTTTATTCCACCGTACATACTAACTTTTTCCCGGGATTGTTTGCCTAGCCGATGTATTAAATTACATCCAATTCCGACGAATATCCAGCCTACTGTCAAACCATTGCAGAACACACCAGTTCTTGTCCGATCACTGAAGTTAAGCTGCATCGAGCGTGGTTAGTACTTGCATGTGAGACCGGCTGGGAATACCACGTGCAGTAGGCTCATCAACATTTTTATTCCACATTACATACTAACTTTTACCCAAAATTTTTTTTTGCCTAGCCGTAGCATTAAATGACATCCAATTCCGACGAATATTCAACCTACTGCCAAACCAATGCAGAATACACCAGTTCTCGTCTGATCACTGAAGTAAATCTGCATCGGCCATGGTTAGTACTTGAATGGGAGACCGGCTGGGAATACCACGTGCAGTAGGCTCATCAACATTTTTATTCCACATTACATACTAACTTTTTCCCATGATTTTTTGACTAGACGAAGCATTAAATGACATGCAATTCGGACGAATATTCAGGCTACTGCCAAACCATTGCAGAATACACCAGTTCTCGTCCGATCACTGAAGTTATACTGTATCGGGCGTGGTTAGTACTTGCATGGGAGACTGGCTGGGAATACCACGTGCATTAGGCTCATCAACATTTTTATTCCACCGTACATACTAACTTTCTTCCGGGATTTTTTGCCTAGCCGATGTATTAAATTACATCCAATTCCGACGAATATCCAGCCTACTGCCAAACCATTGCGGAATACACCAGTTCTCGTCCGATCACTGAAGTTAAGCTGCATCGGGTGTGGTTAGTACTTGCATGGGAGACGGACTGGGAATACCACGTGCAGTAGGCTGATTAACTTTTTTATTGCAGAATACACCAGTTCTCGTCCGATCACTGAAGTTAAGCTGTATCGGGCGTGGTTAGCCCTTGCATGGGAGACCGGCTGGGAATACCACTTGCAGTAGGCTCATCAACATTTTTATTCCACCATACATACTAACTTTTTCCCAGGATTTTTTGCCTAGCCGAAATATTAAATTACATCCAATTTCGACAAATATTCAGCCTGCTGCCAAACCATTCCAGAATACAGCAGTTCTCGTCCGATCACTGTAGTTAAGCTGTATCGGGCGTGGTTAGTACTTGCATGGGAGACCTGCTGGGAATACCACGTGCAGTAAGCTTATCAACATTTTTATTCCACCATACATACTATCTTTTTCACGTGATTTTTTGCCTAGCCGAAGCATTAATTGAAATCCAATTCCGACAAATATTCAGCCTACTGCCAAACCATTACAGAATACACCAGTTCTCGTCCGATCACTGAAGTTAAGCTGCATCGGGCGTGGTTAGTTCTTGCATGGGAGACCGGCTGGGAATATCATGTGCAGTAGGCTTCTCAACAATTTTATTCCACCGTACATACTAACTTTTTCCCGGGATTGTTTGCCTAGCCGATGTATTAAATTACATCCAATTCCGACGAATATCCAGCCTACTGTCAAACCATTGCAGAACACACCAGTTCTTGTCCGATCACTGAAGTTAAGCTGCATCGAGCGTGGTTAGTACTTGCATGTGAGACCGGCTGGGAATACCACGTGCAGTAGGCTCATCAACATTTTTATTCCACATTACATACTAACTTTTACCCAAAAATTTTTTTTGCCTAGCCGTAGCATTAAATGACATCCAATTCCGACGAATATTCAACCTACTGCCAAACCAATGCAGAATACACCAGTTCTCGTCTGATCACTGAAGTAAATCTGCATCGGCCATGGTTAGTACTTGAATGGGAGACCGGCTGGGAATACCACGTGCAGTAGGCTCATCAACATTTTTATTCCACATTACATACTAACTTTTTCCCATGATTTTTTGACTAGACGAAGCATTAAATGACATGCAATTCGGACGAATATTCAGGCTACTGCCAAACCATTGCAGAATACACCAGTTCTCGTCCGATCACTGAAGTTATACTGTATCGGGCGTGGTTAGTACTTGCATGGGAGACTGGCTGGGAATACCACGTGCATTAGGCTCATCAACATTTTGATTCCACCGTACATACTAACTTTCTTCCGGGATTTTTTGCCTAGCCGATGTATTAAATTACATCCAATTCCGACGAATATCCAGCCTACTGCCAAACCATTGCGGAATACACCAGTTCTCGTCCGATCACTGAAGTTAAGCTGCATCGGGTGTGGTTAGTACTTGCATGGGAGACGGACTGGGAATACCACGTGCAGTAGGCTGATTAACTTTTTTATTGCAGAATACACCAGTTCTCGTCCGATCACTGAAGTTAAGCTGTATCGGGCGTGGTTAGCCCTTGCATGGGAGACCGGCTGGGAATACCACTTGCAGTAGGCTCATCAACATTTTTATTCCACCATACATACTAACTTTTTCCCAGGATTTTTTGCCTAGCCGAAATATTAAATTACATCCAATTCCGACGAATATTCAGCCTGCTGCCAAACCATTCCAGAATACAGCAGTTCTCGTCCGATCACTGTAGTTAAGCTGTATCGGGCGTGGTTAGTACTTGCATGGGAGACCTGCTGGGAATACCACGTGCAGTAAGCTTATCAACATTTTTATTCCACCATACATACTATCTTTTTCACGTGATTTTTTGCCTAGCCGAAGCATTAATTGAAATCCAATTCCGACAAATATTCAGCCTACTGCCAAACCATTACAGAATACACCAGTTCTCGTCCGATCACTAAAGTTAAGCGGCATCGGGCGTGGTTAGTACTTGCATGGAAGACTGGCTGGGAATACCACTTGCAGTAGGCTCATCAACATTTTTATTCCACATTACATACTAACTTTTTCCCATGATTTTTTGCCTAGACGAGGCATTAAATTACATACAATTCGGACGAATATTCGGCCTACGGCCAAACCATTGCAGAATACACCAGTTCTCATCCGATCACTGAAGTTAAGCTGCACGGGGCGTGGTTAGTACTTGCATGGGACAACGGCTTGGAATATCACGTGCAGTAGGCTTATCAACATTTTGATTCCACCGTACATAGCAACTTTTTCCCGGGATTTTTTGCTTAGCCGAAGCGTTAAACGACATCCAATTGCGACGAATATTCAGCCTACTGCCAAACCATTGCAGAATACACCAGTTCTCGTCCGATCACTGAAGTTAAGCTGTATCGGGCGTGGTTAGTACTTGCATGGGAGACCGGCTGGGAATACCACTTGCAGTAGGCTCATCAACATTTTTATTCCACCATACATACTAACTTTTTTCCGGGATTTTTTGCCTAGCCGATGTATTAAATTACATCCAATTCCGACGAATATCCAGCCTACTGCCAAACCATTGCGGAATACACCAGTTCTCCTCCGATCACTGAAGTTAAGCTGCATCTGGCGTGGTTAGTACTTGCATGGGAGACCGATTGGGAATACCACGAGCAGTAGGCTTATCAACATGTTTATTCCACCGTACATACCAACATTTTCCCGGGATTTTTTGCCTAGCCGAAGCGTTAAACGACATCCAATTCTGACGAACACTCAGCTTACTGCCAAACCATTGCAGAACACACCAGTTTTCGTCCGATCACTGAAGTTAAGCTGCATTGGACGTGGTAAGTACTTGAATTGGAGACCGGCTGGGAATGCCACGTGCAGTAGGCTCATCAACATTTTTATTCCACATTACATACTACCTTTTTCCTATGATTTTTTGCCTAGCCGTAGCATTAAATGACATCCAATTCCGACGAATATTAAGCCTACTGCCAAACCATTGCAGAATACACATGTTCTTGTCCGATCACTGAAGTTAAGCTGCATCAGGCTTGGTTAGTACTTGCATGGGAGACCGGCTGGGAATACCACGTGCAGTAGACTGATGAACATTTTTATTTCAGAATACACCAGTTCTCGTCCGATCACTGAAGTTAAGCCGCATAGGGCGTGGTTAGTTCTTGCACGGGAGACCGGCTGGGAATACCACGTGCAGTAGGCTCATCAACATTTTTATTCCACATTACATACTAACTTTTACCCATGATTTTTTTGCCTAGACGAAGCATTAAATGACATGCAATTTGGACGAATATTCAGCCTACTGCCAAACCATTGCAGAATACACCAGTTCTCGTCCGATCACTGAAGTTATACTGTATCGGGCGTTGTTAGTATTTGCATGGGAGACCGGCTGGGAATACCACGTGCATTAGGCTCATCAACATTTTTATTCCACCGTACATACTAAATTTTTCCCGGGATTGTTTGCCTAGCCGATGTATTAAATTACATCCAATTCCGACGAATATCCAGCCTACTGTCAAACCATTGCAGAACACACCAGTTCTTGTCCGATCACTGAAGTTAAGCTTCATCGGGCATGGTTAGTACTTGAATGGGAGACCGGCTGGGAATGCCACGTGCATTAGGCTCATCAACATTTTTATTCCACATTACATACTAACTTTTTCCCATGATTTTTTGCATAGACGAAGAATTAAATGACATACAAGTCGGACGAATAATCGGCCTACAGCCAAACCATTGCAGAATACAACAGTTCTCGTCCGATCACTTTAGTTAAGCTGCATCGGGCGTGGTTAGTACTTGCATGCGAGACCGGCTGGGAATACCACGTGCATTAGGCTCATCAACATTTTTATTCCACCAAACATATTAACATATTCCACTACTTTGCCGTACTTTGCCACTACTTTGCCGTACTTTGCCACCACTTTTCCGTGATTTGCCACTACTTTGTCATGCTTTGCCACTACTTTGAAATACATTGCCGCTACTTTGCCGTACTTTGCCACTACTTTGCAGTACTTTGCCACTACTTTTCCGTACTTTGCCACTACTTTGAAGTACTTTGCCACTACTTTGCCGTACTTTGCCACTACTTTGCCGTGCTTTGCCACTACTTTGAAGTACTTTGCCACTACTTTGCCGTGCTTTGCCACTACTTTGACGTACTTTGCCACTACTTTGTCACTACTTTGCTGAACTTTGCCACTGCTTTGCCACTACTTTTCCGTACTTTGCTTCTACTTTGCCACTACTTTGCAGTACTTTGCCTCTATTTTTCCGTTCTTTGCCACTACTATGCCGTACTTTGCCACCACTTTGGCGTGCTTTGCCACTACTTTGTCATGCTTTGCCACTACTTTGAAATACTTTGCCACTACTTTGCCGTACTTTGCCACTACTTGCAGTAATTTGCCACTACTTTTCGTGCTTTGCCACTACTTTGAAGTACTTTACCACTACTTTGCCGTACTTTGCCACTACTTTGCCGTGCTTTGCCACTACTTTGAAGTACTTTGCCACTACTTTGCCGTACTTTGCCACTACTTTGCCGTACTTTGCCACTACTTTGCCGTACTTTGCCACTACTTTGCCGTGCTTTGCCACGACTTTGAAGTATTTTGCCACTACTTTGAAATACTTTGCTGCTACTTTGCCGTACTCTGCCACTACTTTGCAGTACTTTGCCACTACTTTTCCGTACTTTGCCACTACTTTGAAGTACTTTGCCCTTACTTTGCCGTACTTTGCCACTACTTTGCCGTGCTTTGCCACTACTTTGAAACACTTTGCCACTACTTTGCCGTACTTTGCCACCACTTTGCCGTGCTTTGCCTCTACTTTGCCGTGCTTTGCCACTACTTTGAAGTACTTTCCACTACCTTACATACTTTATCACTACTTTGTAGTATTTTGCCACCACTTTGCCACTACTTTGCCGTACTTTGCCACTACTTTGCCGTACTTTGCCACTACTTTGCCGTACTTTGCCACTACTTTGCCGTGCTTTGCCACTACTTTGAAATAATTTGCCACTACTTTGCTGTGCTTTGCCACTACTTTGTCATGCTTTGCCACTACTTTGAATACTTTGCCACTACCTTGCCGTACTTTGCCACTACTTTGAAGTACTTTGCCACTATTTTGCCGTACTTTTCCACTACCTTACCATACTTTGTCACTACTTTGTAGTATTTGGCCACCACTTTGCCACTACTTTGCCGTACTTTGCCACTACTTTGCCGTACTTTGCCACTACTTTGCCATGCTTTGCCACTACTTTGAAATACTTTGCCACTTCTTTACCGTACTTTGCCACTACTTTGCAGTATTCTGCCACTACTTTGCCGTACTTTGCCACTACTTTGTCACTACTTTGCTGAACTTTGCCACTACTTTCCACTACTTTTCCTTACTTTGCTTCTACTTTGCCACTACTTTGCAGTACTTTGCCTCTATTTTTCCGTTCTTTGCCACTACTATGCCGTACTTTGCCACCACTTTGCCGTGCTTTGCCACTACTTTGTCATGCTTTGCCACTACTTTGTCATGCTTTGCCACTACTTTGAAATACTTTGCCGCTACTTTGCCGTACTTTGCCACTACTTTGCAGTTCTTTGCCACTACTTTTCCGTACTTTGCCACTACTTTGAAGTACTTTGCCACTACTTTGCCGTACTTTGCCACTACTTTGCCGTGCTTTGCCACTACTTGAAGTACTTTGCCACTACTTTGCCATGCTTTGCCACTACTTTGACGTACTTTGCCACTACTTTGTCACTACTTTGCTGAACTTTGCCACTACTTTGCCACTACTTTTCCGTACTTTGTTCTACTTTGCCACTACTTTGCAGTACTTTGCCTCTATTTTTCCGTTCTTTGCCACTACTATGCCGTACTTTGCCACCACTTTGGCGTGCTTTGCCACTACTTTGTCATGCTTTGCCACTACTTTGAAATACTTTGCCACTACTTTGCCATACTTTGCCACTACTTTGCAGTAATTTGCCACTACTTTTCCGTGCTTTGCCACTACTTTGAAGTACTTTGCCACTACTTTGCCGTACTTTGCCACTACTTTGCCGTGCTTTGCCACTACTTTGAAGTACTTTGCCACTACTTTGCCGTGTTTTGCCACTACTTTGACGTACTTTGCCACTACTTTGCCGTACTTTGCCACTACTTTGCCGTACTTTGCCACTACTTTGCCGTACTTTGCCACTACTTTGCCGTGCTTTGCCACGATTTTGAAGTTTGTTTGCCACTACTTTGCCATACTTTGCCATACTTTGCCACTACTTTGCCGTACTTTGCCACCACTTTGCTGTGCTTTGCCACTACTTTGTCATGCTTTGCCACTACTTTGAAATACTTTGCCACTACTTTGCCGTACTTTGCCACTACTTTGCAGTACTTTGCCACTACTTTGTCACTACTTTGCTGAACTTTGCCACTACTTTCCACTACTTTTCCGTACTTTGCTTCTACTTTGCCACTACTTTGCAGTACTTTGCCTCTATTTTTCCGTTCTTTGCCACTACTTTGTCAGGCTTTGCCACTACTTTGAAATACTTTGCCACTACTTTGCCGTACTTTGCCACTACTTTGCAGTACTTTGCCACTACTTTTCCGTACTTTGCCACTACTTTGAAGTACTTTGCCACTACTTTGCCGTACTTTGCCACTACTTTGCCGTGCTTTGCCACTACTTTGAAGTACTTTGCCACTACTTTGCCGTGCTTTGCCACTACTTTGACGTACTTTGCCACTACTTTGTCACTACTTTGCTGAACTTTGCCACTACTTTGCCACTACTTTTCCGTACTTTGCTTCTACTTTGCCACTTCTTTACCGTACTTTGCCACTACTTTGCAGTATTTTGCCACTACTTTGCCGTACTTTGCCACTACTTTGTCACTACTTTGCTGAACTTTGCCACTACTTTCCACTACTTTTCCGTACTTTGCATCTACTTTGCCACTACTTTGCAGTACTTTGCCTCTATTTTTCCGTTCTTTGCCACTACTATGCCGTACTTTGCCACCACTTTGCCGTGCTATGCCACTACTTTGTCATGCTTTGCCACTACTTTGAAATACTTTGCCGCTACTTTGCCGCTACTTTGCCGCTACTTTGCCGTGCTTTGCCACTACTTTGCAGTACTTTGCCACTACTTTTCCGTACTTTGCCACTACTTTGAAGTACTTTGCCACTACTTTGCCGTACTTTGCCACTACTTTGCCGTGCTTTGCCACTACTTTGAAGTACTTTGCCACTGCTTTGCCGTGCTTTGCCACTACTTTGACGTACTTTGCCACTACTTTCTCACTACTTTGCTGAACTTTGCCACTACTTTGCCACTACTTTTCCGTACTTTGCTTCTACTTTGCCACTACTTTGCAGTACTTTGCCTCTATTTTTCCGTTCTTTGCCACTACTATGCCGTACTTTGCCACAACTTTGGCGTGCTTTGCCACTACTTTGTCATGCTTTGCCACTACTTTGAAATACTTTGCCACTACTTTGCCGTACTTTGCCACTACTTTGCAGTACTTTGCCACTACTTTTCCGTACTTTGCCACTACTTTGAAGTACTTTGCCACTACATTGCCGTACTTTGCCACTACTTTGCCGTGCTTTGCCACAACTTTGAAGTACTTTGCCACTACTTTGCCGTGCTTTGCCACTAATTTGCCGTACTTTGCCACCACTTTGCTGTGTTTTGCCACTACTTTGTCATGCTTTGCCACTATTTTGAAATACTTTGCCACTACTTTGCCGTACTTTGCCACTACTTTGCAGTACTTTGCCACTCCCTTGCCGTACTTTGCCACTACTTTGAAGCACTTTGCCACCACTTTGCCGTACTTTGCCACCACTTTGCCGTGCTTTGCGACTACTTTGCCGTGCTTTGCGACTACTTTGAAGTATTTTCCACTACCTTACATACTTTATCACTACTTTGTAGTATTTTGCCACCACTTTGCCACTACTTTGCCGTACTTTGCCACTACTTTGCCGTACTTTGCCACTACTTTGCTGTGCTTTGCCACTACTTTGAAGCATTTTGCCACTACTTAGCCGTACTTTGCCACTACTTTGCCGTACTTTGGCACCACTTTGCTGTGCTTTGCCACTACTTTGTCATGCTTTGCCACTACTTTGAAATACTTTGCCACTACTTTGCCGTACTTTGCCACTACTTTGCAGTACTTTGCCACTACCTTGCCGTACTTTGCCACTACTTTGCCGTACTTTGCCACTACTTTGCCGTGCTTTGCCACTACTTTGAAGTACTTTGCCACAGCTTTGCCGTGCTTTGCCACTACTTTGACGTACTTTGCCACTACTTTCTCACTACTTTGCTGAACTTTGCCACTACTTTGCCACTACTTTTCCGTACTTTGCTTCTACTTTGCCACTACTTTGCAGTACTTTGCCTCTATTTTTCCGTTCTTTGCCACTACTATGCCGTACTTTGCCACCACTTTGGCGTGCTTTGCCACTACTTTGTCATGCTTTGCCACTACTTTGAAATACTTTGCCACTACTTTGCCGTACTTTGCCACTAATTTGCAGTACTTTGACACTACTTTTCCGTACTTTGCCACTACTTTGAAGTACTTTGCCACTACATTGCCGTACTTTGCCACTACTTTGCCGTGCTTTGCCACAACTTTGAAGTACTTTGCCACAACTTTGCCGTACTTTGCCACTACTTTGACGTACTTTGCCACTACTTTGCCGTACTTTGCCACTACTTTGCCGTGCTTTGCCACGACTTTGAAGTATTTTGCCACTACTTTGCCATACTTTGCCACTAATTTGCCGTACTTTGCCACCACTTTGCTGTGCTTTGCCACTACTTTGTCATGCTTTGCCACTATTTTGAAATACTTTGCCACTACTTTGCCGTACTTTGCCACTACTTTGCAGTACTTTGCCACTACCTTGCCGTACTTTGCCACTTCTTTGAAGCACTTTGCCACCACTTTGCCGTACTTTGCCACCACTTTGCCGTGCTTTGCCACTACTTTGCCGTGCTTTGCGACTACTTTGCAGTACTTTGCCACTACCTTGCCGTACTTTGCCACTACTTTGAAGTACTTTACCACTACTTTGCCGTACTTTGCCACTACTTTGCCACTACCTTACCATACTTTGTCACTACTTTGAAGTATTTGGCCACCACTTTGCCACTACTTTGAAGTACTTTGCCACTACTTTGCTGTACTTTGCCACTACTTTGTCATGCTTTGCCACTACTTTGAAGCATTTTGCTTCTACTTTGCCGTACTTTGCCACTACTTTGCCGTACTTTGGCACCACTTTGCTGGGCTTTGCCACTACTTTGTCATGCTTTGCCACTACTTTGAAATACTTTGCCACTACTTTGCCGTACTTTGCCTCTACTTTGCAGTACTTTGCCACTACCTTGCCGTACTTTGCCACTGCGTTGAAGTACTTTGCCACTACTTTGCCGTACTTTGCCACTACTTTGCCACTACCTTACCATACTTTGTCACTACTTTGTAGTATTTGGCCACCAGTTTGCCATTACTTTGCCGTACTTTGCCACTACTTTGCCGTACTTTGCCACTACTTTGTCATGCTTTGCCACTACTTTGAAATACTTTGCCACTACTTTACCGCACTTTGCCACTACTTTGCAGTATTTTGCCACTACTTTGCCGTACTTTGCCACTACTTTGTCACTACTTTGCTGAACTTTGCCACTACTTTGCCACTACTTTGCCGTGCTTTGCCACTACTTTGACGTACTTTGCCACTACTTTGTCACTACTTTGCTGAACTTTGCCACTACTTTGCCACTACTTTTCCGTACTTTGCTTCTACTTTGCCACTAGTTTGCAGTACTTTGCCTCTATTTTTCCGTCCTTTGCCACTACTATGCCGTACTTTGCCACCACTTTGCCGTGCTTTGCCACTACTTTGTCATGCTTTGCCACTACTTTGAAATACTTTGCCACTACTTTGCCATACTTTGCCACTAATTTGCAGCACTTTGCCACTACTTTTCCGTACATTGCCACTACTTTGAAGTACTTTGCCACTACTTTGCCGTACTTTGCCACTACTTTGCCGTGCTTTGCCACTACTTTGAAGTACTTTGCGACTACTTTGCCGTGCTTTGCCACTACTTTGACGTACTTTGCCACTACTTTGCCGTACTTTGCCACTACTTTGCCGTACTTTGCCACTACTTTGCCGTACTTTGCCACTACTTTGCCGTGCTTTGCCACGACTTTGAAGTATTTTGCCACTACTTTGCCATACTTTGCCACTACTTTGCCGTACTTTGCCACCACTTTGCTGTGCTTTGCCACTACTTTGTCATGCTTTGCCACTACTTTGAAATACTTTGCCACTACTTTGCCGTACTTTGCCACTACTTTGCAGTACTTTGCCACTACCTTGCCGTACTTTGCCACTACTTTGTCACTACTTTGCTGAACTTTGCCACTACTTTGCCACTACTTTGCCGTGCTTTGCCACTACTTTGACGTACTTTGCCACTACTTTGTCACTACTTTGCTGAACTTTGCCACTACTTTGCCACTACTTTTCCGTACTTTGCTTCTACTTTGCCACTAGTTTGCAGTACTTTGCCTCTATTTTTCCGTTCTTTGCCACTACTATGCCGTACTTTGCCACCACTTTGCCGTGCTTTGCCACTACTTTGTCATGCTTTGCCACTACTTTGAAATACTTTGCCACTACTTTGCCATACTTTGCCACTACTTTGCAGCACTTTGCCACTACTTTTCCGTACATTGCCACTACTTTGAAGTACTTTGCCACTACTTTGCCGTACTTTGCCACTACTTTGCCGTGCTTTGCCACTACTTTGAAGTACTTTGCTACTACTTTGCCGTGCTTTGCCACTACTTTGACGTACTTTGCCACTACTTTGCCGTACTTTGCCACTACTTTGCCGTACTTTGCCACTACTTTGCCGAACTTTGCCACTACTTTGCCGTGCTTTGCCACAACTTTGAAGTATTTTGCCACTACATTGCCGTACTTTGCCACTACTTTGCCGTGCTTTGCCACCACTTTGAAGTACTTTGCCACTACTTTGCCGTGCTTTGCCACTACTTTGAAGTACTTTGCCACTACTTTGCCGTGCTTTGCCACTACTTTGACGTACTTTGCCACTACTTTGCCGTACTTTGCCACTACTTTGCCGTACTTTGCCACTACTTTGCCGTACTTTGCCACTACTTTGCCGTGCTTTGCCACGACTTTGAAGTATTTTGCCACTACTTTGCCATACTTTGCCACTAATTTGCCGTACTTTGCCACCACTTTGCTGTGCTTTGCCACTACTTTGTCATGCTTTGCCACTATTTTGAAATACTTTGCCACTACTTTGCCGTACTTTGCCACTACTTTGCAGTACTTTGCCACTACCTTGCCGTACTTTGCCACTTCTTTGAAGCACTATGCCACCACTTTGCCGTACTTTGCCACCACTTTGCCGTGCTTTGCCACTACTTTGCCGTGCTTTGCGACTACTTTGCAGTACTTTGCCACTACCTTGCCGTACTTTGCCACTACTTTGAAGTACTTTACCACTACTTTGCCGTACTTTGCCACTACTTTGCCACTACCTTACCATACTTTGTCACTACTTTGAAGTATTTGGCCACCACTTTGCCACTACTTTGAAGTACTTTGCCACTACTTTGCTGTACTTTGCCACTACTTTGTCATGCTTTGCCACTACTTTGAAGCATTTTGCCACTACTTTGCCGTACTTTGCCACTACTTTGCCGTACTTTGGCACCACTTTGCTGGGCTTTGCCACTACTTTGTCATGCTTTGCCACTACTTTGAAATACTTTGCCACTACTTTGCCGTACTTTGCCTCTACTTTGCAGTACTTTGCCACTACCTTGCCGTACTTTGCCACTGCGTTGAAGTACTTTGCCACTACTTTGCCACTACTTTGCCACTACCTTACCATACTTTGTCACTACTTTGTAGTATTTGGCCACCAGTTTGCCATTACTTTGCCGTACGTTGCCACTACTTTGCCGTACTTTGCCACTACTTTGTCATGCTTTGCCACTACTTTGAAATACTTTGCCACTACTTTACCACACTTTGCCACTACTTTGCAGTATTTTGCCACTACTTTGCCGTACTTTGCCACTACTTTGTCACTACTTTGCTGAACTTTGCCACTACTTTGCCACTACTTTGCCGTGCTTTGCCACTACTTTGACGTACTTTGCCACTACTTTGTCACTACTTTGCTGAACTTTGCCACTACTTTGCCACTACTTTTCCGTACTTTGCTTCTTCTTTGCCACTAGTTTGCAGTACTTTGCCTCTATTTTTCCGTCCTTTGCCACTACTATGCCGTACTTTGCCACCACTTTGCCGTGCTTTGCCACTACTTTGTCATGCTTTGCCACTACTTTGAAATACTTTGCCACTACTTTGCCATACTTTGCCACTAATTTGCAGCACTTTGCCACTACTTTTCCGTACATTGCCACTACTTTGAAGTACTTTGCCACTACTTTGCCGTACTTTGCCACTACTTTGCCGTGCTTTGCCACTACTTTGAAGTACTTTGCGACTACTTTGCCGTGCTTTGCCACTACTTTGACGTACTTTGCCACTACTTTGCCGTACTTTGCCACTACTTTGCCGTACTTTGCCACTACTTTGCCGTACTTTGCCACTACTTTGCCGTGCTTTGCCACGACTTTGAAGTATTTTGCCACTACTTTGCCATACTTTGCCACTACTTTGCCGTACTTTGCCACCATTTTGCTGTGCTTTGCCACTACTTTGTCATGCTTTGCCACTACTTTGAAATACTTTGCCACTACTTTGCCGTACTTTGCCACTACTTTGCAGTACTTTGCCACTACCTTGCCGTACTTTGCCACTAATTTGAAGCACTTTGCCACCACTTTGCCGTACTTTGCCACTACTTTGCCGTGCTTTGCCACTACTTTGAAGCATTTTGCCACTACTTAGCCATACTTTGCCACTACTTTGCCGTACTTTGGCACCACTTTGCTGTGCTTTGCCACTACTTTGTCATGCTTTGCCACGACTTTGAAATACTTTGCCACTACTTTGCCGTACTTTGCCACTACTTTGCAGTACTTTGCCACTACCTTGCCGTACTTTGCCACTACTTTGAAGTACTTTGCCACTACTTTGCCACTACCTTACCATACTTTGTCACTACTTTGAAGTATTTGGCCACCACTTTGCCACTACTTTGCCATACTTTGCCACTACTTTGTCATGCTTTGCCACTACTTTGAAGCATTTTGCCACTACTTTGCCGTACTTTGCCACTACTTTGCTGTACTTTGGCACCACTTTGCTGGGCTTTGCCACTACTTTGTCATGCTTTGCCACTACTTTGAAATACTTTGCCACTACTTTGCCGTACTTTGCCACTACTTTGCCGTACTTTGCCACTACTTTGCCGTACTTTGCCACTACTTTGTCCTGCTTTGCCACTACTTTGAAATACTTTGCCACTACTTTACCGCACTTTGCCACTACTTTGCAGTATTGTGCCACTACTTTGCCATACTTTGCCACTACTTTGTCACTACTTTGCTGAACTTTGCCACTACTTTCCACTACTTTTCCGTACTTTGCTTCTACTTTGCCACTACTTTGCAGTACTTTGCCTCTATTTTTCCGTTCTTTGCCACTACTATGCCGTACTTTGCCACCACTTTGGCGTGCTTTGCCACTATTTTGTCTTGCTTTGCCACTACTTTGAAATACTTTGCCACTACTTTACCGTACTTTGCCACTACTTTGCAGTACTTTGCCACTACTTTTCCGTACATTGCCACTACTTTGAAGTACTTTGCCACTACTTTGCCGTACTTTGCCACTACTTTGCCGTGCTTTGCCACTACTTTGAAGTACTTTGCGACTACTTTGCCGTGCTTTGCCACTACTTTGACGTACTTTGCCACTACTTTGCCGTACTTTGCCACTACTTTGCCGTACTTTGCCACTACTTTGCCGTACTTTGCCACTACTTTGCCGTGCTTTGCCACGACTTTGAAGTATTTTGCCACTACTTTGCCATACTTTGCCACTATTTTGCCGTACTTTGCCACCACTTTGCTGTGCTTTGCCACTACTTTGTCATGCTTTGCCACTACTTTGAAATACTTTGCCACTACTTTGCCGTACTTTGCCACTACTTTGCAGTACTTTGCCACTACCTTGCCGTACTTTGCCACTAATTTGAAGCACTTTGCCACCACTTTGCCGTACTTTGCCACCACTTTGCCGTGCTTTGCCACTACTTTGCCGTACTTTGCCACTTCTTTGCCGTGCTTTGCCACTACTTTGAAGCATTTTGCCACTACTTAGCCATACTTTGCCACTACTTTGCCGTACTTTGGCACCACTTTGCTGTGCTTTGCCACTACTTTGTCATGCTTTGCCACGACTTTGAAATACTTTGCCACTACTTTGCCGTACTTTGCCACTACTTTGCAGTACTTTGCCACTACCTTGCCGTACTTTGCCACTACTTTGAAGTACTTTGCCACTACTTTGAAGTACTTTGCCACTACTTTGCCACTACCTTACCATACTTTGTCACTACTTTGAAGTATTTGGCCACCACTTTGCCACTACTTTGCCATACTTTGCCACTACTTTGTCATGCTTTGCCACTACTTTGAAGCATTTTGCCACTACTTTGCCGTACTTTGCCACTACTTTGCCGTACTTTGGCACCACTTTGCTGGGCTTTGCCACTACTTTGTCATGCTTTGCCACTACTTTGAAATACTTTGCCACTACTTTGCCGTACTTTGCCACTACTTTGCCGTACTTTGCCACTACTTTGCCGTACTTTGCCACTACTTTGTCATGCGTTGCCACTACTTTGAAATACTTTGCCACTACTTTACCGCACTTTGCCACTACTTTGCTGAACTTTGCCACTACTTTCCACTACTTTTCCGTACTTTGCTTCTACTTTGCCACTACTTTGCAGTACTTTGCCTCTATTTTTCCGTTCTTTGCCACTACTATGCCGTACTTTGCCACCACTTTGGCGTGCTTTGCCACTATTTTGTCATGCTTTGCCACTACTTTGAAATACTTTGCCACTACTTTACCGTACTTTGCCACTACTTTGCAGTACTTTGCCACTACTTTTCCGTACTTTGCCACTACTTTGAAGTAGTTTGCCACTACTTTGCCGGGCTTTGCCACCACTTTGCCGTACTTTGCCACTACTTTGCCGTACTTTGCCACTACTTTGCCGTACTTTGCCACCACTTTGCTGTGCTTTGCCACTACTTTGTCATGCTTTGCCACTACTTTGAAATACTTTGCCACTACTTTGCCGTACATTGCCACTACTTTGCAGTACTTTGCCTCTACTTTGCCACTACCTTACCATACTTTGCCACTACTTTGTTGTATTTGGCCACCACTTTGCCACTACATTGCCGTACTTTGCCACTACTTTGCCGTACTTTGCCACTACTTTGTCATGCTTTGCCACTACTTTGAAATACTTTGCCACTACATTACCGTACTTTGCCACTACTTTGCAGTACTTTGCCACTACTTTGCCGTACTTTGCCACTACTTTGCCGTACTTTGCCACCACTTTGCCGTGCTTTGCCACTACTTTGAAGTACTTTGCCACTACTTTGCCGTACTTTGCCACTACTTTGCCATTATCTTACCATACTTTGTCACTACTTTGTAGTATTTTGCCACCACTTTGCCACTACTTTGCCATACTTTGCCACTACTTTTGCCGTACTTTGCCACTACTTTGCTGTACTTTGCCTCTACTTTGCCGTACTTTGCCACTACTTTGCCGTGCTTTGCCTCTACTTTGAAGTACTTTGCCACTACTTTGCCGTGCTTTGCCACTACTTTGACGTACTTTGCCACTACTTTGCCACTACTTTGCTGTACTTTGCCACTACTTTGCCGTATTTTGCTTCTACTTTGCCACTACTTTGCAGTACTTTGCCTCTATTTTTCCGTTCTTTGTCAATACTTTGCCGGGCTTTGCCACTACTTTGCCGTGCTTTGCCATTACTTTGCCGTACTTTGCCACTACTTTGCCGTGCTTTGCCACTACTTTGAAGTACTTTGTCACTACTTTGCCGTGCTTTGCCACTACTTTGACGTACTTTGCCACTACTTTGTCACTACTTTGCTGAACTTTGCCACTACTTTGCCACTACTTTTCCGTACTTTGCTTCTACTTTGCCTCTACTTTGCAGTACTTTGCCTCTATTTTTCCGTTCTTTGCCACTACTATGACGTACTTTGCCACTACTTTGCCGTGCGTTGCCATTACTTGGCCGTACTTTGCCACTATTTTGCCGTGCTTTGCCACTACTTTGAAGTACTTTGCCACTACTTTGCCGTGCTTTGCCACTACTTTGACGTACTTTGCCACTACTTTGCCACCACTTTGCCACTACTTTGCCGTACTTTGCCACTACTTTGCCGTATTTTGCCACTACTTTGCCGTACTTTGCCACTACTTTGCCGTGCTTTGCCACTACTTTGAAGTATTTTGCCACTACTTTGCCGTACTTTGCCACTACTTTGCCGTACTTTGCCACCACTTTGCTGTGCTTTGCCACTACTTTGTCATGCTTTGCCACTACTTTGAAATACTTTGCCACCACTTTGCCGTACTTTGCCACTACTTTGCAGTACTTTGCCACTACCTTGCCGAACTTTGCCACTACTTTGAAGTACTTTGCCACTACTTTGCCGTACTTTGCCACTACTTTGCCACTACCTTACCATACTTTGTCACTACTTTGTAGTATTTGGCCACCACTTTGCCACTACTTTGCCATACTTTGCCACTACTTTGCCGTACTTTGCCACTACTTTGTCATGCTTTGCCACTACTTTGAAATACTTTGCCACTACTTTACCATACTTTGCCACTACTTTGCAGTATTTTGCCACTACTTTGCCGTACTTTGCCACTACTTTGCCGTACTTTGCCACCACTTTTCCGTGCTTTGCCACTACTTTGTCATGCTTTGCCACTACTTTGAAATACTTTGCCACTACTTTTCCGTAATTTGCCACTACTTTGCTGTACTTTGCCACTACTTTGCCGTACTTTGCCACTACTTTGCAGTACTTTGCCACTACCTTGCCGAACTTTGCCACTACTTTGAAGTACTTTGCCACTACTTCGCCGTACTTTGCCACTACTTTGCCGTGCTTTGCCACCACTTTGAAGTATTTTGCAACTACTTTGCAGTACTTTGCCACTACTTTGCCGTACTTTGCCACCACTTTGCTGTGCTTTGCCACTACTTTGTCATGCTTTGCCACTACTTTGAAATACTTTGCCACTACTTTGCCGTACATTGCCACTACTTTGCAGTACTTTGCCACTACCTTGCCGTACTTTGTCACTACTTTGAAGTTCTTTGCCTCTACTTTGCCACTACCTTACCATACTTTGCCACTACTTTGTTGTATTTGGCCACCACTTTGCCACTACATTGCCGTACTTTGCCACTACTTTGACATACTTTGCCACTATTTTGTCATGCTTTGCCACTACTTTGAAATACTTTGCCACTACTTTGTCATGCTTTGCCACTACTTTGAAATACTTTGCCACTACTTTACCGTACTTTGCCACTACTTTGCAGTACTTTGCCACTACTTTGCCGTACTTTGCCACTACTTTGAAGTACTTTGCCACTACCTTGCCGTACTTTGCCACTACTTTGCAGTACTTTGCCTCTATTTTTCCGTTCTTTGCCACTACTATGACGTACTTTGCCACTACTTTGCCGTGCTTTGCCACTACTTTGCCGTACTTTGCCACTATTTTGGCGTGCTTTGCCACTACTTTGAAGTACTTTGCCACTACTTTGCCGTGCTTTGCCACTACTTTGACGTACTTTGCCCCTACTTTGCCACCACTTTGCCACTACTTTGCCGTACTTTGCCACTACTTTGCCGTATTTTGCCACTACTTTGCCGTACTTTGCCACTACTTTGCCGTGCTTTGCCACTACTTTGAAGTATTTTGCCACTACTTTGCCGTACTTTGCCACTACTTTGCCGTACTTTGCCACCACTTTGCTGTGCTTTGCCACTACTTTGTCATGCTTTGCCACTACTTTGAAATACTTTGCCACCACTTTGCCGTACTTTGCCACTACTTTGCAGTACTTTGCCACTACCTTGCCGAACTTTGCCACTACTTTGAAGTAATTTGCCACTACTTTGCCGTACTTTGCCACTACTTTGCCACTACCTTACCATACTTTGTCACTACTTTGTAGTATTTGGCCACCACTTTGCCACTACTTTGCCATACTTTGCCACTACTTTGCCGTACTTTGCCACTACTTTGTCATGCTTTGCCACTACTTTGAAATACTTTGCCACTACTTTACCATACTTTGCCACTACTTTGCAGTATTTTGCCACTACTTTGCCGTACTTTGCCACTACTTTGCCGTACTTTGCCACCACTTTTCCGTGCTTTGCCACTACTTTGTCATGCTTTGCCACTACTTTGAAATACTTTGCCACTACTTTTCCGTAATTTGCCACTACTTTGCTGTACTTTGCCACTACTTTGCCGTACTTTGCCACTACTTTGCAGTACTTTGCCACTACCTTGCCGAACTTTGCCACTACTTTGAAGTACTTTGCCACTAATTTGCCGTACTTTGCCACTACTTTGCCACTACCTTACCATACTTTGTCACTACTTTGTAGTATTTGGCCACCACTTTGCCACTACTTTGCCGTACTTTGCCACTACTTTGCCGTACTTTGCCACTACTTTTTCATGCTTTGCCACTACTTTGAAATACTTTGCCACTACTTTACCATACTTTGCCACTACTTTGCAGTATTTTGCCACTACTTTGCCGTACTTTGCCACTACTTTGCCGTACTTTGCCACCACTTTTCCGTGCTTTGCCACTACTTTGTCATGCTTTGCCACTACTTTGAAATACTTTGCCACTACTTTTCCGTAATTTGCCACTACTTTGCTGTACTTTGCCACTACTTTGCCGTACTTTGCCACTACTTTGCAGTACTTTGCCACTACCTTGCCGAACTTTGCCACTACTTTGAAGTACTTTGCCACTACTTTGCCGTACTTTGCCACTACTTTGCCATGCTTTGCCACCACTTTGAAGTATTTTGCAACTACTTTGCAGTACTTTGCCACTACTTTGCCGTACTTTGCCACCACTTTGCTGTGCTTTGCCACTACTTTGTCATGCTTTGCCACTACTTTGAAATACTTTGCCACTACTTTGCCGTACATTGCCACTACTTTGCAGTACTTTGCCACTACCTTGCCGTACTTTGTCACTACTTTGAAGTACTTTGCCTCTACTTTGCCACTACCTTACCATACTTTGCCACTACTTTGTTGTATTTGGCCACCACTTTGCCACTACATTGCCGTACTTTGCCACTACTTTGACGTACTTTGCCACTACTTTGTCATGCTTTGCCACTACTTTGAAATACTTTGCCACTACTTTGTCATGCTTTGCCACTACTTTGAAATACTTTGCCACTACTTTACCGTACTTTGCCACTACTTTGCAGTACTTTGCCACTACTTTGCCGTACTCTGCCACTACTTTGAAGTACTTTGCCACTACCTTGCCGCACTTTGCCACTACTTTGCAGTACTTTGCCTCTATTTTTCCGTTCTTTGCCACTACTATGACGTACTTTGCCACTACTTTGCCGTGCTTTGCCACTACTTTGCCGTACTTTGCCACTATTTTGCCGTGCTTTGCCACTACTTTGAAGTACTTTGCCACTACTTTGCCGTGCTTTGCCACTACTTTGACGTACTTTGCCACTACTTTGCCACCACTTTGCCACTACTTTGCCGTACTTTGCCACTACTTTGCCGTATTTTGCCACTACTTTGCCGTACTTTGCCACTACTTTGCCGTGCTTTGCCACTACTTTGAAGTATTTTGCCACTACTTTGCCGTACTTTGCCACTACTTTGCCGTACTTTGCCACCACTTTGCTGTGCTTTGCCACTACTTTGTCATGCTTTGCCACTACTTTGAAATACTTTGCCACCACTTTGCCGTACTTTGCCACTACTTTGCAGTACTTTGCCACTACCTTGCCGAACTTTGCCACTACTTTGAAGTAATTTGCCACTACTTTGCCGTACTTTGCCACTACTTTGCCACTACCTTACCATACTTTGTCACTACTTTGTAGTATTTGGCCACCACTTTGCCACTACTTTGCCATACTTTGCCACTACTTTGCCGTACTTTGCCACTACTTTGTCATGCTTTGCCACTACTTTGAAATACTTTGCCACTACTTTACCATACTTTGCCACTACTTTGCAGTATTTTGCCACTACTTTGCCGTACTTTGCCACTACTTTGCCGTACTTTGCCACCACTTTTCCGTGCTTTGCCACTACTTTGTCATGCTTTGCCACTACTTTGAAATACTTTGCCACTACTTTTCCGTAATTTGCCACTACTTTGCTGTACTTTGCCACTACTTTGCCGTACTTTGCCACTACTTTGCAGTACTTTGCCACTACCTTGCCGAACTTTGCCACTACTTTGAAGTACTTTGCCACTACTTTGCCGTACTTTGCCACTACTTTGCCACTACCTTACCATACTTTGTCACTACTTTGTAGTATTTGGCCACCACTTTGCCACTACTTTGCCGTACTTTGCCACTACTTTGCCGTACTTTGCCACTACTTTTTCATGCTTTGCCACTACTTTGAAATACTTTGCCACTACTTTACCATACTTTGCCACTACTTTGCAGTATTTTGCCACTACTTTGCCGTACTTTGCCACTACTTTGCCGTACTTTGCCACCACTTTTCCGTGCTTTGCCACTACTTTGTCATGCTTTGCCACTACTTTGAAATACTTTGCCACTACTTTTCCGTAATTTGCCACTACTTTGCTGTACTTTGCCACTACTTTGCCGTACTTTGCAACTACTTTGCAGTACTTTGCCACTACCTTGCCGAACTTTGCCACTACTTTGAAGTACTTTGCCACTACTTTGCCGTACTTTGCCACTACTTTGCCGTGCTTTGCCACCACTTTGAAGTATTTTGCAACTACTTTGCAGTACTTTGCCACTACTTTGCCGCACTTTGCCACCACTTTGCTGTGCTTTGCCACTACTTTGTCATGCTTTGCCACTACTTTGAAATACTTTGCCACTACTTTGCCGTACATTGCCACTACTTTGCAGTACTTTGCCACTACCTTGCCGTACTTTGTCACTACTTTGAAGTACTTTGCCTCTACTTTGCCACTACCTTACCATACTTTGCCACTACTTTGTTGTATTTGGCCACCACTTTGCCACTACATTGCCGTACTTTGCCACTACTTTGACGTACTTTGCCACTACTTTGTCATGCTTTGCCACTACTTTGAAATACTTTGCCACTACTTTGTCATGCTTTGCCACTACTTTGAAATACTTTGCCACTACTTTACCGTACTTTGCCACTACTTTGCAGTACTTTGCCACTACTTTGCCGTACTTTGCCACTACTTTGAAGTACTTTGCCACTACCTTGCCGTACTTTGCCACTACTTTGCAGTACTTTGCCTCTATTTTTCTGTTCTTTGCCACTACTATGACGTACTTTGCCACTACTTTGCCGTGCTTTGCCACTACTTTGCCGTACTTTGCCACTATTTTGCGGTGCTTTGCCACTACTTTGAAGTACTTTGCCACTACTTTGCCGTGCTTTGCCACTACTTTCACGTACTTTGCCACTACTTTGCCACCACTTTGCCACTACTTTGCCGTACTTTGCCACTACTTTGCCGTATTTTGCCACTACTTTGCCGTACTTTGCCACTACTTTGCCGTGCTTTGCCACTACTTTGAAGTATTTTGCCACTACTTTGCCGTACTTTGCCACTACTTTGCCGTACTTTGCCACCACTTTGCTGTGCTTTGCCACTACTTTGTCATGCTTTGCCACTACTTTGAAATACTTTGCCACCACTTTGCCGTACTTTGCCACTACTTTGCAGTACTTTGCCACTACCTTGCCGAACTTTGCCACTACTTTGAAGTACTTTGCCACTACTTTGCCGTACTTTGCCACTACTTTGCCACTACCTTACCATACTTTGTCACTACTTTGTAGTATTTGGCCACCACTTTGCCACTACTTTGCCATACTTTGCCACTACTTTGCCGTACTTTGCCACTACTTTGTCATGCTTTGCCACTACTTTGAAATACTTTGCCACTACTTTACCATACTTTGCCACTACTTTGCAGTATTTTGCCACTACTTTGCCGTACTTTGCCACTACTTTGCCGTACTTTGCCACCACTTTTCCGTGCTTTGCCACTACATTGTCATGCTTTGCCACTACTTTGAAATACTTTGCCACTACTTTTCCGTAATTTGCCACTACTTTGCTGTACTTTGCCACTACTTTGCCGTACTTTGCCACTACTTTGCAGTACTTTGCCACTACCTTGCCGAACTTTGCCACTACTTTGAAGTACTTTGCCACTACTTTGCCGTACTTTGCCACTACTTTGCCACTACCTTACCATACTTTGTCACTACTTTGTAGTATTTGGCCACCACTTTGCCACTACTTTGCCGTACTTTGCCACTACTTTGCCGTACTTTGCCACTACTTTGTCATGCTTTGCCACTACTTTGAAATACTTTGCCACTACTTTACCGTACTTTGCCACTACTTTGCAGTATTTTGCCACTACTTTGCCGTACTTTGCCACTACTTTGCCGTACTTTGCCACTACTTTGTCATGCTTTGCCACTACTTTGAAATACTTTGCCACTACTTTACCGTACTTTGCCACTACTTTGCAGAATTTTGCCACTACTTTTCCGTACTTTGCCACTACTTTGCCGTACTTTGCCACTACTTTGCCGTACTTTGCCACTACTTTGTCATGCTTTGCCACTACTTTGAAATACTTTGCCACTACTTTGCAGTATTTTGCCACTACTTTGCCGTACTTTGCCACTACTTTGCCGTACTTTGCCACTACTTTGTCATGCTTTGCCACTACTTTCAAATACTTTGCCACTACTTTACCGTACTTTGCCACTACTTTGCAGTATTTTGCCACTACTTTGCCGTACTTTGCCACTACTTTGCCGCACTTTGCCACCACTTTTCCCTGCTTTGCCACTACTTTGTCATGCTTTGCCACTACTTTGAAATATTTTGCCACTACTTTTCCGTAATTTGCCACTACTTTGCAGTACTTTGCCACTACTTTGCCGTACTTTGCCACTACTTTGAAGTACTTTGCCACAACTTTGCCGAACTTTGCCACTACTTTGAAGTACTTTGCCACTACTTTGCCACTACTTTGAAGTACTTTGCCACTACTTTGCCGTACTTTGCCACTACTTTGCAACTACCTTACCATACTTTGTTACTACTTTGTAGTACTTTGCCGCTACTTTGCCGTACTTTGCCACCACTTTGCTGTGCTTTGCCACTACTTTGTCATGCTTTGCCACTACTTTGCCGTACATTGCCACTACTTTGCAGTACTTTGCCACTACCTTGCCGTACTTTGTCACTACTTTGAAGTACTTTGCCTCTACTTTGCCACTACCTTACCATACTTTGCCACTACTTTGTTGTATTTGGCCACCACTTTGCCACTACATTGCCGTACTTTGCCACTACTTTGACGTACTTTGCCACTACTTTGTCATGCTTTGCCACTACTTTGAAATACTTTGCCACTACTTTGTCATGCTTTGCCACTACTTTGAAATACTTTGCCACTACTTTACCGTACTTTGCCACTACTTTGCAGTACTTTGCCACTACTTTGCCGTACTCTGCCACTACTTTGAAGTACTTTGCCACTACCTTGCCGCACTTTGCCACTACTTTGCAGTACTTTGCCTCTATTTTTCCGTTCTTTGCCACTACTATGACGTACTTTGCCACTACTTTGCCGTGCTTTGCCACTACTTTGCCGTACTTTGCCACTATTTTGCCGTGCTTTGCCACTACTTTGAAGTACTTTGCCACTACTTTGCCGTGCTTTGCCACTACTTTGACGTACTTTGCCACTACTTTGCCACCACTTTGCCACTACTTTGCCGTACTTTGCCACTACTTTGCCGTATTTTGCCACTACTTTGCCGTACTTTGCCACTACTTTGCCGTGCTTTGCCACTACTTTGAAGTATTTTGCCACTACTTTGCCGTACTTTGCCACTACTTTGCCGTACTTTGCCACCACTTTGCTGTGCTTTGCCACTACTTTGTCATGCTTTGCCACTACTTTGAAATACTTTGCCACCACTTTGCCGTACTTTGCCACTACTTTGCAGTACTTTGCCACTACCTTGCCGAACTTTGCCACTACTTTGAAGTAATTTGCCACTACTTTGCCGTACTTTGCCACTACTTTGCCACTACCTTACCATACTTTGTCACTACTTTGTAGTATTTGGCCACCACTTTGCCACTACTTTGCCATACTTTGCCACTACTTTGCCGTACTTTGCCACTACTTTGTCATGCTTTGCCACTACTTTGAAATACTTTGCCACTACTTTACCATACTTTGCCACTACTTTGCAGTATTTTGCCACTACTTTGCCGTACTTTGCCACTACTTTGCCGTACTTTGCCACCACTTTTCCGTGCTTTGCCACTACTTTGTCATGCTTTGCCACTACTTTGAAATACTTTGCCACTACTTTTCCGTAATTTGCCACTACTTTGCTGTACTTTGCCACTACTTTGCCGTACTTTGCCACTACTTTGCAGTACTTTGCCACTACCTTGCCGAACTTTGCCACTACTTTGAAGTACTTTGCCACTACTTTGCCGTACTTTGCCACTACTTTGCCACTACCTTACCATACTTTGTCACTACTTTGTAGTATTTGGCCACCACTTTGCCACTACTTTGCCGTACTTTGCCACTACTTTGCCGTACTTTGCCACTACTTTTTCATGCTTTGCCACTACTTTGAAATACTTTGCCACTACTTTACCATACTTTGCCACTACTTTGCAGTATTTTGCCACTACTTTGCCGTACTTTGCCACTACTTTGCCGTACTTTGCCACCACTTTTCCGTGCTTTGCCACTACTTTGTCATGCTTTGCCACTACTTTGAAATACTTTGCCACTACTTTTCCGTAATTTGCCACTACTTTGCTGTACTTTGCCACTACTTTGCCGTACTTTGCAACTACTTTGCAGTACTTTGCCACTACCTTGCCGAACTTTGCCACTACTTTGAAGTACTTTGCCACTACTTTGCCGTACTTTGCCACTACTTTGCCGTGCTTTGCCACCACTTTGAAGTATTTTGCAACTACTTTGCAGTACTTTGCCACTACTTTGCCGCACTTTGCCACCACTTTGCTGTGCTTTGCCACTACTTTGTCATGCTTTGCCACTACTTTGAAATACTTTGCCACTACTTTGCCGTACATTGCCACTACTTTGCAGTACTTTGCCACTACCTTGCCGTACTTTGTCACTACTTTGAAGTACTTTGCCTCTACTTTGCCACTACCTTACCATACTTTGCCACTACTTTGTTGTATTTGGCCACCACTTTGCCACTACATTGCCGTACTTTGCCACTACTTTGACGTACTTTGCCACTACTTTGTCATGCTTTGCCACTACTTTGAAATACTTTGCCACTACTTTGTCATGCTTTGCCACTACTTTGAAATACTTTGCCACTACTTTACCGTACTTTGCCACTACTTTGCAGTACTTTGCCACTACTTTGCCGTACTTTGCCACTACTTTGAAGTACTTTGCCACTACCTTGCCGTACTTTGCCACTACTTTGCAGTACTTTGCCTCTATTTTTCTGTTCTTTGCCACTACTATGACGTACTTTGCCACTACTTTGCCGTGCTTTGCCACTACTTTGCCGTACTTTGCCACTATTTTGCGGTGCTTTGCCACTACTTTGAAGTACTTTGCCACTACTTTGCCGTGCTTTGCCACTACTTTCACGTACTTTGCCACTACTTTGCCACCACTTTGCCACTACTTTGCCGTACTTTGCCACTACTTTGCCGTATTTTGCCACTACTTTGCCGTACTTTGCCACTACTTTGCCGTGCTTTGCCACTACTTTGAAGTATTTTGCCACTACTTTGCCGTACTTTGCCACTACTTTGCCGTACTTTGCCACCACTTTGCTGTGCTTTGCCACTACTTTGTCATGCTTTGCCACTACTTTGAAATACTTTGCCACCACTTTGCCGTACTTTGCCACTACTTTGCAGTACTTTGCCACTACCTTGCCGAACTTTGCCACTACTTTGAAGTACTTTGCCACTACTTTGCCGTACTTTGCCACTACTTTGCCACTACCTTACCATACTTTGTCACTACTTTGTAGTATTTGGCCACCACTTTGCCATTACTTTGCCATACTTTGCCACTACTTTGCCGTACTTTGCCACTACTTTGTCATGCTTTGCCACTACTTTGAAATACTTTGCCACTACTTTACCATACTTTGCCACTACTTTGCAGTATTTTGCCACTACTTTGCCGTACTTTGCCACTACTTTGCGGTACTTTGCCACCACTTTTCCGTGCTTTGCCACTACATTGTCATGCTTTGCCACTACTTTGAAATACTTTGCCACTACTTTTCCGTAATTTGCCACTACTTTGCTGTACTTTGCCACTACTTTGCCGTACTTTGCCACTACTTTGCAGTACTTTGCCACTACCTTGCCGAACTTTGCCACTACTTTGAAGTACTTTGCCACTACTTTGCCGTACTTTGCCACTACTTTGCCACTACCTTACCATACTTTGTCACTACTTTGTAGTATTTGGCCACCACTTTGCCACTACTTTGCCGTACTTTGCCACTACTTTGCCGTACTTTGCCACTACTTTGTCATGCTTTGCCACTACTTTGAAATACTTTGCCACTACTTTACCGTACTTTGCCACTACTTTGCAGTATTTTGCCACTACTTTGCCGTACTTTGCCACTACTTTGCCGTACTTTGCCACTACTTTGTCATGCTTTGCCACTACTTTGAAATACTTTGCCACTACTTTACCGTACTTTGCCACTACTTTGCAGAATTTTGCCACTACTTTTCCGTACTTTGCCACTACTTTGCCGTACTTTGCCACTACTTTGCCGTACTTTGCCACTACTTTGTCATGCTTTGCCACTACTTTGAAATACTTTGCCACTACTTTGCAGTATTTTGCCACTACTTTGCCGTACTTTGCCACTACTTTGCCGTACTTTGCCACTACTTTGTCATGCTTTGCCACTACTTTGAAATACTTTGCCACTACTTTACCGTACTTTGCCACTACTTTGCAGTATTTTGCCACTACTTTGCCGTACTTTGCCACTACTTTGCCGCACTTTGCCACCACTTTTCCGTGCTTTGCCACTACTTTGTCATGCTTTGCCACTACTTTGAAATATTTTGCCACTACTTTTCCGTAATTTGCCACTACTTTGCAGTACTTTGCCACTACTTTGCCGTACTTTGCCACTACTTTGAAGTACTTTGCCACAACTTTGCCGAACTTTGCCACTACTTTGAAGTACTTTGCCACTACTTTGCCACTACTTTGAAGTACTTTGCCACTACTTTGCCGTACTTTGCCACTACTTTGCAACTACCTTACCATACTTTGTTACTACTTTGTAGTACTTTGCCGCTACTTTGCCGTACTTTGCCACCACTTTGCTGTGCTTTGCCACTACTTTGTCATGCTTTGCCACTACTTTGAAATACTTTGCCACTACTTTGCCGTACTTTGCCACTACTTTGCAGTATTTTGCCACTACTTTGCCATACTTTGCCACTACTTTGCCGTACTTTGCCACCACTTTTCCGTGCTTTGCCATTACTTTGTCATGCTTTGCCACTACATTGAAATACTTTGCCACTACTTTTCCGTAATTTGCCACTACTTTGCTGTACTTTGCCACTACTTTGCCGTACTTTGCCACTACTTTGCAGTACTTTGCCACTACCTTGCCGAACTTTGCCACTACTTTGAAATACTTTGCCACTACTTTACCGTACTTTGCCACTACTTTGCAGTATTTTGCCACTACTTTGCCGTACTTTGCCACTACTTTGCCGTACTTTGCCACTACTTTGTCATGCTTTGCCACTACTTTGAAATACTTTGCCACTACTTTACCGTACTTTGCCACTACTTTGCAGAATTTTGCCACTACTTTTCCGTACTTTGCCACTACTTTGCCGTACTTTGCCACTACTTTGCCGTACTTTGCCACTACTTTGTCATGCTTTGCCACTACTTTGAAATACTTTGCCACTACTTTACCGTACTTTGCCACTACTTTGCAGTATTTTGCCACTACTTTGCCGTACTTTGCCACTACTTTGCCGCACTTTGCCACCACTTTTCCGTGCTTTGCCACTACTTTGTCATGATTTGCCACTACTTTGAAATATTTTGCCACTACTTTTCCGTAATTTGCCACTACTTTGCAGTACTTTGCCACTACTTTGCCGTACTTTGCCACTACTTTGAAGTACTTTGCCACAACTTTGCCGAACTTTGCCACTACTTTGAAGTACTTTGCCACTACTTTGCCACTACTTTGAAGTACTTTGCCACTACTTTGCCACTACTTTGAAGTACTTTGCCACAACTTTGCCGAACTTTGCCACTACTTTGAAGTACTTTGCCACTACTTTGCCACTACTTTGCCGTACTTTGCCACTACTTTGCCGTACTTTGCCACTACTTTGTCATGCTTTGCCACTACTTTGAAATACTTTGCCACTACTTTACCGTACTTTGCCACTACTTTGTCATGCTTTGCCACTACTTTGAAATACTTTGCCACTACTTTACCGTACTTTGCCACTACTTTGCAGTATTTTGCCACTACTTTGCCGTACTTTGCCACTACTTTGCCGTACTTTGCCACTACTTTGTCATGCTTTGCCACTACTTTGAAATACTTTGCCACTACTTTGAAATACTTTGCCACTACTTTGAAATACTTTGCCACTACTTTACCGTACTTTGCCACTACTTTGCAGTATTTTGCCACTACTTTGCCGTACTTTGCCACTACTTTGCCGTACTTTGCCACCACTTTTCCGTGCTTTGCCACTACTTTGTCATGCTTTGCCACTACTTTGAAATACTTTGCCACTACTTTTCCGTAATTTGCCACTACTTTGCAGTACTTTGCCACTACTTTGCCGTACTTTGCCACTACTTTGAAGTACTTTGCCACTACTTTGCCGTGCTTTGCCACTACTTTGACGTACTTTGCCACTACTTTGTCACTACTTTGCTGAACTTTGCCACTACTTTGCCACTACTTTTCCGTACTTTGCTTCTACTTTGCCGTTCTTTGCCACTACTTTGAAGTATTTTGCCACTACTTTGCTGTACTTTGCCACTACTTTGCCGTACTTTGCCACCACTTTTCCGTGCTTTGCCACTACTTTGTCATGCTTTGCCACTACTTTGCCACTACTTTGAAGTACTTTGCCACTACTTTGCCGTGCTTTGCCACTACTTTGACGTACTTTGACACTACTTTGCCACTACTTTGCCGTACTTTGCCACTACTTTGCCGTGCTTTGCCACTACTTTGAAGTATTTTGCCACTACTTTGCCGTACTTTGCCACTACTTTGCCGTACTTTGCCACCACTTTGCTGTGCTTTGCCACCACTTTGCTGTGCTTTGCCACTACTTTGTCATGCTTTGCCACTACTTTGAAATACTTTGCCACTACTTTGCCGTACTTTGCCACTACTTTGCCACTATTTTGCCGTACTTTGCCACTACTTTGCAGTACTTTGCCACTACTTTGCCGTACTTTGCCACTACTTTGAAGTACTTTGCCACTACTTTGCCGTACTTTGCCACTACTTTGCCACTACCTTACCATACTTTGTCACTACTTTGTAGTATTTGGCCACCACTTTGTCACTACTTTGCCGTACTTTGCCACTACTTTGCCGTACTTTGCCACTAATTTGCCGTACTTTGCCACTACTTTGTCATACTTTGCCACTATTTGAAATACTTTGCCACTACTTTACCTAAATTTGCCACTACTTTGCCGTACTTTGGCACTACTTTGAAGTACTTTGACGTACTTTGCCACTACTTTGCCACTACCATACCATACTTTGTCACTACTTTGTAGTATTTGGCCACCACTTTGCCACTACTTTGCCACACTTTGCCACTACTTTGTCATAATTTGCAACTACTTTGAAATACTTTGCCACTACTTTACTGTACTTTGCCACTACTTTGCCGTACTTTGCCACTACTTTGTCGTACTTTGCCACCACTTTGCCGTGCTTTGCCACTACTTTGTCATGCATTGCCACTATTTTGAAATACTTTGCCACTACTTTTCCGTACTTTGCCACTACTTTGAAGTACTTTGCCACTACTTTGCAGTACTTTGCCACTACTTTGTAGTATTTTGCCACAACTTTGCCACTACTTTGCCGTACTTTGACACTACTTTGCCGTACTTTGCCACTGCTTTGCCGTACTTTGCCACTACTTTGCCGTGCTTTGCCACTACTTTGACGTACTTTGCCACTACTTTGACGTACTTTGCCACTACTTTGCTGTACTTTGCCACTACTTTGCTGTACTTTGCCACTACTTTGCCACTACTTTGCCGTACTTTGCTTCTACTTTGCCACTACGTTGCCGTGCTTTGCCACTACTTTGCCGTGCTTTGCCACTACTTTGCCGTGCTTTGCCACTAATTTGACATACTTTGCCTCTACTTTGCCGTACTTTGCCACTACTTGCCGTGCTTTGCCACAACTTTGAAGTACTTTGCCACTACTTTGACGTACTTTGCCACTACTTTGCTGTACTTTGCCACTACTTTGCTGTACTTTGCCACTACTTTGCCGTACTTTGCTTCTACTTTGCCGTTCTTTGCCACTACTTTGCCGTGCTTTGACACTACTTTGAAGTACTTTGCCACTACTTTGCCGTGCTTTGCCACTACTTTGCCACTACTTTGCCGTACTTTGCTTCTACTTTGCCACTACTTTGTCGTGCTTTGCCACTACTTTGACGTACTTTGCCACTACTTTGCCACTACTTTGCTGTAATTTGCCACTACTTTGCCATTACTTTGCCGTACTTTGCTTCTACTTTGCCACTACTTTGCAGTACATTGCCTCTATTTTTCCGTTCTTTACCAATACTTTGCCGTGCTTTGCCACTACTTTGCCGTACTTTGCCACTACTTTGCCGTACTTTGCCACTACTTTGTCATGCTTTGCCACTACTTTGAAATACTTTGCCACTACTTTACCGTACTTTGCCACTACTTTGCCGTACTTTGCCACCACTTTGCCGTGCTTTGCCACTACATTGTCCTGCTTCGCCACTACTTTGAAATACTTTGCCACTACTTTGCCGTAATTTGCCACTACTTTGCAGTACTTTGCCACTAGTTTGCCACTACTTTGATGTACTTTGCCACTACTTTGCCGTACTTTGCCACTACTTTGCCACTACCTTACCATACTTTGTCACTACTTTGCTGAACTTTGCCACTACTTTGCCACTACTTTTTCGTACTTTGCTTCTACTTTGCCGTGCTTTGCCACTACTTTGATGTATTTTGCCACTACTTTGCCGTACTTTGCCACTACTTTGCCGTACTTTGCCACCACTTTTCCGTGCTTTGCCACTACTTTGTCATGCTTTGCCACTACTTTGAAATATTTTGCCACTACTTTTCCGTAATTTGCCACTACTTTGCAGTACTTTGCCACTACTTTGCCGTACTTTGCCACTACTTTGAAGTACTTTGCCACTACTTTGCCGTGCTTTGCCACTACTTTGACGTACTTTGCCACTACTTTGCCACTACTTTGCCGTACTTTGCCACTACTTTGTCATGCTTTGCCACTACTTTGAAATACTTTGCCACTACTTTACCGTACTTTGCCACTACTTTGCAGTATTTTGCCACTACTTTGCCGTACTTTGCCACTACTTTGCCGTACTTTGCCACTACTTTGTCATGCTTTGCCACTACTTTGAAATACTTTGCCACTACTTTGAAATACTTTGCCACTACTTTGAAATACTTTGCCACTACTTTACCGTACTTTGCCACTACTTTGCAGTATTTTGCCACTACTTTGCCGTACTTTGCCACTACTTTGCCGTACTTTGCCACCACTTTTCCGTGCTTTGCCACTACTTTGTCATGCTTTGCCACTACTTTGAAATACTTTGCCACTACTTTTCCGTAATTTGCCACTACTTTGCAGTACTTTGCCACTACTTTGCCGTACTTTGCCACTACTTTGAAGTACTTTGCCACTACTTTGCCGTGCTTTGCCACTACTTTGACGTACTTTGCCACTACTTTGTCACTACTTTGCTGAACTTTGCCACTACTTTGCCACTACTTTTCCGTACTTTGCTTCTACTTTGCCGTTCTTTGCCACTACTTTGAAGTATTTTGCCACTACTTTGCTGTACTTTGCCACTACTTTGCCGTACTTTGCCACCACTTTTCCGTGCTTTGCCACTACTTTGTCATGCTTTGCCACTACTTTGCCACTACTTTGAAGTACTTTGCCACTACTTTGCCGTGCTTTGCCACTACTTTGACGTACTTTGACACTACTTTGCCACTACTTTGCCGTACTTTGCCACTACTTTGCCGTGCTTTGCCACTACTTTGAAGTATTTTGCCACTACTTTGCCGTACTTTGCCACTACTTTGCCCTACTTTGCCACCACTTTGCTGTGCTTTGCCACCACTTTGCTGTGCTTTGCCACTACTTTGTCATGCTTTGCCACTACTTTGAAATACTTTGCCACTACTTTGCCGTACTTTGCCACTACTTTGCCACTATTTTGCCGTACTTTGCCACTACTTTGCAGTACTTTGCCACTACTTTGCCGTACTTTGCCACTACTTTGAAGTACTTTGCCACTACTTTGCCGTACTTTGCCACTACTTTGCCACTACCTTACCATACTTTGTCACTACTTTGTAGTATTTGGCCACCACTTTGTCACTACTTTGCCGTACTTTGCCACTACTTTGCCGTACTTTGCCACTAATTTGCCGTACTTTGCCACTACTTTGTCATACTTTGCCACTATTTGAAATACTTTGCCACTACTTTACCTAAATTTGCCACTACTTTGCCGTACTTTGGCACTACTTTGAAGTACTTTGACGTACTTTGCCACTACTTTGCCACTACCATACCATACTTTGTCACTACTTTGTAGTATTTGGCCACCACTTTGCCACTACTTTGCCACACTTTGCCACTACTTTGTCATAATTTGCAACTACTTTGAAATACTTTGCCACTACTTTACTGTACTTTGCCACTACTTTGCCGTACTTTGCCACTACTTTGTCGTACTTTGCCACCACTTTGCCGTGCTTTGCCACTACTTTGTCATGCATTGCCACTATTTTGAAATACTTTGCCACTACTTTTCCGTACTTTGCCACTACTTTGAAGTACTTTGCCACTACTTTGCAGTACTTTGCCACTACTTTGTAGTATTTTGCCACAACTTTGCCACTACTTTGCCGTACTTTGACACTACTTTGCCGTACTTTGCCACTGCTTTGCCGTACTTTGCCACTACTTTGCCGTGCTTTGCCACTACTTTGACGTACTTTGCCACTACTTTGACGTACTTTGCCACTACTTTGCTGTACTTTGCCACTACTTTGCTGTACTTTGCCACTACTTTGCCACTACTTTGCCGTACTTTGCTTCTACTTTGCCACTACTTTGCCGTGCTTTGCCACTACTTTGCCGTGCTTTGCCACTACTTTGCCGTGCTTTGCCACTAATTTGACATACTTTGCCTCTACTTTGCCGTACTTTGCCACTACTTGCCGTGCTTTGCCACAACTTTGAAGTACTTTGCCACTACTTTGACGTACTTTGCCACTACTTTGCTGTACTTTGCCACTACTTTGCTGTACTTTGCCACTACTTTGCCGTACTTTGCTTCTACTTTGCCGTTCTTTGCCACTACTTTGCCGTGCTTTGACACTACTTTGAAGTACTTTGCCACTACTTTGCCGTGCTTTGCCACTACTTTGCCACTACTTTGCCGTACTTTGCTTCTACTTTGCCACTACTTTGTCGTGCTTTGCCACTACTTTGACGTACTTTGCCACTACTTTGCCACTACTTTGCTGTAATTTGCCACTACTTTGCCATTACTTTGCCGTACTTTGCTTCTACTTTGCCACTACTTTGCAGTACATTGCCTCTATTTTTCCGTTCTTTACCAATACTTTGCCGTGCTTTGCCACTACTTTGCCGTACTTTGCCACTACTTTGCCGTACTTTGCCACTACTTTGTCATGCTTTGCCACTACTTTGAAATACTTTGCCACTACTTTACCGTACTTTGCCACTACTTTGCCGTACTTTGCCACCACTTTGCCGTGCTTTGCCACTACATTGTCCTGCTTCGCCACTACTTTGAAATACTTTGCCACTACTTTGCCGTACTTTGCCACTACTTTGCAGTACTTTGCCACTAGTTTGCCACTACTTTGATGCACTTTGCCACTACTTTGCCGTACTTTGCCACTACTTTGCCACTACCTTACCATACTTTGTCACTACTTTGTAGTATTTGGCCACCACTTTGCCACTACTTTGCCTTACTTTGCCACTACTTTGCCGTACTTTGCCACTACTTTGTCATACTTTGCCACTACTTTGAAATACTTTGCCACTACTTTACCATACTTTGCCACTACTTTGCCATACTTTGCCACTACTTTGTCGTACTTTGCCGATACTTTGTCACTACTTTGTAGTATTTTGCCACCACTTTGCCACTACTTTGCCGTACTTTGACACAACTTTGCCGTACTTTGCCACTACTTTGCGGTACTTTGCCACTACTTTGCCGTACTTTGCCACTACTTTGCCAAACTTTGCCACTACTTTGCTGTACTTTGCCACAACTTTGCTGTGCTTTGCCACTACTTTGTCATGCTTTTCCACTACTTTGAAATACTTTCCCACTACTTTTCCGTACTTTGCCACTACTTTGTAGTACTTTGCCACTACTTTGATGTACTTTGCCACTACTTTGCCGTACTTTGCCACTACTTTGCCACTACCTTACCATACTTTGTCACTACTTTGTAGTATTTGGCCACCACTTTGCCACTACTTTGCCTTACTTTGCCACTACTTTGCCGTACTTTGCCACTACTTTGTCATACTTTGCCACTACTTTGAAATACTTTGCCACTACTTTACCATACTTTGCCACTACTTTGCCATACTTTGCCACTACTTTGTCGTACTTTGCCGATACTTTGTCACTACTTTGTAGTATTTTGCCACCACTTTGCCACTACTTTGCCGTACTTTGACACAACTTTGCCGTACTTTGCCACTACTTTGCCGTACTTTGCCACTACTTTGCCAAACTTTGCCACTACTTTGCTGTACTTTGCCACAACTTTGCTGTGCTTTGCCACTACTTTGTCATGCTTTTCCACTACTTTGAAATACTTTCCCACTACTTTTCCGTACTTTGCCACTACTTTGTAGTACTTTGCCACTACTTTGCTGTACTTTGCCACAACTTTGCTGTGCTTTGCCACTACTTTGTCATGCTTTTCCACTACTTTGAAATACTTTCCCACTACTTTTCCGTACTTTGCCACTACTTTGTAGTACTTTGCCACTACTTTGATGTACTTTGCCACTACTTTGCCGTACTTTGCCACTACTTTGCCACTACCTTACCATACTTTGTCACTACTTTGTAGTATTTGGCCACCACTTTGCCACTACTTTGCCTTACTTTGCCACTACTTTGCCGTACTTTGCCACTACTTTGTCATACTTTGCCACTACTTTGAAATACTTTGCCACTACTTTACCATACTTTGCCACTACTTTGCCATACTTTGCCACTACTTTGTCGTACTTTGCCGATACTTTGTCACTACTTTGTAGTATTTTGCCACCACTTTGCCACTACTTTGCCGTACTTTGACACAACTTTGCCGTACTTTGCCACTACTTTGCCGTACTTTGCCACTACTTTGCCAAACTTTGCCACTACTTTGCTGTACTTTGCCACAACTTTGCTGTGCTTTGCCACTACTTTGTCATGCTTTTCCACTACTTTGAAATACTTTCCCACTACTTTTCCGTACTTTGCCACTACTTTGTAGTACTTTGCCACTACTTTGATGTACTTTGCCACTACTTTGCCGTACTTTGCCACTACTTTGCCACTACCTTACCATACTTTGTCACTACTTTGTAGTATTTGGCCACCACTTTGCCACCACTTTGCCACTACTTTGCCTTACTTTGCCACTACTTTGCCGTACTTTGCCACTACTTTGCAGTACTTTGCCACTAGTTTGCCACTACTTTGATGTACTTTGCCACTACTTTGCCGTACTTTGCCACTACTTTGCCACTACCTTACCATACTTTGTCACTACTTTGTAGTATTTGGCCACCACTTTGCCACTACTTTGCCTTACTTTGCCACTACTTTGCCGTACTTTGCCACTACTTTGTCATACTTTGCCACTACTTTGAAATACTTTGCCACTACTTTACCATACTTTGCCACTACTTTGCCATACTTTGCCACTACTTTGTCGTACTTTGCCGATACTTTGTCACTACTTTGTAGTATTTTGCCACCACTTTGCCACTACTTTGCCGTACTTTGACACAACTTTGCCGTACTTTGCCACTACTTTGCGGTACTTTGCCACTACTTTGCCGTACTTTGCCACTACTTTGCCAAACTTTGCCACTACTTTGCTGTACTTTGCCACAACTTTGCTGTGCTTTGCCACTACTTTGTCATGCTTTTCCACTACTTTGAAATACTTTCCCACTACTTTTCCGTACTTTGCCACTACTTTGTAGTACTTTGCCACTACTTTGATGTACTTTGCCACTACTTTGCCGTACTTTGCCACTACTTTGCCACTACCTTACCATACTTTGTCACTACTTTGTAGTATTTGGCCACCACTTTGCCACTACTTTGCCTTACTTTGCCACTACTTTGCCGTACTTTGCCACTACTTTGTCATACTTTGCCACTACTTTGAAATACTTTGCCACTACTTTACCATACTTTGCCACTACTTTGCCATACTTTGCCACTACTTTGTCGTACTTTGCCGATACTTTGTCACTACTTTGTAGTATTTTGCCACCACTTTGCCACTACTTTGCCGTACTTTGACACAACTTTGCCGTACTTTGCCACTACTTTGCCGTACTTTGCCACTACTTTGCCAAACTTTGCCACTACTTTGCTGTACTTTGCCACAACTTTGCTGTGCTTTGCCACTACTTTGTCATGCTTTTCCACTACTTTGAAATACTTTCCCACTACTTTTCCGTACTTTGCCACTACTTTGTAGTACTTTGCCACTACTTTGATGTACTTTGCCACTACTTTGCCGTACTTTGCCACTACTTTGCCACTACCTTACCATACTTTGTCACTACTTTGTAGTATTTGGCCACCACTTTGCCACTACTTTGCCTTACTTTGCCACTACTTTGTCGTACTTTGCCACTACTTTGTCATACTTTGCCACTACTTTGAAATACTTTGCCACTACTTTACCATACTTTGCCACTACTTTGCCATACTTTGCCACTACTTTGTCGTACTTTGCCGATACTTTGTCACTACTTTGTAGTATTTTGCCACCACTTTGCCACTACTTTGCCGTACTTTGACACAACTTTGCCGTACTTTGCCACTACTTTGCCGTACTTTGCCACTACTTTGCCAAACTTTGCCACTACTTTGCTGTACTTTGCCACAACTTTGCTGTGCTTTGCCACTACTTTGTCATGCTTTTCCACTACTTTGAAATACTTTCCCACTACTTTTCCGTACTTTGCCACTACTTTGTAGTACTTTGCCACTACTTTGATGTACTTTGCCACTACTTTGCCGTACTTTGCCACTACTTTGCCACTACCTTACCATACTTTGTCACTACTTTGTAGTATTTGGCCACCACTTTGCCACTACTTTGCCGTACTTTGCCACTACTTTGCCGTACTTTGCCACTACTTTGTCATACTTTGCCACTACTTTGAAATACTTTGCCACTACTTTACCATACTTTGCCACTACTTTGCCATACTTTGCCACTACTTTGAAGTACTTTGCCACTACTTTGCCGTACTTTGCCGCTACTTTGCCACTACCTTACCATACTTTGTCACTACTTTGTAGTATTTTGCCACCACTTTGCCACTACTTTGCCGTACTTTGACACAACTTTGCCGTACTTTGCCACTACTTTGCCGTACTTTGCCACTACTTTGTCATACTTTGCCACTACTTTGCCACCACTTTGCCACTACTTTGCAGTACTTTGCCACTACTTTGCCATACTTTGCCACTACTTTGAAGTACTTTGCCACTACTTTGCCGTACTTTGCCACTACTTTGTCATACTTTGCCACTACTTTGAAATACTTTGCCACTACTTTACCATACTTTGCCACTACTTTGCCATACTTTGCCACTACTTTGAAGTACTTTGCCACTACTTTGCCGTACTTTGCCGCTACTTTGCCACTACCTTACCATACTTTGTCACTACTTTGTAGTATTTTGCCACCACTTTGCCACTACTTTGCCGTACTTTGACACAACTTTGCCGTACTTTGCCACTAGTTTGCGGTACTTTGCCACTACTTTGCCACTACTTTGCCGTACTTTGCCACTACTTTGCCGTACTTTGCCACTACTTTGACATACTTTGCCACTACTTTGCCACCACTTTGCCACTACTTTGCAGTACTTTGCCACTACTTTGCCATACTTTGCCACTACTTTGAAGTACTTTGCCACTACTTTGCCGTACTTTGCCACTACTTTGCAGTACTTTGCCACTACTTTGCCGTACTTTGCCACTACTTTGAAGTACTTTGCCACTACTTTGCCGTGCTTTGCCACTACTTTGACGTACTTTGCCACTACTTTGCCACTACTTTGCCGTACTTTGCCACTACTTTGTCATGCTTTGCCACTACTTTGAAATACTTTGCCACTACTTTACCGTACTTTGCCACTACTTTGCAGTATTTTGCCACTACTTTGCCGTACTTTGCCACTACTTTGCCGTACTTTGCCACTACTTTGTCATGCTTTGCCACTACTTTGAAATACTTTGCCACTACTTTGAAATACTTTGCCACTACTTTGAAATACTTTGCCACTACTTTACCGTACTTTGCCACTACTTTGCAGTATTTTGCCACTACTTTGCCGTACTTTGCCACTACTTTGCCGTACTTTGCCACCACTTTTCCGTGCTTTGCCACTACTTTGTCATGCTTTGCCACTACTTTGAAATACTTTGCCACTACTTTTCCGTAATTTGCCACTACTTTGCAGTACTTTGCCACTACTTTGCCGTACTTTGCCACTACTTTGAAGTACTTTGCCACTACTTTGCCGTGCTTTGCCACTACTTTGACGTACTTTGCCACTACTTTGTCACTACTTTGCTGAACTTTGCCACTACTTTGCCACTACTTTTCCGTACTTTGCTTCTACTTTGCCGTTCTTTGCCACTACTTTGAAGTATTTTGCCACTACTTTGCCGTACTTTGCCACTACTTTGCCGTACTTTGCCACCACTTTTCCGTGCTTTGCCACTACTTTGTCATGCTTTGCCACTACTTTGAAATATTTTGCCACTACTTTTCCGTAATTTGCCACTACTTTGCAGTACTTTGCCACTACTTTGCCACTACTTTGAAGTACTTTGCCACTACTTTGCCGTGCTTTGCCACTACTTTGACGTACTTTGCCACTACTTTGCCACCACTTTGCCACTACTTTGCCGTACTTTGCCACTACTTTGCCGTATTTTGCCACTACTTTGCCGTACTTTGCCACTACTTTGCCGTGCTTTGCCACTACTTTGAAGTATTTTGCCACTACTTTGCCGTACTTTGCCACTACTTTGCCGTACTTTGCCACCACTTTGCTGTGCTTTGCCACTACTTTGTCATGCTTTGCCACTACTTTGAAATACTTTGCCACCACTTTGCCGTACTTTGCCACTACTTTGCAGTACTTTGCCACTACCTTGCCGAACTTTGCCACTACTTTGAAGTACTTTGCCACTACTTTGCCGTACTTTGCCACTACTTTGCCACTACCTTACCATACTTTGTCACTACTTTGTAGTATTTGGCCACCACTTTGCCACTACTTTGCCATACTTTGCCACTACTTTGCCGTACTTTGCCACTACTTTGTCATGCTTTGCCACTACTTTGAAATACTTTGCCACTACTTTACCATACTTTGCCACTACTTTGCAGTATTTTGCCACTACTTTGCCGTACTTTGCCACTACTTTGCCGTACTTTGCCACCACTTTTCCGTGCTTTGCCACTACTTTGTCATGCTTTGCCACTACTTTGAAATACTTTGCCACTACTTTTCCGTAATTTGCCACTACTTTGCTGTACTTTGCCACTACTTTGCCGTAATTTGCCACTACTTTGCAGTACTTTGCCACTACCTTGCCGAACTTTGCCACTACTTTGAAGTACTTTGCCACTACTTTGCCGTACTTTGCCACTACTTTGCCACTACCTTACCATACTTTGTCACTACTTTGTAGTATTTGGCCACCACTTTGCCACTACTTTGCCGTACTTTGCCACTACTTTGCCGTACTTTGCCACTACTTTGTCATGCTTTGCCACTACTTTGAAATACTTTGCCACTACTTTACCGTACTTTGCCACTACTTTGCAGTATTTTGCCACTACTTTGCCGTACTTTGCCACTACTTTGCCGTACTTTGCCACTACTTTGTCATGCTTTGCCACTACTTTGAAATACTTTGCCACTACTTTACCGTACTTTGCCACTACTTTGCAGAATTTTGCCACTACTTTTCCGTACTTTGCCACTACTTTGCCGTACTTTGCCACTACTTTGCCGTACTTTGCCACTACTTTGTCATGCTTTGCCACTACTTTGAAATACTTTGCCACTACTTTGCAGTATTTTGCCACTACTTTGCCGTACTTTGCCACTACTTTGCCGTACTTTGCCACTACTTTGTCATGCTTTGCCACTACTTTGAAATACTTTGCCACTACTTTACCGTACTTTGCCACTACTTTGCAGTATTTTGCCACTACTTTGCCGTACTTTGCCACTACTTTGCCGCACTTTGCCACCACTTTTCCGTGCTTTGCCACTACTTTGTCATGCTTTGCCACTACTTTGAAATATTTTGCCACTACTTTTCCGTAATTTGCCACTACTTTGCAGTACTTTGCCACTACTTTGCCGTACTTTGCCACTACTTTGAAGTACTTTGCCACAACTTTGCCGAACTTTGCCACTACTTTGAAGTACTTTGCCACTACTTTGCCACTACTTTGAAGTACTTTGCCACTACTTTGCCGTACTTTGCCACTACTTTGCAACTACCTTACCATACTTTGTTACTACTTTGTAGTACTTTGCCGCTACTTTGCCGTACTTTGCCACCACTTTGCTGTGCTTTGCCACTACTTTGTCATGCTTTGCCACTACTTTGAAATATTTTGCCACTACTTTTCCGTAATTTGCCACTACTTTGCAGTACTTTGCCACTACTTTGCCGTACTTTGCCACTACTTTGAAGTACTTTGCCACAACTTTGCCGAACTTTGCCACTACTTTGAAGTACTTTGCCACTACTTTGCCACTACTTTGAAGTACTTTGCCACTACTTTGCCGTACTTTGCCACTACTTTGCAACTACCTTACCATACTTTGTTACTACTTTGTAGTACTTTGCCGCTACTTTGCCGTACTTTGCCACCACTTTGCTGTGCTTTGCCACTACTTTGTCATGCTTTGCCACTACTTTGAAATACTTTGCCACTACTTTGCCGTACTTTGCCACTACTTTGCAGTATTTTGCCACTACTTTGCCATACTTTGCCACTACTTTGCCGTACTTTGCCACCACTTTTCCGTGCTTTGCCATTACTTTGTCATGCTTTGCCACTACTTTGAAATACTTTGCCACTACTTTTCCGTAATTTGCCACTACTTTGCTGTACTTTGCCACTACTTTGCCGTACTTTGCCACTACTTTGCAGTACTTTGCCACTACCTTGCCGAACTTTGCCACTACTTTGAAGTACTTTGCCACTACTTTGCCGTACTTTGCCACTACTTTGCCACTACCTTACCATACTTTGTCACTACTTTGTAGTATTTGGCCACCACTTTGCCACTACTTTGCCGTACTTTGCCACTACTTTGCCGTACTTTGCCACTACTTTGTCATGCTTTGCCACTACTTTGAAATACTTTGCCACTACTTTACCGTACTTTGCCACTACTTTGCAGTATTTTGCCACTACTTTGCCGTACTTTGCCACTACTTTGCCGTACTTTGCCACTAATTTGTCATGCTTTGCCACTACTTTGAAATACTTTGCCACTACTTTACCGTACTTTGCCACTACTTTGCAGAATTTTGCCACTACTTTTCCGTACTTTGCCACTACTTTGCCGTACTTTGCCACTACTTTGCCGTACTTTGCCACTACTTTGTCATGCTTTGCCACTACTTTGAAATACTTTGCCACTACTTTACCGTACTTTGCCACTACTTTGCAGTATTTTGCCACTACTTTGCCGTACTTTGCCACTACTTTGCCGCACTTTGCCACCACTTTTCCGTGCTTTGCCACTACTTTGTCATGATTTGCCACTACTTTGAAATATTTTGCCACTACTTTTCCGTAATTTGCCACTACTTTGCAGTACTTTGCCACTACTTTGCCGTACTTTGCCACTACTTTGAAGTACTTTGCCACAACTTTGCCGAACTTTGCCACTACTTTGAAGTACTTTGCCACTACTTTGCCACTACTTTGAAGTACTTTGCCACTACTTTGCCGTACTTTGCCACTACTTTGCAACTACCTTACCATACTTTGTTACTACTTTGTAGTACTTTGCCGCTACTTTGCCGTACTTTGCCACCACTTTGCTGTGCTTTGCCACTACTTTGTCATGCTTTGCCACTACTTTGAAATACTTTGCCACTACTTTGCCGTACTTTGCCACTACTTTGCAGTATTTTGCCACTACTTTGCCATACTTTGCCACTACTTTGCCGTACTTTGCCTGCACTTTTCCGTGCTTGGCCATTACTTTGTCATGCTTTGCAACTACTTTGAAATACTTTGCCACTACTTTTCCGTAATTTGCCACTACTTTGCAGTACTTTGCCACTACTTTGTCATGCTTTGCCACTGCTTTGAAATACTTTGCCACTACTTTACCGTACTTTGTCACTACTTTGCAGTATTTTGCCACTACTTTGCCGTACTTTGCCACTACTTTGCCGTACTTTGCCACTACTTTGTCATGCTTTGCCACTACTTTGAAATACTTTGCCACTACTTTACCGTACTTTGCCACTACTTTGCAGTATTTTGCCACTACTTTGCCGTACTTTGCCACTACTTTGCCGTACTTTGCCACCACTTTTCCGTGCTTTGCCACTACTTTGTCATGCTTTGCCACTACTTTGAAATACTTTGCCACTACTTTTCCGTAATTTGCCACTACTTTGCAGTACTTTGCCACTACTTTGCCGTACTTTGCCACTACTTTGCAGTACTTTGCCACTACTTTGCCGTGCTTTGCCACTACTTTGATGTACTTTGCCACTACTTTGTCACTACTTTGCTGAACTTTGCCACTACTTTGCCACTACTTTTTCGTACTTTGCTTCTACTTTGCCGTGCTTTGCCACTACTTTGATGTATTTTGCCACTACTTTGCCGTACTTTGCCACTACTTTGCCGTACTTTGCCACCACTTTTCCGTGCTTTGCCACTACTTTGTCATGCTTTGCCACTACTTTGAAATATTTTGCCACTACTTTTCCGTAATTTGCCACTACTTTGCAGTACTTTGCCACTACTTTGCCGTACTTTGCCACTACTTTGAAGTACTTTGCCACTACTTTGCCGTGTTTTGCCACTACTTTGACGTACTTTGCCACTACTTTGCCACTACTTTGCCGTACTTTGCCACTACTTTGTCATGCTTTGCCACTACTTTGAAATACTTTGCCACTACTTTACCGTACTTTGCCACTACTTTGCAGTATTTTGCCACTACTTTGCCGTACTTTGCCACTACTTTGCCGTACTTTGCCACTACTTTGTCATGCTTTGCCACTACTTTGAAATACTTTGCCACTACTTTGAAATACTTTGCCACTACTTTGAAATATTTTGCCACTACTTTACCGTACTTTGCCACTACTTTGCAGTATTTTGCCACTACTTTGCCGTACTTTGCCACTACTTTGCCGTACTTTGCCACCACTTTTCCGTGCTTTGCCACTACTTTGTCATGCTTTGCCACTACTTTGAAATACTTTGCCACTACTTTTCCGTAATTTGCCACTACTTTGCAGTACTTTGCCACTACTTTGCCGTACTTTGCCACTACTTTGAAGTACTTTGCCACTACTTTGCCGTGCTTTGCCACTACTTTGACGTACTTTGCCACTACTTTGTCACTACTTTGCTGAACTTTGCCACTACTTTGCCACTACTTTTCCGTACTTTGCTTCTACTTTGCCGTTCTTTGCCACTACTTTGAAGTATTTTGCCACTACTTTGCCGTACTTTGCCACTACTTTGCCGTACTTTGCCACCACTTTTCCGTGCTTTGCCACTACTTTGTCATGCTTTGCCACTACTTTGAAATATTTTTCCACTACTTTTCCGTAATTTGCCACTACTTTGCAGTACTTTGCCACTACTTTGCCACTACTTTGAAGTACTTTGCCACTACTTTGCCGTGCTTTGCCACTACTTTGACGTACTTTGCCACTACTTTGCCACTACTTTGCCGTACTTTGCCACTACTTTGCCGTGCTTTGCCACTACTTTGAAGTATTTTGCCACTACTTTGCCGTACTTTGCCACTACTTTGCCGTACTTTGCCACCACTTTGCTGTGCTTTGCCACCACTTTGCTGTGCTTTGCCACTACTTTGTCATGCTTTGCCACTACTTTGAAATACTTTGCCACTACTTTGCCGTACTTTGCCACTACTTTGCCACTATTTTGCCGTACTTTGCCACTACTTTGCAGTACTTTGCCACTACTTTGCCGTACTTTGCCACTACTTTGAAGTACTTTGCCACTACTTTGCCGTACTTTGCCACTACTTTGCCACTACCTTACCATACTTTGTCACTACTTTGTAGTATTTGGCCACCACTTTGTCACTACTTTGCCGTACTTTGCCACTACTTTGCCGTACTTTGCCACTAATTTGCCGTACTTTGCCACTACTTTGTCATACTTTGCCACTATTTGAAATACTTTGCCACTACTTTACCTAAATTTGCCACTACTTTGCCGTACTTTGGCACTACTTTGAAGTACTTTGACGTACTTTGCCACTACTTTGCCACTACCATACCATACTTTGTCACTACTTTGTAGTATTTGGCCACCACTTTGCCACTACTTTGCCACACTTTGCCACTACTTTGTCATAATTTGCAACTACTTTGAAATACTTTGCCACTACTTTACTGTACTTTGCCACTACTTTGCCGTACTTTGCCACTACTTTGTCGTACTTTGCCACCACTTTGCCGTGCTTTGCCACTACTTTGTCATGCATTGCCACTATTTTGAAATACTTTGCCACTACTTTTCCGTACTTTGCCACTACTTTGAAGTACTTTGCCACTACTTTGCAGTACTTTGCCACTACTTTGTAGTATTTTGCCACAACTTTGCCACTACTTTGCCGTACTTTGACACTACTTTGCCGTACTTTGCCACTGCTTTGCCGTACTTTGCCACTACTTTGCCGTGCTTTGCCACTACTTTGACGTACTTTGCCACTACTTTGACGTACTTTGCCACTACTTTGCTGTACTTTGCCACTACTTTGCTGTACTTTGCCACTACTTTGCCACTACTTTGCCGTACTTTGCTTCTACTTTGCCACTACTTTGCCGTGCTTTGCCACTACTTTGCCGTGCTTTGCCACTACTTTGCCGTGCTTTGCCACTAATTTGACGTACTTTGCCTCTACTTTGCCGTACTTTGCCACTACTTGCCGTGCTTTGCCACAACTTTGAAGTACTTTGCCACTACTTTGACGTACTTTGCCACTACTTTGCTGTACTTTGCCACTACTTTGCTGTACTTTGCCACTACTTTGCCGTACTTTGCTTCTACTTTGCCGTTCTTTGCCACTACTTTGCCGTGCTTTGACACTACTTTGAAGTACTTTGCCACTACTTTGCCGTGCTTTGCCACTACTTTGCCACTACTTTGCCGTACTTTGCTTCTACTTTGCCACTACTTTGTCGTGCTTTGCCACTACTTTGACGTACTTTGCCACTACTTTGCCACTACTTTGCTGTAATTTGCCACTACTTTGCCATTACTTTGCCGTACTTTGCTTCTACTTTGCCACTACTTTGCAGTACATTGCCTCTATTTTTCCGTTCTTTACCAATACTTTGCCGTGCTTTGCCACTACTTTGCCGTGCTTTGCCACAACTTTGTCAAGCTTTGCCACTACTTTGAAATACTTTGCCACTACTTTACCGTACTTTGCCACTACTTTGCCGTACTTTGCCACCACTTTGCCGTGCTTTGCCACTACATTGTCCTGCTTCGCCACTACTTTGAAATACTTTGCCACTACTTTGCCGTACTTTGCCACTACTTTGCAGTACTTTGCCACTAGTTTGCCACTACTTTGATGTACTTTGCCACTACTTTGCCGTACTTTGCCACTACTTTGCCACTACCTTACCATACTTTGTCACTACTTTGTAGTATTTGGCCACCACTTTGCCACTACTTTGCCTTACTTTGCCACTACTTTGCCGTACTTTGCCACTACTTTGTCATACTTTGCCACTACTTTGAAATACTTTGCCACTACTTTACCATACTTTGCCACTACTTTGCCATACTTTGCCACTACTTTGTCGTACTTTGCCGATACTTTGTCACTACTTTGTAGTATTTTGCCACCACTTTGCCACTACTTTGCCGTACTTTGACACAACTTTGCCGTACTTTGCCACTACTTTGCGGTACTTTGCCACTACTTTGCCGTACTTTGCCACTACTTTGCCAAACTTTGCCACTACTTTGCTGTACTTTGCCACAACTTTGCTGTGCTTTGCCACTACTTTGTCATGCTTTTCCACTACTTTGAAATACTTTCCCACTACTTTTCCGTACTTTGCCACTACTTTGTAGTACTTTGCCACTACTTTGATGTACTTTACCACTACTTTGCCGTACTTTGCCACTACTTTGCCACTACCTTACCATACTTTGTCACTACTTTGTAGTATTTGGCCACCACTTTGCCACTACTTTGCCTTACTTTGCCTTACTTTGCCACTACTTTGCCGTACTTTGCCACTACTTTGTCATACTTTGCCACTACTTTGAAATACTTTGCCACTACTTTACCATACTTTGCCACTACTTTGCCATACTTTGCCACTAATTTGTCGTACTTTGCCGATACTTTGTCACTACTTTGTAGTATTTTGCCACCACTTTGCCACTACTTTGCCGTACTTTGACACAACTTTGCCGTACTTTGCCACTACTTTGCCGTACTTTGCCACTACTTTGCCAAACTTTGCCACTACTTTGCTGTACTTTGCCACAACTTTGCTGTGCTTTGCCACTACTTTGTCATGCTTTTCCACTACTTTGAAATACTTTCCCACTACTTTTCCGTACTTTGCCACTACTTTGTAGTACTTTGCCACTACTTTGATGTACTTTGCCACTACTTTGCCGTACTTTGCCACTACTTTGCCACTACCTTACCATACTTTGTCACTACTTTGTAGTATTTGGCCACCACTTTGCCACTACTTTGCCTTACTTTGCCACTACTTTGCCGTACTTTGCCACTACTTTGTCATACTTTGCCACTACTTTGGAATACTTTGCCACTACTTTACCATACTTTGCCACTACTTTGCCATACTTTGCCACTACTTTGTCGTACTTTGCCGATACTTTGTCACTACTTTGTAGTATTTTGCCACCACTTTGCCACTACTTTGCCGTACTTTGACACAACTTTGCCGTACTTTGCCACTACTTTGCCGTACTTTGCCACTACTTTGCCAAACTTTGCCACTACTTTGCTGTACTTTGCCACAACTTTGCTGTGCTTTGCCACTACTTTGTCATGCTTTTCCACTACTTTGAAATACTTTCCCACTACTTTTCCGTACTTTGCCACTACTTTGTAGTACTTTGCCACTACTTTGATGTACTTTGCCACTACTTTGCCGTACTTTGCCACTACTTTGCCACTACCTTACCATACTTTGTCACTACTTTGTAGTATTTGGCCACCACTTTGCCACTACTTTGCCGTACTTTGCCACTACTTTGCCGTACTTTGCCACTACTTTGTCATACTTTGCCACTACTTTGAAATACTTTGCCACTACTTTACCATACTTTGCCACTACTTTGCCATACTTTGCCACTACTTTGAAGTACTTTGCCACTACTTTGCCGTACTTTGCCGCTACTTTGCCACTACCTTACCATACTTTGTCACTACTTTGTAGTATTTTGCCACCACTTTGCCACTACTTTGCCGTACTTTGACACAACTTTGCCGTACTTTGCCACTACTTTGCGGTACTTTGCCACTACTTTGCCACTACTTTGCCGTACTTTGCCACTACTTTGTCATACTTTGCCACTACTTTGCCACCACTTTGCCACTACTTTGCAGTACTTTGCCACTACTTTGCCATACTTTGCCACTACTTTGAAGTACTTTGCCACTACTTTGCCGTACTTTGCCACTACTTTGTCATACTTTGCCACTACTTTGAAATACTTTGCCACTACTTTACCATACTTTGCCACTACTTTACCATACTTTGCCACTACTTTGAAGTACTTTGCCACTACTTTGCCGTACTTTGCCGCTACTTTGCCACTACCTTACCATACTTTGTCACTACTTTGTAGTATTTTGCCACCACTTTGCCACTACTTTGCCGTACTTTGACACAACTTTGCCGTACTTTGCCACTACTTTGCGGTACTTTGCCACTACTTTGCCACTACTTTGCCGTACTTTGCCACTACTTTGCCGTACTTTGCCACTACTTTGTCATACTTTGCCACTACTTTGCCACCACTTTGCCACTACTTTGCAGTACTTTGCCACTACTTTGCCATACTTTGCCACTACTTTGAAGTACTTTGCCACTACTTTGCCGTACTTTGCCACTACTTTGCAGTACTTTGCCACTACTTTGCCGTACTTTGCCACTACTTTGAAGTACTTTGCCACTACTTTGCCGTGCTTTGCCACTACTTTGACGTACTTTGCCACTACTTTGCCACTACTTTGCCGTACTTTGCCACTACTTTGTCATGCTTTGCCACAACTTTGAAATACTTTGCCACTACTTTACCGTACTTTGCCACTACTTTGCAGTATTTTGCCACTACTTTGCCGTACTTTGCCACTACTTTGCCGTACTTTGCCACTACTTTGTCATGCTTTGCCACTACTTTGAAATACTTTGCCACTACTTTGAAATACTTTGCCACTACTTTGAAATACTTTGCCACTACTTTACCGTACTTTGCCACTACTTTGCAGTATTTTGCCACTACTTTGCCGTACTTTGCCACTACTTTGCCGTACTTTGCCACCACTTTTCCGTGCTTTGCCACTACTTTGTCATGCTTTGCCACTACTTGGAAATACTTTGCCACTACTTTTCCGTAATTTGCCACTACTTTGCAGTACTTTGCCACTACTTTGCCGTACTTTGCCACTACTTTGAAGTACTTTGCCACTACTTTGCCGTGCTTTGCCACTACTTTGACGTACTTTGCCACTACTTTGTCACTACTTTGCTGAACTTTGCCACTACTTTGCCACTACTTTTCCGTACTTTGCTTCTACTTTGCCGTTCTTTGCCACTACTTTGAAGTATTTTGCCACTACTTTGCCGTACTTTGCCACTACTTTGCCGTACTTTGCCACCACTTTTCCGTGCTTTGCCACTACTTTGTCATGCTTTGCCACTACTTTGAAATATTTTGCCACTACTTTTCCGTAATTTGCCACTACTTTGCAGTACTTTGCCACTACTTTGCCACTACTTTGAAGTACTTTGCCACTACTTTGCCGTGCTTTGCCACTACTTTGACGTACTTTGCCACTACTTTGTCACTACTTTGCCGTACTTTGCCACTACTTTGCCGTGCTTTGCCACTACTTTGAGGTATTTTGCCACTACTTTGCCGTACTTTGCCACTACTTTGCCGTACTTTGCCACCACTTTGCTGTGCTTTGCCACCACTTTGCTGTGCTTTGCCACTACTTTGTCATGCTTTGCCACTACTTTGAAATACTTTGCCACTACTTTGCCGTACTTTGCCACTACTTTGCCACTATTTTGCCGTACTTTGCCACTACTTTGCAGTACTTTGCCACTACTTTGCCGTACTTTGTCACTACTTTGAAGTACTTTGCCACTACTTTGCCGTACTTTGCCACTACTTTGCCACTACCTTACCATACTTTGTCACTACTTTGTAGTATTTGGCCACCACTTTGCCACTACTTTGCCGTACTTTGCCACTACTTTGCCGTACTTTGCCACTAATTTGCCGTACTTTGCCACTACTTTGTCATACTTTGCCACTATTTGAAATACTTTGCCACTACTTTACCTAAATTTGCCACTACTTTGCCGTACTTTGGCACTACTTTGAAGTACTTTGACGTACTTTGCCACTACTTTGCCACTACCATACCATACTTTGTCACTACTTTGTAGTATTTGGCCACCACTTTGCCACTACTTTGCCACACTTTGCCACTACTTTGTCATAATTTGCAACTACTTTGAAATACTTTGCCACTACTTTACTGTACTTTGCCACTACTTTGCCGTACTTTGCCACTACTTTGTCGTACTTTGCCACCACTTTGCCGTGCTTTGCCACTACTTTGTCATGCATTGCCACTATTTTGAAATACTTTGCCACTACTTTTCCGTACTTTGCCACTACTTTGAAGTTCTTTGCCACTACTTTGCAGTACTTTGCCACTACTTTGTAGTATTTTGCCACAACTTTGCCACTACTTTGCCGTACTTTGACACTACTTTGCCGTACTTTGCCACTGCTTTGCCGTACTTTGCCACTACTTTGCCGTGCTTTGCCACTACTTTGACGTACTTTGCCACTACTTTGACGTACTTTGCCACTACTTTGCTGTACTTTGCCACTACTTTGCTGTACTTTGCCACTACTTTGCCACTACTTTGCCGTACTTTGCTTCTACTTTGCCACTACTTTGCCGTGCTTTGCCACTACTTTGCCGTGCTTTGCCAATACTTTGCCGTGCTTTGCCACTAATTTGACGTACTTTGCCTCTACTTTGCCGTACTTTGCCACTACTTGCCGTGCTTTGCCACAACTTTGAAGTACTTTGCCACTACTTTGACGTACTTTGCCACTACTTTGCTGAACTTTGCCACTACTTTGCTGTACTTTGCCACTACTTTGCCGTACTTTGCTTCTACTTTGCCGTTCTTTGCCACTACTTTGCCATGCTTTGACACTACTTTGAAGTACTTTGCCACTACTTTGCCGTGCTTTGCCACTACTTTGCCACTACTTTGCCGTACTTTGCTTCTACTTTGCCACTACTTTGTCGTGCTTTGCCACTACTTTGACGTACTTTGCCACTACTTTGCCACTACTTTGCTGTAATTTGCCACTACTTTGCCATTACTTTGCCGTACTTTGCTTCTACTTTGCCACTACTTTGCAGTACATTGCCTCTATTTTTCCGTTCTTTACCAATACTTTGCCGTGCTTTGCCACTACTTTGCCGTGCTTTGCCACAACTTTGTCAAGCTTTGCCACTACTTTGAAATACTTTGCCACTACTTTACCGTACTTTGCCACTACTTTGCCGTACTTTGCCACCACTTTGCCGTGCTTTGCCACTACATTGTCCTGCTTCGCCACTACTTTGAAATACTTTGCCACTACTTTGCCGTACTTTGCCACTACTTTGCAGTACTTTGCCACTAGTTTGCCACTACTTTGATGTACTTTGCCACTACTTTGCCGTACTTTGCCACTACTTTGCCACTACCTTACCATACTTTGTCACTACTTTGTAGTATTTGGCCACCACTTTGCCACTACTTTGCCTTACTTTGCCACTACTTTGCCGTACTTTGCCACTACTTTGTCATACTTTGCCACTACTTTGAAATACTTTGCCACTACTTTACCATACTTTGCCACTACTTTGCCATACTTTGCCACTACTTTGTCGTACTTTGCCGATACTTTGTCACTACTTTGTAGTATTTTGCCACCACTTTGCCACTACTTTGCCGTACTTTGACACAACTTTGCCGTACTTTGCCACTACTTTGCGGTACTTTGCCACTACTTTGCCGTACTTTGCCACTACTTTGCCAAACTTTGCCACTACTTTGCTGTACTTTGCCACAACTTTGCTGTGCTTTGCCACTACTTTGTCATGCTTTTCCACTACTTTGAAATACTTTCCCACTACTTTTCCGTACTTTGCCACTACTTTGTAGTACTTTGCCACTACTTTGATGTACTTTGCCACTACTTTGCCGTACTTTGCCACTACTTTGCCACTACCTTACCATACTTTGTCACTACTTTGTAGTATTTGGCCACCACTTTGCCACTACTTTGCCTTACTTTGCCACTACTTTGCCGTACTTTGCCACTACTTTGTCATACTTTGCCACTACTTTGAAATACTTTGCCACTACTTTACCATACTTTGCCACTACTTTGCCATACTTTGCCACTACTTTGTCGTACTTTGCCGATACTTTGTCACTACTTTGTAGTATTTTGCCACCACTTTGCCACTACTTTGCCGTACTTTGACACAACTTTGCCGTACTTTGCCACTACTTTGCCGTACTTTGCCACTACTTTGCCAAACTTTGCCACTACTTTGCTGTACTTTGCCACAACTTTGCTGTGCTTTGCCACTACTTTGTCATGCTTTTCCACTACTTTGAAATACTTTCCCACTACTTTTCCGTACTTTGCCACTACTTTGTAGTACTTTGCCACTACTTTGATGTACTTTGCCACTACTTTGCCGTACTTTGCCACTACTTTGCCACTACCTTACCATACTTTGTCACTACTTTGTAGTATTTGGCCACCACTTTGCCTCTACTTTGCCTTACTTTGCCACTACTTTGCCGTACTTTGCCACTACTTTGTCATACTTTGCCACTACTTTGAAATACTTTGCCACTACTTTACCATACTTTGCCACTACTTTGCCATACTTTGCCACTACTTTGTCGTACTTTGCCGATACTTTGTCACTACTTTGTAGTATTTTGCCACCACTTTGCCACTACTTTGCCGTACTTTGACACAACTTTGCCGTACTTTGCCACTACTTTGCCGTACTTTGCCACTACTTTGCCAAACTTTGCCACTACTTTGCTGTACTTTGCCACAACTTTGCTGTGCTTTGCCACTACTTTGTCATGCTTTTCCACTACTTTGAAATACTTTCCCACTACTTTTCCGTACTTTGCCACTACTTTGTAGTACGTTGCCACTACTTTGATGTACTTTGCCACTACTTTGCCGTACTTTGCCACTACTTTGCCACTACCTTACCATACTTTGTCACTACTTTGTAGTATTTGGCCACCACTTTGCCACTACTTTGCCGTACTTTGCCACTACTTTGCCGTACTTTGCCACTACTTTGTCATACTTTGCCACTACTTTGAAATACTTTGCCACTACTTTACCATACTTTGCCACTACTTTGCCATACTTTGCCACTACTTTGTCGTACTTTGCCGATACTTTGTCACTACTTTGTAGTATTTTGCCACCACTTTGCCACTACTTTGCCGTACTTTGACACAACTTTGCCGTACTTTGCCACTACTTTGCGGTACTTTGCCACTACTTTGCCGTACTTTGCCACTACTTTGCCAAACTTTGCCACTACTTTGCTGTACTTTGCCACAACTTTGCTGTGCTTTGCCACTACTTTGTCATGCTTTTCCACTACTTTGAAATACTTTCCCACTACTTTTCCGTACTTTGCCACTACTTTGTAGTACTTTGCCACTACTTTGATGTACTTTGCCACTACTTTGCCGTACTTTGCCACTACTTTGCCACTACCTTACCATACTTTGTCACTACTTTGTAGTATTTGGCCACCACTTTGCCACTACTTTGCCGTACTCTGACACAACTTTGCCGTACTTTGCCACTACTTTGCGGTACTTTGCCACTACTTTGCCACTACTTTGCCGTACTTTGCCACTACTTTGCCGTACTTTGCCACTACTTTGTCATACTTTGCCACTACTTTGCCACCACTTTGCCACTACTTTGCAGTACTTTGCCACTACTTTGCCATACTTTGCCACTACTTTGAAGTACTTTGCCACTACTTTGCCGTACTTTGCCCCTACTTTGCCACTACCTTACCATACTTTGTCACTACTTTGTAGTATTTTGCCACCACTTTGCCACTACTTTGCCGTACTTTGACACTACTTTGCCGTACTTTGCCACTACATTGACGTACTTTGCCACTACTTTGCCGTGCTTTGCCATTACTTTGAAGTACTTTGCCACTACCTTACCATACTTTATTACTACTTTGAAGTATTTTGCCACCACTTTGCCACTACTTTTGCCGTACTTTGTCACTACTTTGCCTTACTTTGCCACTATTTTGCCGTACTTTGCCACTACTTTGCCGTGCTTTGCCACTACTTTGAAGTACTTTGCCACTACTTTGCCGTGCTTTGCCACTACTTTGACGTACATTGCCACTACTTTGCCACTACTTTGCCACTACTTTGCCACTACTTTGCCGTACTTTGCTTCTACTTAGCCACTACTTTGCAGTACTTTGCCTCTATTTTTCCGTTCTTTACCAATACTTTGCCGTGCTTTGCCACTACTTTTCCGTGCTTTGCCACAACTTTGTCATGCTTTGCCACTACTTTGAAATACTTTGCCACTACTTTACCGAACTTTGCCACTACTTTGCCGTACTTTGCCACCACTTTGCCATGCTTTGCCACTACTTTGTCATGCTTTGCCACTACTTTGAAATACTTTGCCACTATTTTGCCGTACTTTGCCACTACTTTGAAGTACTTTGCCACTACTTTGCCGTACATTGCCACTACTTTGCCACTACCTTACCATACTTTGTCACTACTTTGTAGTATTTGGCCACCACTTTGCCACTACTTTGCCGTACTTTGCCACTACTTTGCCGTACTTTGCCACTTATTTGCCGTACTTTGCCACTACTTTGAAGTACTTTGCCACTACTTTGCCGTACTTTGCCACTACTTTGCCACTACCTTACCATACTTTGTCACTACTTTGTAGTATTTGGCCACCACTTTGCCACTACTTTGCCGTACTTTGCCACTACTTTGCCGTACTTTGCCACTACTTTGCCGTACTTTACTTCCACTTTGCCTCTACTTTGCCGTGCTTTGCCACTACTTTGACGTACTTTGCCACTACTTTGCCACTACTTTGCTGTACGCTTCTTCTTTGCCACTACTTTGCCGTGCTTTGCCACTACTTTGACGTAATTTGCCACTACTTTGCCACTACTTTGCTGTACTTTGCCACTACTTTGGCACTACTTTGCCGTACTTTGCTTCTACTTAGCCACTACTTTGCAGTACTTTGCCTCTATTTTTCCGTTCTTTACCAATACTTTGCCGTGCTTTGCCACTACTTTTCCGTGCTTTGCCACAACTTTGTCATGCTTTGCCACTACTTTGAAATACTTTGCCACTACTTTACCGTACTTTGCCACTACTTTGCCGTACTTTGCCAACACTTTGCCATGCTTTGCCACTACTTTGTCATGCTTTGCCACTACTTTGAAATACTTTGCCACTATTTTGCCGTACTTTGCCACTACTTTGCAGTACTTTGCCACTACTTTTCCGTACTTTGCCACTACTTTGAAGTACTTTGCCACTACTTTGCCGTTCATTGCCACTACTTTGCCACTACCTTACCATACTTTGTCACTACTTTGTAGTATTTGGCCACCACTTTGCCACTACTTTGCCGTACTTTGCCACTACTTTGCCGTACTTTGCCACTAATTTGCCGTACTTTGCCACTACTTTGTCATACTTTGCCACTATTTGAAATACTTTGCCACTACTTTACCTAACTTTGCCACTACTTTGCCGTACTTTGGCACTACTTTGAAGTACTTTGCCGTACTTTGCCACTACTTTGCCACTACTTTGCCACTACCATACCATACTTTGTCACTACTTTGTAGTATTTGGCCACCACTTTGCCACTACTTTGCCGTACTTTGCCACTACTTTGTCATAATTTGCAACTACTTTGAAGTACTTTGCCACTACTTTACTGTACTTTGCCTCTACTTTGCCGTGATTTGCCACTACTTTGACGTACTTTGCCACTACTTTGCCACTACTTTGCTGTACGCTTCTTCTTTGCCACTACTTTGCCGTGCTTTGCCACTACTTTGACGTAATTTGCCACTACTTTGCCACTACTTTGCTGTACTTTGCCACTACTTTGGCACTACTTTGCCGTACTTTGCTTCTACTTAGCCACTACTTTGCAGTACTTTGCCTCTATTTTTCCGTTCTTTACCAATACTTTGCCGTGCTTTGCCACTATTTTTCCGTGCTTTGCCACAACTTTGTCATGCTTTGCCACTACTTTGAAATACTTTGCCACTACTTTACCGTACTTTGCCACTACTTTGCCGTACTTTGCCAACACTTTGCCATGCTTTGCCACTACTTTGTCATGCTTTGCCACTACTTTGAAATACTTTGCCACTATTTTGCCGTACTTTGCCACTACTTTGCAGTACTTTGCCACTACTTTGCCGTACTTTGCCACTACTTTGAAGTACTTTGCCACTACTTTGCCGTACATTGCCACTACTTTGCCACTACCTTACCATACTTTGTCACTACTTTGTAGTATTTGGCCACCACTTTGCCACTACTTTGCCGTACTTTGCCACTACTTTGCCGTACTTTGCCACTAATTTGCCGTACTTTGCCACTACTTTGTCATACTTTGCCACTATTTGAAATACTTTGCCACTACTTTACCTAACTTTGCCTCTACTTTGCCGTACTTTGGCACTACTTTGAAGTACTTTGCCGTACTTTGCCACTACTTTGCCACTACCATACCATACTTTGTCACTACTTTGTAGTATTTGGCCACCACTTTGCCACTACTTTGCCGTACTTTGCCACTACTTTGTCATAATTTGCAACTACTTTGAAGTACTTTGCCACTACTTTACTGTACTTTGCCTCTACTTTGCCGTGCTTTGCCACTACTTTGACGTATTTTGCCACTACTTTGCCACTACTTTGCTGTACGCTTCTTCTTTGCCACTACTTTGCCGTGCTTTGCCACTACTTTGACGTAATTTGCCACTACTTTGCCACTACTTTGCTGTACTTTGCCACTACTTTGGCACTACTTTGCCGTACTTTGCTTCTACTTAGCCACTACTTTGCAGTACTTTGCCTCTATTTTTCCGTTCTTTACCAATACTTTGCCGTGCTTTGCCACTACTTTTCCGTGCTTTGCCACAACATTGTCATGCTTTGCCACTACTTTGAAATACTTTGCCACTACTTTACCGTACTTTGCCACTACTTTGCCGTACTTTGCCACTACTTTGAAGTACTTTGCCACTACTTTGCCGTACATTGCCACTACTTTGCCACTACCTTACCATACTTTGTCACTACTTTGTAGTATTTGGCCACCACTTTGCCACTACTTTGCCGTACTTTGCCACTACTTTGCCGTACTTTGCCACTAATTTGCCGTACTTTGCCACTACTTTGTCATACTTTGCCACTATTTGAAATACTTTGCCACTACTTTACCTAACTTTGCCACTACTTTGCCGTACTTTGGCACTACTTTGAAGTACTTTGCCGTACTTTGCCACTACTTTGCCACTACCATACCATACTTTGTCACTACTTTGTAGTATTTGGCCACCACTTTGCCACTACTTTGCCGTACTTTGCCACTACTTTGTCATAATTTGCAACTACTTTGAAGTACTTTGCCACTACTTTACTGTACTTTGCCACTACTTTGCCGTACTTTGCCACTACTTTGTCGTACTTTGCCACCACTTTGCCGTGCTTTGCCACTACTTTGTCATGCATTGCCACTATTTTGAAATACTTTGCCACTACTTTTCCGTACTTTGCCACTACTTTGAAGTACTTTGCCACTACTTTGCAGTACTTTGCCACTACTTTGTAGTATTTTGCCACAACTTTGCCACTACTTTACCGTACTTTGACACTACTTTGCCGTACTTTGCCACTACTTTGCCGTACTTTGCCACTACTTTGCCGTGCTTTGCCACTACTTTGGCGTACTTTGCCACTACTTTGACGTACTTTGCCACTACTTTGCTGTACTTTGCCACTACTTTGCTGTACTTTGCCACTACTTTGCCACTTCTTTGCCGTACTTTGCTTCTACTTTGCCACTACTTTGCCGTGCTTTGCCACTACTTTGCCGTGCTTTGCCACTACTTTGCCGTGCTTTGCCACTACTTTGACGTACTTTGCCCCTACTTTGCCGTACTTTGCCACTACTTGCCGTGCTTTGCCACAACTTTGAAGTACTTTGCCACTACTTTGACGTACTTTGCCACTACTTTGCTGTACTTTGCCACTACTTTGCTGTACTTTGCCACTACTTTGTCGTACTTTGCTTCTACTTTGCCGTTCTTTGCCACTACTTTGCCGTGCTTTGACACTACTTTGAAGTACTTTGCCACTACTTTGCCGTGCTTTGCCACTACTTTGACGTACTTTGCCACTACTTTGCCGTGCTTTGCCACTACTTTGCCGTACTTTGCCACCACTTTGCCATGCTTTGCCACTATTTTGTCATGCTTTGCCACTACTTTGAAATACTTTGCCACTATTTTGCCGTACTTTGCCACTACTTTGAAGTACTTTGCCACTACTTTGCCGTACATTGCCACTACTTTGCCACTACCTTACCATACTTTGTCACTACTTTGTAGTATTTGGCCACCACTTTGCCACTACTTTGCCGTACTTTGCCACTACTTTGCCGTACTTTGCCACTACTTTGCCGTACTTTGCTTCCACTTTGCCTCTACTTTGCCGTGCTTTGCCACTACTTTGACGTACTTTGCCACTACTTTGCCACTACTTTGCTGTACGCTTCTTCTTTGCCACTACTTTGCCGTGCTTTGCCACTACTTTGACGTAATTTGCCACTACTTTGCCACTACTTTGCTGTACTTTGCCACTACTTTGGCACTACTTTGCCGTACTTTGCTTCTACTTAGCCACTACTTTGCAGTACTTTGCCTCTATTTTTCCGTTCTTTACCAATACTTTGCCGTGCTTTGCCACTACTTTTCCGTGCTTTGCCACAACTTTGTCATGCTTTGCCACTACTTTGAAATACTTTGCCACTACTTTACCGTACTTTGCCACTACTTTGCCGTACTTTGCCAACACTTTGCCATGCTTTGCCACTACTTTGTCATGCTTTGCCACTACTTTGAAATACTTTGCCACTATTTTACCGTACTTTGCCACTACTTTGCAGTACTTTGCCACTACTTTGCCGTACTTTGCCACTACTTTGAAGTACTTTGCCACTACTTTGCCGTACATTGCCACTACTTTGCCACTACCTTACCATACTTTGTCACTACTTTGTAGTATTTGGCCACCACTTTGCCACTACTTTGCCGTACTTTGCCACTACTTTGCCGTACTTTGCCACTAATTTGCCGTACTTTGCCACTACTTTGTCATACTTTGCCACTATTTGAAATACTTTGCCACTACTTTACCTAACTTTGCCACTACTTTGCCGTACTTTGGCACTACTTTGAAGTACTTTGCCACTACTTTGCCGTACATTGCCACTACTTTGCCACTACCTTACCATACTTTGTCACTACTTTGTAGTATTTGGCCACCACTTTGCCACTACTTTGCCGTACTTTGCCACCACTTTGCCGTGCTTTGCCACTACTTTGTCATGCATTGCCACTATTTTGAAATACTTAGCCACTACTTTTCCGTACTTTGCCACTACTTTGAAGTACTTTGCCACTACTTTGCAGTACTTTCCCACTACTTTGTAGTATTTTGCCACAACTTTGCCACTACTTTGCCGTACTTTGACACTACTTTGCCGTACTTTGCCACTACTTTGCCGTACTTTGCCACTACTTTGCCGTACTTTGCCACTACTTTGCCGTACTTTGCCACTAATTTGCCGTACTTTGCCACTACTTTGTCATACTTTGCCACTATTTGAAATACTTTGCCACTACTTTACCTAACTTTGCCACTACTTTGCCGTACTTTGGCACTACTTTGAAGTACTTTGCCGTACTTTGCCACTACTTTGCCACTACCATACCATACTTTGTCACTACTTTGTAGTATTTGGCCACCACTTTGCCACTACTTTGCCGTACTTTGCCACTACTTTGTCATAATTTGCAACTACTTTGAAGTACTTTGCCACTACTTTACTGTACTTTGCCACTACTTTACCGTACTTTGACACTACTTTGCCGTACTTTGCCACTACTTTGCCGTACTTTGCCACTACTTTGCCGTGCTTTGCCACTACTTTGGCGTACTTTGCCACTACTTTTCCGTACTTTGCCACTACTTTGAAGTACTTTGCCACTACTTTGCTGTACTTTGCCACTACTTTGCCACTTCTTTGCCGTACTTTGCTTCTACTTTGCCACTACTTTGCCGTGCTTTGCCACTACTTTGCCGTGCTTTGCCACTACTTTGCCGTGCTTTGCCACTACTTTGACGTACTTTGCCCCTACTTTGCCGTACTTTGCCACTACTTGCCGTGCTTTGCCACAACTTTGAAGTACTTTGCCACTACTTTGACGTACTTTGCCACTACTTTGCTGTACTTTGCCACTACTTTGCTGTACTTTGCCACTACTTTGTCGTACTTTGCTTCTACTTTGCCGTTCTTTGCCACTACTTTGCCGTGCTTTGACACTACTTTGAAGTACTTTGCCACTACTTTGCCGTGCTTTGCCACTACTTTGACGTACTTTGCCACTACTTTGCCGTGCTTTGCCACTACTTTGCCGTACTTTGCCACCACTTTGCCATGCTTTGCCACTATTTTGTCATGCTTTGCCACTACTTTGAAATACTTTGCCACTATTTTGCCGTACTTTGCCACTACTTTGAAGTACTTTGCCACTACTTTGCCGTACATTGCCACTACTTTGCCACTACCTTACCATACTTTGTCACTACTTTGTAGTATTTGGCCACCACTTTGCCACTACTTTGCCGTACTTTGCCACTACTTTGCCGTACTTTGCCACTACTTTGCCGTACTTTGCTTCCACTTTGCCTCTACTTTGCCGTGCTTTGCCACTACTTTGACGTACTTTGCCACTACTTTGCCACTACTTTGCTGTACGCTTCTTCTTTGCCACTACTTTGCCGTGCTTTGCCACTACTTTGACGTAATTTGCCACTACTTTGCCACTACTTTGCTGTACTTTGCCACTACTTTGGCACTACTTTGCCGTACTTTGCTTCTACTTAGCCACTACTTTGCAGTACTTTGCCTCTATTTTTCCGTTCTTTACCAATACTTTGCCGTGCTTTGCCACTACTTTTCCGTGCTTTGCCACAACTTTGTCATGCTTTGCCACTACTTTGAAATACTTTGCCACTACTTTACCGTACTTTGCCACTACTTTGCCGTACTTTGCCAACACTTTGCCATGCTTTGCCACTACTTTGTCATGCTTTGCCACTACTTTGAAATACTTTGCCACTATTTTACCGTACTTTGCCACTACTTTGCAGTACTTTGCCACTACTTTGCCGTACTTTGCCACTACTTTGAAGTACTTTGCCACTACTTTGCCGTACATTGCCACTACTTTGCCACTACCTTACCATACTTTGTCACTACTTTGTAGTATTTGGCCACCACTTTGCCACTACTTTGCCGTACTTTGCCACTACTTTGCCGTACTTTGCCACTAATTTGCCGTACTTTGCCACTACTTTGTCATACTTTGCCACTATTTGAAATACTTTGCCACTACTTTACCTAACTTTGCCACTACTTTGCCGTACTTTGGCACTACTTTGAAGTACTTTGCCACTACTTTGCCGTACATTGCCACTACTTTGCCACTACCTTACCATACTTTGTCACTACTTTGTAGTATTTGGCCACCACTTTGCCACTACTTTGCCGTACTTTGCCACCACTTTGCCGTGCTTTGCCACTACTTTGTCATGCATTGCCACTATTTTGAAATACTTAGCCACTACTTTTCCGTACTTTGCCACTACTTTGAAGTACTTTGCCACTACTTTGCAGTACTTTCCCACTACTTTGTAGTATTTTGCCACAACTTTGCCACTACTTTGCCGTACTTTGACACTACTTTGCCGTACTTTGCCACTACTTTGCCGTACTTTGCCACTACTTTGCCGTGCTTTGCCACTACTTTGGCGTACTTTGCCACTATTTTGACGTACTTTGCCACTACTTTGCTGTACTTTGCCACTACTTTGCTGTACTTTGCCACTACTTTGCCGTACTTTGCTTCTACTTTGCCACTACTTTGCCGTGCTTTGCCACTACTTTGCCGTGCTTTGCCACTACTTTGCCGTGCTTTGCCACTACTTTGACGTACTTTGCCTCTACTTTGCCGTACTTTGCCACTACTTGCCGTGCTTTGCCACAACTTTGAAGTACTTTGCCACTACTTTGACGTACTTTGCCACTACTTTGCTGTACTTTGCCACTACTTTGCTGTACTTTGCCACTACTTTGCCGTACTTTGCTTCTACTTTGCCGTTCTTTGCCACTACTTTGCCGTGCTTTGACACTACTTTGAAGTACTTTGCCACTACTTTGCCGTGCTTTGCCACTACTTTGACGTACTTTGCCACTACTTTGCTGTACTTTGCCACTACTTTGCCACTACTTTGCCGTACTTTGCTTCTACTTTGCCACTACTTTGTCGTGCTTTGCCACTACTTTGACGTACTTTGCCACTACTTTGCCACTACTTTGCTGTAATTTGCCACTACTTTGCCATTACTTTGCCGTACTTTGCTTCTACTTTGCCACTACTTTGCAGTACTTTGCCTCTATTTTTCCGTTCTTTACCAATACTTTGCCGTGCTTTGCCACTACTTTGCCGTGCTTTGCCACAACTTTGTCAAGCTTTGCCACTACTTTGAAATACTTTGCCACTACTTTACCGTACTTTGCCTCTACTTTGTCGTACTTTGCCACCACTTTGCCGTGCTTTGCCACTACATTGTCCTGCTTCGCCACTACTTTGAAATATTTTGCCACTACTTTGCCGTACTTTGCCACTACTTTGCAGTACTTTGCCACTACTTTGCCACTACTTTGATGTACTTTGCCACTACTTTGCCGTACTTTGCCACTACTTTGCCACTACCTTACCATACTTTGTCACTACTTTGTAGTATTTGGCCACCACTTTGCCACTACTTTGCCTTACTTTGCCACTACTTTGCCGTACTTTGCCACTACTTTGTCATACTTTGCCACTACTTTGAAATACTTTGCCACTACTTTACCATACTTTGCCACTACTTTGCCATACTTTGCCACTACTTTGTCGTACTTTGCCGCTACTTTGTCACTACTTTGTAGTATTTTGCCACCACTTTGCCACTACTATGAAGTACTTTGCCACTACTTTACCATACTTTGCCACTACCTTGCCATACTTTGTCAATACTTTGTAATATTTTGCCACCACTTTGCCACTACTTTGAAGTACTTTGCCACTTCTTTGACGTACTTTGCCACTACTTTGCTGTACTTTGCCACTACTTTGCCGTACTTTGCCACTACTTGCCGTGCTTTGCCACAACTTTGAAGTACTTTGCCACTACTTTGACGTACTTTGCCACTACTTTGCTGTACTTTGCCACTACTTTGCTGTACTTTGCCACTACTTTGCCGTACTTTGCTTCTACTTTGCCGTTCTTTGCCACTACTTTGCCGTACTTTGACACTACTTTGAAGTACTTTGCCACTACTTTGCTGTACTTTGCCACTACTTTGCCGTACTTTGCTTCTACTTTGCCACTACTTTGTCGTGCTTTGCCACTACTTTGACGTACTTTGCCACTACTTTGCCACTACTTTGCTGTAATTTGCCACTACTTTGCCATTACTTTGCCGTACTTTGCTTCTACTTTGCCACTACTTTGCAGTACTTTGCCTCTATTTTTCCGTTCTTTACCAATACTTTGCCGTGCTTTGCCACTACTTTGCCGTGCTTTGCCACAACTTTGTCAAGCTTTGCCACTACTTTGAAATACTTTGCCACTACTTTACCGTACTTTGCCTCTACTTTGCCGTACTTTGCCACCACTTTGCCGTGCTTTGCCACTACATTGTCCTGCTTCGCCACTACTTTGAAATACTTTGCCACTACTTTGCCGTACTTTGCCACTACTTTGCAGTACTTTGCCACTACTTTGCCACTACTTTGATGTACTTTGCCACTACTTTGCCGTACTTTGCCACTACTTTGCCACTACCTTACCATACTTTGTCACTACTTTGTAGTATTTGGCCACCACTTTGCCACTACTTTGCCTTACTTTGCCACTACTTTGCCGTACTTTGCCACTACTTTGTCATACTTTGCCACTACTTTGAAATACTTTGCCACTACTTTACCATACTTTGCCACTACTTTGCCATACTTTGCCACTACTTTGTCGTACTTTGCCGCTACTTTGTCACTACTTTGTAGTATTTTGCCACCACTTTGCCACTACTTTGCCTTACTTTGCCACTTCTTTGCCGTACTTTGCCACTACGTTACCATACTTTGCCACTTCCTTGCCATACTTTGTCAATACTTTGTAATATTTTGCCACCACTTTGCCACTACTTTGAAGTACTTTGCCACTACTTTGACGTACTTTGCCACTACTTTGCTGTACTTTGCCACTACTTTGCTGTACTTTGCCACTACTTTGCCGTACTTTGCTTCTACTTTCCCGTACTTTGGCACTACTTTGCCGTGCTTTGCCACTACTTTGAAGTACTTTGCCACTACTTTGCCGTGCTTTGTCACTACTTTGACGTACTTTGCCACAACTTTGCTGTACTTTGCCACTACTTTGCCGTACTTTGCTTCTACTTTGCCACTACTTTGTCGTGCTTTGCCACTACTTTGACGTACTTTGCCACTACTTTGCCACTACTTTGCTGTACTTTGCCACTACTTTTCCATTACTTTGCCGTACTTTGCTTCTACTTTGCCACTACTTTGCAGTACTTTGCCTCTATTTTTCCGTTCTTTACCAATATTTTGCCGTGTTTTGCCACTACTTTGCCGTGCTTTGCCACAACTTTGTTATGCTTTGCCACTACTTTGAAATACTTTGCCACTACTTTACCGTACTTTGCCACTACTTTGCCGTACTTTGCACCACTTTGCCGAGCATTGCCACTACTTTGTCATGCTTTGCCACTACCTTGAAATACTTTGCCACTACTTTGCCGTACTTTGCCACTACTTTGCCTCTACTTTGCCGTACTTTGCCACTACTTTGAAGTACTTTACCACTACTTTGCCGTACTTTGCCACTACTTTGCCACTACCTTACCATACTTTGCCACTACTTTGCCGTACTTTGCCACTACTTTGTCATACTTTGCCACTACTTTGAAATACTTTGCCACTACTTTACCGTACTTTGCCACTACTTTGCCGTACTTTGCCACTACTTTGCCGTACTTTGCCACTACTTTGCCGTACTTTGCCACAACTTTGCCGTGCTTTGCCACTACTTTGTCATGCTTTTGCACTACTTTGAAATACTTTGCCACTACTTTTCCGTACCGTACGGAAAAGTAGTGGCAAAGTATTTCAAAGTAGTGCAAAAGCATGACAAATATATAATGGGACAATATGGCCGGCACTTGTCAAATTTGCATATCCATTGTTCCACTCTAACGCAACATACACGTAATTGAAGTAACACAGAGTTTGACAATGTCTATAAAGAAAACACACATATCTACCTTTATTCATGCATGAATCAATTTTGTTGGGCTTGAAATCGATAGTTATAGAACATACATATCCATTAACAGTCAGATAAACTAAAATCTAACAAGTCTCTTATGCTGAAATTGCCGTAACTTTGTGCGTTTTTTTGCCTAATGAATGTCAATTCCCACGCTTACTTACTGAAAATACGGCTTTTTAAAACTAAAAAAAACGACCTTTGGAGTTGCGAAACAACTTTTGTCGGGCTTGTATGTTTTACATCCGCGTGAATCCTAGACACAGCAAGTTAGCACAAATAAAATGCGGCGTAATTCGTAGCCTCATTTAATTTTCCGTGCGGTCGATTTTCGACTTGTTTCCCCACCGCTGGGTAGCCAGATATTCTAGGAATAATTGGATTAGTAACAGGAAGTAAGATTTATTTGTTTAAAATACCGCTATCTTGAACCAGTGTTCGCTGACTAATTTCGAATTCTGTACTGCTATCGCCATTTTGTTTCTGGTTTGACCTGTGTCAAAGTTTAACTTGTCTGTCGCTGCAACCTCGGAAGTGGTCTAGTCGTACGATGTACTAGTCGTCTGTAACTGTATTCGTCTCATCAAAACAATGAAACCATCGTGGTCGACAAACGGTCGATCAGCCAACACGAGTATTAAACACAGTGTCTTTTGTTTCATTATGACTGAAACTAATGTACGTGTGAAACGATCGTCATATTCGCTTCGTGTTTTGAACACATCGCATCGCACAGACTTGAGCTCTATTTCCCGAACCTTATTTCGATATTTATACCCGGATTCCTACATCTCCGATTCATCGCCGTGATCTGCCAAGGTACGTAATACATTATGTAACACGAATTAGTAATTGTTTGTTACGGATGGGCCTGTTACAATGCCTTCCACACCTTTCTGTTTAGAAGTTTTTTTCACATGACCCTTCAATGCGGGTGAACTAACGAGTGATGTTTGACGTGTACCCTCTAAATGACAGCCTGTATTTTCTGTTTATTTACGGCAATTCGCAATTATTAATAGCATGATGGAATTATTATTATTGGAGTAATATTATAATCTTAATACAGGTATGTCCGTATTCTGAATAGGAGCATGGATAAACATGCTCTCTCATCTTCATAGTACATGTGTTTAATAATTGAATGTATTTTTAATGGAATGTCCAGAAAAAAAAACTACTGATCTGGTGTATTTAATGTATTTTTAATAGAATGTTCAGAAGTTTGTTTAACTTTTAAATTTACATTAAAATAATTGTTTTATTTCATTTTTTTCCATAATCATTCTAAAAATTGCATGCATAGTGACCACATTATTTAAAAAAAGACTCTTCAAGTAAATATTTTGAAATAAACCCTGTATTAATTTATGAAACATTTTGTTTCAGAAATGTCAGATAATATCCATTCATTATATAACAGGCTGAAGTTTTCAGAAGTATTTATTGGTAATACTGAAATATATCAGTTGACATGTACTCTCCAAGACGTTTGCGAAGTCGTGTTCGCATTACATGTTAAGTGGAAGACCTTAGAAGAGTGGGCAAGGGAGTTGAATGTTGGTAGCACAAAGGAGATTGAAAGAAACTATATCAAACTAGTTAACTGTTCAATTCCTGATGGAATGTTCAAACTAAACGAGCAGTCCAATCGCCTTGGACCAGTGTTCAGAAGCAAGAGCCAGGCAGTGAAGAAGACTCTGTCTTTAATCAAAACTACTAAAAAGAAAAAAGAAACAAGAGAAAAGGTGTGGAAATGCCACATTTTCAAAAATGACTTGCTTAATTTTACAACTGTCATCAGTGAGCTGAAAATGTGCCAAGAACAAAATGCCACACTTAAAGATGCTTTTACACAGCTATCTGATCAGAGACTGCATAACAAACACCTTAAAATCTACATTGAAACAAAGCACGGCAAAATAGTGGCAAAGTAGAAGCAAAGTACGGCAAAGTAGTGGCAAAGTAGTGGCAAAGTACAGCAAAGTAGTGGCAAAGTACAGCAAAGTAGTGGCCAAGTACCTCAAAGTAGTGGCAAAGTACTTCAAAATGTGTGGCAAAGCACGGCAAAGTAGTGGCAAAGTACGGCAAAGTAGTGGCAAAGTACGGCAAAGTAGTTTCAAAGTACGGCAAAGTATTGGCAAAGTGGTGGCAAAATACTACAAAGTAGTGGCAAAGATCTGCAAAGTAGTGGCAAAGTACTTCAAAGTAGTGGCAAAGTACGGAAAAGTAGTGGCAAAGTATTTCAAAGTAGTGGCAATGCATGACAAAGTAGTGGCAAAGCACGGCAAAGTGGTGGCAAAGTATGGCAAAGTAGTGGCAAAGTACGGCAAAGTAGTGGCAAAGTACTGCAAAGTAGTGGCAAAGTACGGCAAAGTAGTGGCAAAGTACGGCAAAGTAGTGGCAAAGTACTTCAAATTAGTGGCAAAGCATGACAAAGTAGTGGCAAAGTAGAAGAAAAGGACGGCAAAGTAGTGGCAAAGTACAGCAAAGTAGAGGCAAAGTAGTGGCAAAGTACGGCAAAGTAGTGGCAAAGTACTTCAAAGTAGTCGCAAAGCACGGCAAAGTAGTGGCAAAGTACGGCAAAGTAGTCGCAAAGTGGTGGCAAAATCCTACAAAGTAGTGATAAAGTATGGTAAGGTAGTGGCAAAGTACTTCAAAGTAGTGGCAAAGCACGGCAAAGTAGTAGAAAAGTACGGCAAAGTAGTGGAAAAGTACGGCAAAGTGGTGGCAAAATACTACAAAGTAGTGGCAAAGTACGGCAAAGTAGTGGCAAAGTACTTCAAAGCAGTGGCAAAGTACGGCAAAGTAGTGGCAAAGTACTGCAAAGTAGTGGCAAAGTACGGAAAAGTAGTGGCAAAGTATTTCAAAGTAGTGGCAATGCATGACAAAGTAGTGGCAAAGCACGGCAAAGTGGTGGCAAAGTATGGCAAAGTAGTGGCAAAGTAGTGGCAAAGTACGGCAAAGTAGTGGCAAAGTAGTGGCAAAGTACGGTAAAGTAGTGGCAAAGTACGGCAAAGTAGAGGCAAAGTACGGCAAAGTAGTGCCAAATACTACAAAGTAGTGACAAAGTATGGTATGGTTGTGGCAAAGTACGGCAAAGTAGTGGCAAAGTATGGTAAGGTAGTGGTAAAGTATTTCAAAGTAGTGGCAAAGCATGACAAAGTAGTGGCAAAGCATGGCAAAGTGGTGGCAAAGTACGGCAAATTAGTGGCAAAGTACGGTAAAGTAGTGGCAAAGTGTTTCAAAGTAGTGGCAAAGCTTGACAAAGTTGTGGCAAAGCACAGCAAAGTAGTGGCAAAGCATGGCAAAATATTGGTAAAGAACGGAAAAATAGAGGCAAAGTAGTGGCAAAGTAGAAGCAAAGTACGGCAAAGTAGTGGCAAAGTAGTGGCAAAGTAGTGGCAAAGTACAGCAAAGTAGTGGCAAAGTAGTGGCAAAGTACGTCAAAGTAGTGGCAAAGCACGGCAAAGTAGTTGCAAAGTAGAAGGAAAGTACGGCAAAGTAGTGGCAAAGTAGTGGCAAAGTACAGCAAAGTAGTGGCAAGGTAGTGGCAAAGTACGTCAAAGTAGCGGCACAGCATGGCAAAGAAGTGGCAAAGTTCTTCAAAGTAGTGGCAAAGCACGGCAAAGTAGTGACAAAGTACGGCAAAGTAGTGGCAAAGTACGGCAAAGTAGTGGCAAAGTACGGCAAAAGTAGTGGCAAAGTGGTGGCAAAGTGGTGGCAAAGAACGGCAAAGAAGTGGCAAAGTACGGTAAAGTAGTGGCAAAGTATTTCAAAGTAGTGGCAAAGCATGACAAAGTAGTGGCAAAGTACGGTAAATTAGTGGCAAAGTACGGCAAAGTAGTGGCAAAGTACGGCAAAGTAGTGGCAAAGTGGTGGCCAAATACTACAAAGTAGTGACAAAGTATGGTATGGTAGTGGCAAAGTAGTGGCAAAGTACGGCAAAGTAGTGGCAAAGTACGGTAAAGTAGTGGCAAAGTATTTCAAAGTAGTGGCAAAGCTTGACAAAGTTGTGGCAAAGCACGGCAAAGTAGTGGCAAAGCACGGCAAAGTATTGGTAAAGAACGGAAAAATAGAGGCAAAGTACTGCAAAGTAGTGACAAAGTAGAAGCAAAGTACGGCAAAGTAGTGGCAAAGTAGTGGCAAATTACAGCAAAGTAGTAGCAAAGTAGTGGCAAAGTACGTCAAAGTAGTGGCAAAGCACGGCAAAGTAGTGGCAAAGTAGAAGCATAGTACGGCAAAGTAGTGGCAAAGTAGTGGCAAAGTACAGCAAAGTAGTGGCAAAGTAGTGGCAAAGTACGTCAAAGTAGCGGCACAGCACGGCAAAGAAGTGGCAAAGTACTTCAAAGTAGTGGCAAAGCACGACAAAGTAGTGACAAAGTACGGCAAAGTAGTGGCAAAGTACTGCAAAGTAGTGGCAAAGTACGGCAAATGTAGTGGCAAAGTGGTGGCAAAGTAGTGGCAAAGAACGGCAAAGAAGTGGCAAAGTACGGTAAAGTAGTGGCAAAGTATTTCAAAGTATTGGCAAAGCATGACAAATTAGTGGCAAAGTACGGTAAATTAGTGGCAAAATACGGCAAAGTAGTGGCAAAGTAGGGGCAAAGTGGTGGCCAAATACTACAAAGTAGTGACAAAGTATGGTATGGTAGTGGCAAAGTAGTCGCAAAGTACGGCAAAGTAGTGGCAAAGTACTTCAAAGTAGTGGCAAAGCACGGCAAGGTAGTGGCAAAGTACTTCAAAGTAGTCGCGAAGCACGGCAAAGTAGTGGCAAAGTACGTCAAAGTAGTCGCAAAGTGGTGGCAAAATCCTACAAAGTAGTGATAAAGTATGGTAAGGTAGTGGCAAAGTACTTCAAATTAGAGGCAAAGCACGGCAAAGTAGTGGAAAAGTACGGCAAAGTAGTGGCAAAGTACGGCAAAGTGGTGGCAAAATACTACAAAGTAGTGTCAAAGTACGGCAAAGTAGTGGCAAAGTACTTCAAAGCAGTGGCAAAGTACGGCAAAGTAGTGGCAAAGTACTGCAAAGTAGTGGCAAAGTACGGAAAAGTAGTGGCAAAGTATTTCAAAGTAGTGGCAATGCATGACAAAGTAGTGGCAAAGCACGGCAAAGTGGTGGCAAAGTACGGCAAAGTAGTGGCAAAGTACGGCAAAGTAGTGGCAAATACTACAAAGTAGTGACAAAGTATGGTATGGTAGTGGCAAAATACGGCAAAGTAGTGGCAAAGTATGGTAAGGTAGTGGCAAAGTAGTGGCATAGTACGGCAAAGTAGTGGCAAAGTACTGCAAAGTAGTGGCAAAGTACGGCACAGTAGTGGTAAAGTATTTCAAAGTAGGGGCAAAGCATGACAAAGTAGTGGCAAAGCATGGCAAAGTGGTGGCAAAGTACGGCAAATTATTGGCAAAGTACGGTAAAGTAGTGGCAAAGTATTTCAAAGTAGTGGCAAAGCTTGACAAAGTTGTGGCAAAGCACGGCAAAGTAGTGGCAAAGTAGTGGCAAAGTACAGCAAATTAGTGGCAAAGTAGTGGCAAAGTACGTCAAAGTAGCGGCACAGCACGGCAAAGAAGTGGCAAAGTACTTCAAAGTAGTGGCAAAGCACGGCAAAGTAGTGACAAAGTACGGCAAAGTAGTGGCAAAGTACGGCAAAGTAGTGGCAAAGTACGGCAAAAGTAGTGGCAAAGTGGTGGAAAAGTAGTGGCAAAGAACGGCAAAGAAGTGGCAAAGTACGGTAAAGTAGTGGCAAAGTATTTCAAAGTAGTGGCAAAGCATGACAAAGTAGTGGCAAAGTACGGTAAATTAGTGGCAAAGTACGGCAAAGTAGTGGCAAAGTACGGCAAAGTAGTGGCAAAGTGGTGGCCAAATACTACAAAGTAGTGACAAAGTATGGTATGGTAGTGGCAAAGTAGTGGCAAAGTACGGCAAAGTAGTGGCAAAGAACTTCAAAGTAGTGGCAAAGCACGGCAAAGTAGTGGCAAAGTACTTCAAAGTAGTCGCAAAGTACGGCAAAGTAGTCGAAAAGTGGTGGCAAAATCCTTCAAAGTAGTGATAAAGTATGGTAAGGTAGTGGCAAAGTACTTCAAAGTAGTGGCAAAGCACGGCAAAGTAGTGGAAAAGTACGGCAAGGTAGTGGCAAAGTACGTCAAAGTAGCGGCACAGCATGGCAAAGAAGTGGCAAAGTACTTCAAAGTAGTGGCAAAGCACGGCAAAGTAGTGACAAAGTACGGCAAAGTAGTGGCAAAGTACGGCAAAGTAGTGGCAAAGTACGGCAAAAGTAGTGGCAAAGTGGTGGCAAAGTGGTGGCAAAGAACGGCAAAGAAGTGGCAAAGTACGGTAAAGTAGTGGCAAAGTATTTCAAAGTAGTGGCAAAGCATGACAAAGTAGTGGCAAAGTACGGTAAATTAGTGGCAAAGTACGGCAAAGTAGTGGCAAAGTACGGCAAAGTAGTGGCAAAGTGGTGGCCAAATACTACAAAGTAGTGACAAAGTATGGTATGGTAGTGGCAAAGTAGTGGCAAAGTACGGCAAAGTAGTGGGAAAGTACGGTAAAGTAGTGGCAAAGTATTTCAAAGTAGTGGCAAAGCTTGACAAAGTTGTGGCAAAGCACGGCAAAGTAGTGGCAAAGCACGGCAAAGTATTGGTAAAGAACGGAAAAATAGAGGCAAAGTACTGCAAAGTAGTGACAAAGTAGAAGCAAAGTACGGCAAAGTAGTGGCAAAGTAGTGGCAAATTACAGCAAAGTAGTGGCAAAGTAGTGGCAAAGTACGTCAAAGTAGTGGCAAAGCACGGCAAAGTAGTGGCAAAGTAGAAGCATAGTACGGCAAAGTAGTGGCAAAGTAGTGGCAAAGTACAGCAAAGTAGTGGCAAAGTAGTGGCAAAGTACGTCAAAGTAGCGGCACAGCACGGCAAAGAAGTGACAAAGTACTTCAAAGTAGTGGCAAAGCACGGCAAAGTAGTGACAAAGTACGGCAAAGTAGTGGCAAAGTACTGCAAAGTAGTGGCAAAGTACGGCAAATGTAGTGGCAAAGTGGTGGCAAAGTAGTGGCAAAGAACGGCAAAGAAGTGGCAAAGTACGGTAAAGTAGTGGCAAAGTATTTCAAAGTATTGGCAAAGCATGACAAAGTAGTGGCAAAGTACGGTAAATTAGTGGCAAAGTACGGCAAAGTAGTGGCAAAATAGGGGCAAAGTGGTGGCCAAATACTACAAAGTAGTGACAAAGTATGGTATGGTAGTGGCAAAGTAGTCGCAAAGTACGGCAAAGTAGTGGCAAAGTACTTCAAAGTAGTGGCAAAGCACGGCAAAGTAGTGGCAAAGTACTTCAAAGTAGTCGCGAAGCACGGCAAAGTAGTGGCAAAGTACGTCAAAGTAGTCGCAAAGTGGTGGCAAAATCCTACAAAGTAGTGATAAAGTATGGTAAGGTAGTGGCAAAGTACTTCAAATTAGAGGCAAAGCACGGCAAAGTAGTGGAAAAGTACGGCAAAGTAGTGGCAAAGTACGGCAAAGTGGTGGCAAAATACTACAAAGTAGTGGCAAAGTACGGCAAAGTAGTGGCAAAGTACTTCAAAGCAGTGGCAAAGTACGGCAAAGTAGTGGCAAAGTACTGCAAAGTAGTGGCAAAGTACGGAAAAGTAGTGGCAAAGTATTTCAAAGTAGTGGCAATGCATGACAAAGTAGTGGCAAAGCACGGCAAAGTGGTGGCAAAGTACGGCAAAGTAGTGGCAAAGTACGGCAAAGTAGTGGCAAATACTACAAAGTAGTGACAAAGTATGGTATGGTAGTGGCAAAATACGGCAAAGTAGTGGCAAAGTATGGTAAGGTAGTGGCAAAGTAGTGGCAAAGTACGGCAAAGTAGTGGCAAAGTACTGCAAAGTAGTGGCAAAGTACGGCACAGTAGTGGTAAAGTATTTCAAAGTAGGGGCAAAGCATGACAAAGTAGTGGCAAAGCATGGCAAAGTGGTGGCAAAGTACGGCAAATTATTGGCAAAGTACGGTAAAGTAGTGGCAAAGTATTTCAAAGTAGTGGCAAAGCTTGACAAAGTTGTGGCAAAGCACGGCAAAGTAGTGGCAAAGTAGTGGCAAAGCATGGCAAAGTAGTGGCAAAGTACTTCAAAGTAGTGGCAAAGCACGGCAAAGTAGTGACAAAGTACGGCAAAGTAGTGGCAAAGTACGGCAAAGTAGTGGCAAAGTACGGCAAAAGTAGTGGCAAAGTGGTGGAAAAGTAGTGGCAAAGAACGGCAAAGAAGTGGCAAAGTACGGTGAAGTAGTGGCAAAGTATTTCAAAGTAGTGGCAAAGCATGACAAAGTAGTGGCAAAGTACGGTAAATTAGTGGCAAAGTACGGCAAAGTAGTGGCAAAGTACGGCAAAGTAGTGGCAAAGTGGTGGCCAAATACTACAAAGTAGTGACAAAGTATGGTATGGTAGTGGCAAAGTAGTGGCAAAGTACGGCAAAGTAGTGGCAAAGTACTTCAAAGTAGTCGCAAAGTACGGCAAAGTAGTCGAAAAGTGGTGGCAAAATCCTTCAAAGTAGTGATAAAGTATGGTAAGGTAGTGGCAAAGTACTTCAAAGTAGTGGCAAAGCACGGCAAAGTAGTGGAAAAGTACGGCAATGTAGTGGCAAAGTACGGCAAAGTGGTGGCAAAATACTACAAAGTAGTGGCAAAGAACGGCAAAGTAGTGGCAAAGTACTTCAAAGCAGTGGCAAAGTACGGCAAAGTACTGCAAAGTAGTGCAAAGTATTTCAAACAAGTGGCAAAGCATGACAAAGAGGTGGCAAAGCACGGCAAAGTGGTGGCAAAGTATGGCAAAGTAGTGGCAAAGTACGGCAAAGTAGTGGCAAAGTAGTGGCAAAGTACAGTAAAGTAGTGGCAAAGTACTTCAAAGTAGTGGCAAAGTACGGCAAAGTAGTGGCAAAGTACTGCAAAGTAGTGGCAAAGTACGGCACAGTAGTGGCAAAGTATTTCAAAGTAGTGGTAAAGCTTGACAAAGTTGTGGCAAAGCACGGCAAAGTAGTGGCAAAGCACGGCAAAGTATTGGTAAAGAACGGAAAAATAGAGGCAAAGTACTGCAAAGTAGTGGCAAAGTAGAAGCAAAGTACGACAAAGTAGTGGCAAAGTAGTGGCAAAGTACAGCAAAGTAGTGGCAAAGTAGTGGCAAAGTACGTCAAAGTATTGGCAAAGCACGGCAAAGTAGTGGCAAAGTAGAAGCAAAGTAGTGGCAAAGTACAGCAAAGTATTGGCAAAGTAGTGGCAAAGTAAGTCAAAGTAGTGGCAAAGCACGGCAAAGTAGTGGCAAAGTACTTCATAGTAGTGGCAAAGCACAGCAAAGTAGTGGCAAAGTACGGCAAAGTAGTGGCAAAGTATGGCAAAAGTAGTGGCAAAGTGGTGGCAAAATACTACAAAGTAGTAATAAAGTATGGTAAGGTAGTGGCAAAGTACTTCAAAGTAATGGCAAAGCACGGCAAAGTAGTGGCAAAGTACGTCAAAGTAGTGGCAAAGTACGGCAAAGTAGTGGCAAAGTACGGCAAAGTAGTGGCAAAGTGGTGGCAAAATACTACAAAGTAGTAATAAAGTATGGTAAGGTAGTGGCAAAGTACTTCAAAGTAATGGCAAAGCACGGCAAAGTAGTGGCAAAGTACGTCAAAGTAGTGGCAAAGTACGGCAAAGTAGTGGCAAAGTACGGCAAAGTAGTGGCAAAGTGGTGGCAAAATACTACAAAGTAGTAACAAAGTATGGTAAGGTAGTGGCAAAGTACTTCAAAGTAATGGCAAAGCACGGCAAAGTAGTGGCAAAGTACGGCAAAGTAGTGGCAAAGTAGTGGCAAAGTACGTCAAAGTAGTGGCAAAGCACGGCAAAGTAGTGGCAAAGTAGAAGCAAAATACGGCAAAGTAGTAGCAAAGTAGTGGCAAAGTACAGCAAAGTAGTGGTAAAGCACGGCAAAGTAGTGACAAAATACGGCAAAGTAGTGGCAAAGTACGGCAAAGTAGTGGCAAAGTTCGGCAAAAGTAGTGGCAAAGTGGTGGCAAAGTAGTGGCAAAGAACGGCAAAGAAGTGGCAAAGTACGGTAAAGTAGTGGCAAAGTATTTCAAAGTAGTGGCAAAGCATGACAAAGTAGTGGCAAAGTACGGTAAATTAGTGGCAAAGTACGGCAAAGTAGTGGCAAAGTACGGCAAAGTGGTGGCAAAGTATGGCAAAGTAGTGGCAAAGTCGTGGCAAAGAATGGCAAAGTAGTGGCAAAGTACTGCAAAGTAGTGGCAAATTACGGTAAAGTAGTGGCAAAGTGTTTCAAAGTAGTGGCAAAGTATGACAAAGTAGTGGCAAAGTACGGCAAAGTAGTGGTAAATACTACAAAGTAGTGACAAAGTATGGTATGGTAGTGGCAAAGTACGGCAAAGTAGTGGCAAAGTATGGTAAGGTAGTGGCAAAGTAGTGGCAAAGTACGGCAAAGTACGGCAAAGTAGTGGCAAAGTACTGCAAAGTAGTGGCAAAGTACGGCACAGTAGTGGTAAAGTATTTCAAAGTAGTGGCAAAGCATGACAAAGTAGTGGCAAAGCATGGCAAAGTGGTGGCTAAGTAAGGCAAAGTAGTGGCAAAGTACAGTAAAGTAGTGGCAAAGAATTTCAAAGTAGTGGCAAAGCTTGACAAAGTTGCGGCAAAGCACGGCAAAGTAGTGGCAAAGCACGGCAAAGTATTGGTAAAGAACGGAAAAATAGAGGCAAAGTACTGCAAACTAGTGGCAAAGTAGAAGCAAAGTACGGCAAAGTAGTGGCAAAGTAATGGCAAAGTACAGCAAAGTAGTGGCAAAGTAGTGGCAAAGTACGTCAAAGTAGTGGCAAAGCACGGCAAAGTAGTGGCAAAGTACGGCAAAGTAGTGGCAAAGTAGTGGCGAAGTACAGCAAATTAGTGGCAAAGTAGTGGCAAAGTACGTCAAAGTAGCGGCACAGCACGGCAAAGAAGTGGCAAAGTACTTCAAAGTAGTGGCAAAGCACGGTAAAGTAGTGACAAAGTACGGCAAAGTAGTGGCAAAGTACGGCAAAGTAGTGGCAAAGTACGGCAAAGAAGTGGCAAAGTATGGTAAAGTAGTGGCAAAGTATTTCAAAGTAGTGGCAAAGCATGACAAAGTAGTGGCAAAGTACGGTAAATTAGTGGCAAAGTACGGCAAAGTAGTGGCAAAGTACGGTAAATTAGTGGCAAAGTAGTGGCAAAGTAGTGGCAAAGTACGGCAAAGTAGTGGCAAAGAACTTCAAAGTAGTGGCAAAGCACGGCAAAGTAGTGGCAAAGTACTTCAAAGTAGTCGCAAAGTACGGCAAAGTAGTCGAAAAGTGGTGTCAAAATCCTTCAAAGTAGTGATAAAGTATGGTAAGGTAGTGGCAAAGTACTTCAAAGTAGTGGCAAAGCACGGCAAAGTAGTGGAAAAGTACGGCAAGGTAGTGGCAAAGTACGGCAAAGCGGTGGCAAAATACTACAAAGTAGTGGCAAAGAACGGCAAAGTAGTGGCAAAGTACTTCAAGGCAGTGGCAAAGTACGGCAAAGTACTGCAAAGTAGTGCAAAGTATTTCAAAGAATTGGCAAAGCATGACAAAGAGGTGGCAAAGCACGGCAAAGTGGTGGCAAAGTATGGCAAAGTAGTGGCAAAGTACGGCAAAGTAGTGGCAAAGTAGTGGCAAAGTAGTGGCAAAGTACAGTAAAGTAGTGGCAAAGTACTTCAAAGTAGTGGCAAAGTACGGCAAAGTAGTGGCAAAGTACTGCAAAGTAGTGGCAAATTACGGCACAGTAGTGGCAAAGTATTTCAAAGTAGTGGTAAAGCTTGACAAAGTTGTGGCAAAGCACGGCAAAGTAGTGGCAAAGCACGGCAAAGTATTGGTAAAGAACGGAAAAATAGAGGCAAAGTACTGCAAAGTAGTGGCAAAGTAGAAGCAAAGTACGGCAAAGTAGTGGCAAAGTAGTGGCAAAGTACAGCAAAGTAGTGGCAAAGTAGTGGCAAAGTACGTCAAAGTATTGGCAAAGCACGGCAAAGTAGTGGCAAAGTAGAAGCAAAGTAGTGGCAAAGTACAGCAAAGTATTGGCAAAGTAGTGGCAAAGTAAGTCAAAGTAGTGGCAAAGCACGGCAAAGTAGTGGCAAAGTACTTTATAGTAGTGGCAAAGCACAGCAAAGTAGTGGCAAAGTACGGCAAAGTAGTGGCAAAGTATGGCAAAAGTAGTGGCAAAGTGGTGGCAAAATACTACAAAGTAGTAATAAAGTATGGTAAGGTAGTGGCAAAGTACTTCAAAGTAATGGCAAAGCACGGCAAAGTAGTGGCAAAGTACGTCAAAGTAGTGGCAAAGTACGGCAAAGTAGTGGCAAAGTACGGCAAAGTAGTGGCAAAGTGGTGGCAAAATACTACAAAGTAGTGACAAAGTATGGTAAGGTAGTGGCAAAGTAGTGGCAAAGCATGACAAAGTAGTGGCAAAGCATGGCAAAGTGGTGGCAAATTACGGCAAAGTAGTGGCAAAGTACGGTAAAGTAGTGGCAAAGTATTTCAAAGTAGTGGCAAAGCTTGACAAAGTTGTGGCAAAGCACGGCAAAGTAGAGGCAAAGCACGGCAAAGTATTGGTAAAGAACGGAAAAATAGAGGCAAAGTAGTGCAAACTAGTGGCAAAGTACAAGCAAAGTACGGCAAACTAGTGGCAAAGTACAGCAAAGTAGTGGCAAAGTAGTGGCAAAGTACGTCAAAGTAGTGGCAAAGCACGGCAAAGTAGTGGCAAAGTAGAAGCAAAGTACGGCAAAGTAGTAGCAAAGTAGTGGCAAAGTACAGCAAAGTAGTGGCAAAGTAGTGGCAAAGTACGTCAAAGTAGTGGTAAAGCACGGCAAAGTAGTGACAAAGTACGGCAAAGTAGTGGCAAAGTACGGCAAAGTAGTGGCAAAGTTCGGCAAAAGTAGTGGCAAAGTGGTGGCAAAGTAGTGGCAAAGAACGGCGAAGAAGTGGCAAAGTAGGGTAAAGTAGTGGCAAAGTATTTCAAAGTAGTGGCAAAGCATGACAAAGTAGTGGCAAAGTACGGTAAATTAGTGGTAAAGTACGGCAAAGTAGTGGCAAAGTACGGCAAAGTAGTGGCAAAGTGGTGGCCAAATACTACAAAGTAGTGACAAAGTATGGTATGGTCGTGGCAAAGAAGTGGCATAGTACAGCAAAGTAGTGGCAAAGTACTTCAAAGTAGTGGCACAGCACGGCAAAGTAGTGGCAAAGTACTTCAAAGTAGTGGCAAAGCACGGCAAAGTAGTGGCAAAGTACGGCAAAGTAGTGGCAAAGTGGTGGCAAAATACTACAAAGTAGTGACAAAGTATGGTATGGTCGTGGCAAAGAAGTGGCATAGTACGGCACAGTAGTGGCAAAGTACTTCAAAGTAGTGGCAAAGCACGGCAAAGTAGTGGCAAAGTACTTCAAAGTAGTCGCAAAGTACGGCAAAGTTGTCGAAAAGTGGTGGCAAAATCCTTCAAAGTAGTGATAAAGTATGGTAAGGTAGTGGCAAAGTACTTCAAAGTAGTGGCAAAGCACGGCAAAGTAGTGGAAAAGTACGGCAAAGTAGTGGCAAAGTACGGCAAAGTGGTGGCAAAATACTACAAAGTAGTGGCAAAGAATGGCAAAGTAGTGGCAAAGTACTTCAAAGCAGTGGCAAAGTACGGCAAAGTACTGCAAAGTAGTGCAAAGTATTTCAAACAAGTGGCAAAGCATGACAAAGAGGTGGCAAAGCACGGCAAAGTGGTGGCAAAGTATGGCAAAGTAGTGGCAAAGTACGGCAAAGTAGTGGCAAAGTAGTGGCAAAGTAGTGGCAAAGTACAGTAAAGTAGTGGCAAAGTACTTCAAAATAGTGGCAAAGTACGGCAAAGTAGTGGCAAAGTACTGCAAAGTAGTGGCAAAGTACGGCACAGTAGTGGCAAAGTATTTCAAAGTAGTGGTAAAGCTTGACAAAGTTGTGGCAAAGCACGGCAAAGTAGTGGCAAAGCACGGCAAAGTATTGGTAAAGAACGGAAAAATAGAGGCAAAGTACTGCAAAGTAGTGGCAAAGTAGAAGCAAAGTACGGCAAAGTAGTGGCAAAGTATTTCAAACAAGTGGCAAAGCATGACAAAGAGGTGGCAAAGCACGGCAAAGTGGTGGCAAAGCACGGCAAAGTAGTGGCAAAGTACGGCAAAGTAGTGGCAAAGTGGTGGCAAAATACTACAAAGTAGTGACAAAGTATGGTATGGTCGTGGCAAAGAAGTGGCATAGTACGGCAAAGTAGTGGCAAAGTATGTCAAAGTAGTGGCAAAGCACGGCAAATTAGTGGCAAAGTAGAAGCAAAGTAGTGGCAAAGTACAGCAAAGTATTGGCAAAGTAGTGGCAAAGTAAGTCAAAGTAGTGGCAAAGCACGGCAAAGTAGTGGCAAAGTACTTCAAAGTAGTGGCAAAGCACAGCAAAGTAGTGGCAAAGTACGGCAAAGTAGTGGCAAAGTATGGCAAAAGTAGTGGCAAAGTGGTGGCAAAATACTACAAAGTAGTAATAAAGTATGGTAAGGTAGTGGCAAAGTACTTCAAAGTAATGGCAAAGCACGGCAAAGTAGTGGCAAAGTACGTCAAAGTAGTGGCAAAGTACGGCAAAGTAGTGGCAAAGTACGGCAAAGTAGTGGCAAAGTGGTGGCAAAATACTACAAAGTAGTGACAAAGTATGGTAAGGTAGTGGCAAAGTAGTGGCAAAGTAGTGGCAAAGCATGACAAAGTAGTGGCAAAGCATGGCAAAGTGGTGGCAAATTACGGCAAAGTAGTGGCAAAGTACGGTAAAGTAGTGGCAAAGTATTTCAAAGTAGTGGCAAAGCTTGACAAAGTTGTGGCAAAGCACGGCAAAGTAGAGGCAAAGCACGGCAAAGTATTGGTAAAGAACGGAAAAAATAGAGGCAAAGTACTGCAAAGTAGTGGCAAAGTAGAAGCAATGTACGGCAAACTAGTGGCAAAGTAGTGGCAAAGTAGTGGCAAAGTACGTCAAAGTAGTGGCAAAGCACGGCAAAGTAGTGGCAAAGTAGAAGAAAAATACGGCAAAGTAGTAGCAAAGTAGTGGCAAAGTACAGCAAAGTAGTGGCAAAGTAGTGGCAAAGTACGTCAAAGTAGTGGTAAAGCACGGCAAAGTAGTGACAAAGTACGGCAAAGTAGTGGCAAAGTACGGCAAAGTAGTGGCAAAGTTCGGCAAAAGTAGTGGCAAATCGGTGGCAAAGTAGTGGCAAAGAACGGCAAAGAAGTGGCAAAGTACGGTAAAGTAGTGGCAAAGTATTTCAAAGTAGTGGCAAAGCATGACAAAGTAGTGGCAAAGTACGGTAAATTAGTGGCAAAGTACGGCAAAGTAGTGGCAAAGTACGGCAAAGTAGTGGCAAAGTATTTCAAAAAAGTGACAAAGCATAACAAAGAGGTGGCAAAGCACGGCAAAGTGGTGGCAAAGTATGGCAAAGTAGTGGCAAAGTAGTGGCAAAGAATGGCAAAGTAGTGGCAAAGTACTGCAAAGTAGTGGCAAAATACGGTAAAGTAGTGGCAAAGTGTTTCAAAGTAGTGGCAAAGTATGACAAAGTAGTGGCAAAGTACGGCAAAGTAGTGGCAAATACTACAAAGTAGTGACAAAGTATGGTATGGTAGTGGCAAAGTACGGCAAAGTAGTGGCAAAGTATGGTAAGGTAGTGGCAAAGTAGTGGCAAAGTAAGGCAAAGTACGGCAAAGTAGTGGCAAAGTACTGCAAAGTAGTGGCAAAGTACGGCACAGTAGTGGTAAAGTGTTTCAAAGTAGTGGCAAAGCATGACAAAGTAGTGGCAAAGCATGGCAAAGTGGTGGCAAAGTACAGCAAAGTAGTGGCAAAGTACGGTAAAGTAGTGGCAAAGTATTTCAAAGTAGTGGCAAAGCTTGACAAAGTTGTGGCAAAGCACGGCAAAGTAGTGGCAAAGCACGGCAAAGTATTGGTAAAGAACGGAAAAATAGAGGCAAAGTACAGCAAAGTAGTGGCAAAGTAGAAGCAAAGTACGGCAAAGTAGTGGCAAAGTAATGGCAAAGTACAGCAAAGTAGTGGCAAAGTAGTGGCAAAGTACGTCAAAGTAGTGGCATAGCACGGTAAAGTAGTGGCAAAGTAGAAGCAAAGTACGGCAAAGTAGTGGCAAAGTAGTGGCAAAGTACAGCAAATTAGTGGCAAAGTAGTGGCAAAGTACGTCAAAGTAGCGGCACAGCACGGCAAAGAAGTGGCAAAGTACTTCAAAGTAGTGGCAAAGCACGGCAAAGTAGTGACAAAGTACGGCAAAGTAGTGGCAAAGTACGGCAAAGTAGTGGCAAAGTACGGCAAAAGAAGTGGCAAAGTGGTGGCAAAGTAGTGGCAAAGAACGGCAAAGAAGTGGCAAAGTACGGTAAAGTAGTGGCAAAGTATTTCAAAGTAGTGGCAAAGCATGACAAAGTAGTGGCAAAGTACGGTAAATTAGTGGCAAAGTACGGCAAAGTAGTGGCAAAGTACGGCAAAGTAGTGGCAAAGTGGTGGCCAAATACTACAAAGTAGTGACAAAGTATGGTATGGTAGTGGCAAAGTAGTGGCAAAGTACGGCAAAGTAGTGGCAAAGAACTTCAAAGTAGTGGCAATGCACGGCAAAGTAGTGGCAAAGTACTTCAAAGTAGTCGCAAAGTACGGCAAAGTAGTCGAAAAGTGGTGGCAAAATCCTTCAAAGTAGTGATAAAGTATGGTAAGGTAGTGTGACAAAGTACTTCAATGTAGTGGCAAAGCACGGCAAAGTAGTGGAAAAGTACGGCAAAGTAGTGGCAAAGTACGGCAAAGTGGTGGCAAAATACTAAAAAGTAGTGGCAAAGAACGGCAAAGTATTGGCAAAGTACTTCAAAGCAGTGGCAAAGTACGGCAAAGTACTGCAAAGTAGTGCAAAGTATTTCAAAGAATTGGCAAAGCATGACAAAGAGGTGGCAAAGCACGGCAAAGTGGTGGCAAAGTATGGCAAAGTAGTGGCAAAGTACGGCTAAGTAGTGGCAAAGTAGTGGCAAAGTAGTGGCAAAGTACTGCAAAGTAGTGGCAAATTACGGCACAGTAGTGACAAAGTATTTCAAAGTAGTGGTAAAGCTTGACAAAGTTGTGGCAAAGCACGGCAAAGTAGTGGCAAAGCACGGCAAAGTATTGGTAAAGAACGGAAAAATAGAGGCAAAGTACTGCAAAGTAGTGGCAAAGTAGAAGCAAAGTACGGCAAAGTAGTGGCAAAGTAGTGGCAAAGTACAGCAAAGTAGTGGCAAAGTAGTGGCAAAGTACGTCAAAGTATTGGCAAAGCATGGCAAAGTAGTGGCAAAGTAGAAGCAAAGTAGTGGCAAAGTACAGCAAAGTATTGGCAAAGTAGTGGCAAAGTAAGTCAAAGTAGTGGCAAAGCACGGCAAAGTAGTGACAAAGTACTTCATAGTAGTGGCAAAGCACAGCAAAGTAGTGGCAAAGTACGGCAAAGTAGTGGCAACGTATGGCAAAAGTAGTGGCAAAGTGGTGGCAAAATACTACAAAGTAGTAATAAAGTATGGTAAGGTAGTGGCAAAGTACTTCAAAGTAATGGCAAAGCACGGCAAAGTAGTGGCAAAGTACGTCAAAGTAGTGGCAAAGTACGGCAAAGTAGTGGCAAAGTACGGCAAAGTAGTGGCAAAGTGGTGGCAAAATACTACAAAGTAGTGACAAAGTATGGTAAGGTAGTGGCAAAGTAGTGGCAAAGTAGTGGCAAAGTAGTGGCAAAGCATGACAAAGTAGTGGCAAAGCATGGCAAAGTGGTGGCAAATTACGGCAAAGTAGTGGCAAAGTACGGTAAAGTAGTGGCAAAGTATTTCAAAGTAGTGGCAAAGCTTGACAAAGTTGTGGAAAAGCACGGCAAAGTAGAGGCAAAGCACGGCAAAGTATTGGTAAAGAACGGAAAAATAGAGACAAAGTACTGCAAAGTAGTGGCAAAGTAGAAGCAAAGTACGGCAAACTAGTGGCAAAGTACAGCAAAGTAGTGGCAAAGTAGTGGCAAAGTACGTCAAAGTAGTGGCAAAGCACGGCAAAGTAGTGGCAAAGTAGAAGCAAAGTACGGCAAAGTAGTAGCAAAGTAGTGGCAAAGTACAGCAAAGTAGTGGCAAAGTAGTGGCAAAGTACGTCAAAGTAGTTGTAAAGCACGGCAAAGTAGTGACAAAGTACGGCAAAGTAGTGGCAAAGTACGGCAAAGTAGTGGCAAAGTACGGCAAAGTAGTGGCAAAGTACGGCAAAGTAGTGGCAAAGTGGTGGAAAAGAAGTGGCAAAGTACGGTAAAGTAGTGGCAGAGTATTTCAAAGTAGTGGCAAAGCATGACAAAGTAGTGGCAAAGTACGGTAAATTAGTGGCAAAGTACGGCAAAGTAGTGGCAAAGTACGGCAAAGTAGTGGCAAAGTATTTCAAAGAAGTGGCAAAGCATGACAAAGAGGTGGCAAAGCACGGCAAAGTGGTGGCAAAGTATGGCAAAGTAGTGGCAAAGTAGTGGCAAAGAATGGCAAAGAAGTGGCAAAGTACTGCAAAGTAGTGGCAAAATACGGTAAAGTAGTGGCAAAGTGTTTCAAAGTAGTGGCAAAGTATGACAAAGTAGTGGCAAAGTACGGCAAAGTAGTGGCAAATACTACAAAGTAGTGACAAAGTATGGTATGGTAGTGGCAAAGTACGGCAAAGTAGTGGCAAAGTATGGTAAGGTAGTGGCAAAGTAGTGGCAAAGTACGGCAAAGTACGGCAAAGTAGTGGCAAAGTACAGCAAAGTAGTGGCAAAGTACGGCACAGTAGTGGTAAAGTATTTCAAAGTAGTGGCAAAGCATGACAAAGTAGTGGCAAAGCATGGCAAAGTGGTGGCAAAGTACGGCAAAGTAGTGGCAAAGTAGTGGCAAAGCTTGACAAAGTTGTGGCAAAGCACGGCAAAGTAGTGGCAAAGCACGGCAAAGTATTGGTAAAGAACGGAAAAATAGAGGCAAAGTACTGCAAAGTAGTGGCAAAGTAGAAGCAATGTACGGCAAAGTAGTGGCAAAGTAATGGCAAAGTACAGCAAAGTAGTGGCAAAGTAGTGGCAAAGTACGTCAAAGTAGTGGCAAAGCACGGCAAAGTAGTGGCAAAGTAGAAGCAAAGTACGGCAAAGTAGTGGCAAAGTAGTGGTAAAGTACAGCAAATTAGTGGCAAAGTAGTGGCAAAGTACGTCAAAGTAGCGGCACAGCACGGCAATGAAGTGGCAAAGTACTTCAAAGTAGTGGCAAAGCACGGCAATGTAGTGACAAAGTACGGCAAAGTAGTGGCAAAGTACGGCAAAGTAGTGGCAAAGTACGGCAAAAGTAGTGGCAAAGTGGTGGCAAAGTAGTGGCAAAGAACGGCAAAGAAGTGGCAAAGTACGGTAAAGTAGTGGCAAAGTACGGCAAAGTAGTGGCAAAGTGGTGGCCAAATACTACAAAGTAGTGACAAAGTATGGTATGGTAGTGGCAAAGTAGTGGCAAAGTACGGCAAAGTAGTGGCAAAGAACTTCAAAGTAGTGGCAAAGCACGGCAAAGTAGTGGCAAAGTACTTCAAAGTAGTCGCAAAGTACGGCAAAGTATTCGAAAAGTGGTGGCAAAATCCTTCAAAGTAGTGATAAAGTATGGTAAGGTAGTAGCAAAGTACTTCAAAGTAGTGGCAAAGCACGGCAAAGTAGTGGAAAAGTATGGCAAAGTAGTGGCAAAGTACGGCAAAGTGGTGTCAAAATACTACAAGGTAGTGGCAAAGAACGGCAAAGTAGTGGCAAAGTACTTCAAAGCTGTGGCAAAGTACGGCAAAGTACTGCAAAGTAGTGCAATGTATTTCAAAGAATTGGCAAAGCATGACAAAGAGGTGGCAAAGCACGGCAAAGTGGTGGCAAAGTATGGCAAAGTAGTGGCAAAGTAGTGGCAAAGTAGTGGCAAAGTAGTGGCAAAGTAGTGGCAAAGTACAGTAAAGTAGTGGCAAAGTACTTCAAAGTAGTGGCAAAGTACGGCAAAGTAGTGGCAAAGTACTGCAAAGTAGTGGCAAATTACGGCACAGTAGTGGCAAAGTATTTCAAAGTAGTGGTAAAGCTTGACAAAGTTGTGGCAAAGCACGGCAAAGTAGTGGCAAAGCACGGCAAAGTATTGGTAAAGAACGGAAAAATGGAGGCAAAGTACTGCAAAGTAGTGGCAAAGTAGAAGCAAAGTACGGCAGAGTAGTGGCAAAGTAGTGGCAAAGTACAGCAAAGTAGTGGCAAAGTAGTGGCTAAGTACGTCAAAGTATTGGCAAAGCACGGCAAAGTAGTGGCAAAGTAGAAGCAAAGTAGTGGCAATGTACAGCAAAGTATTGGCAAAGTAGTGGCAAAGTAAGTCAAAGTAGTGGCAAAGCACGGCAAAGTAGTGGCAAAGTACTTCATAGTAGTGGCAAAGCACAGCAAAGTAGTGGCAAAGTACGGCAAAGTAGTGGCAAAGTATGGCAAAAGTAGTGGCAAAGTGGTGGCAAAATACTACAAAGTAGTAATAAAGTATGGTAAGGTAGTGGCAAAGTACTTCAAAGTAATGGCAAAGCACGGCAAAGTAGTGGCAAAGTACGTCAAAGTAGTGGCAAAGTACGGCAAAGTAGTGGCAAAGTACGGCAAAGTAGTGGCAAAGTGGTGGCAAAATACTACAAAGTAGTGACAAAGTATGGTAAGGTAGTGGCAAAGTAGTGGCAAAGTAGTGGCAAAGCATGACAAAGTGGTGGCAATGCATGGCAAAGTGGTGGCAAATTACGGCAAAGTAGTGGCAAAGTACGGTAAAGTAGTGGCAAAGTATTTCAAAGTAGTGGCAAAGCTTGACAAAATTGTGGCAAAGCACGGCAAAGTAGAGGCAAAGCATGGCAAAGTATTGGTAAAGAACGGAAAAATAGAGGCAAAGTACTGCAAAGTAGTGGCAAAGTAGAAGCAAAGTACGGCAAACTAGTGGCAAATTACAGCAAAGTAGTGGCAAAGTAGTGGCAAAGTACGTCAAAGTAGTGGCAAAGCACGGCAAAGTAGTGGCAAAGTAGAAGCAAAGTACGGCAAAGTAGTAGCAAAGTAGTGGCAAAGTACAGCAAAGTAGTGGCAAAGTAGTGGCAAAATACGTCAAAGTAGTGGTAAATCACGGCAAAGTAGTGGCAAAGTACGGTAAAGTAGTGGCAAAGTATTTCAAAGTAGTGGCAAAGCATGACAAAGTAGTGGCAAAGTACGGTAAATTAGTGGCAAAGTACGGCAAAGTAGTGGCAAAGTACGGCAAAGTAGTGGCAAAGTGGTGGCCAAATACTACAAAGTAGTGACAAAGTATGGTATGGTCGTGGCAAAGAAGTGGCATAGTACGGCAAAGTAGTGGCAAAGTACTTCAAAGTAGTGGCAAAGCACGGCAAAGTAGTGGCAAAGTACTTCAAAGTAGTGGCAAAGCACGGCAAAGTAGTGGCAAAGTACGGCAAAGTAGTGGCAAAGTGGTGGCAAAATACTACAAAGTAGTGATAAATTATGGTAAGGTAGTGGCAAAGTACTGCAAAGTAGTGGCAAAGTACGGCACAGTAGTGGCAAAGTATTTCAAAGTAGTGGCAAAGCATGACAAAGGAGTGGCAAAGCATGGCAAAGTGGTGGCAAAGTACGCCAAATTAGTGGCAAAGTACGATAAAGTAGTGGCAAAGCACGGCAAAGTATTGTTAAAGAACGGAAAAATTAAGGCAAAGTACTGCAAAGTAGTGGCAAAGTAGAAGCAAAGTACGGCAAAGTAGTGGCAAAGTAGTGGCAAAGTACAGCAAAGTAGTGGCAAAGTAGTGGCAAAGTACGTCAGAGTAGTGGCAAAGCACGGCAAAGTAGTGGCAAAGTAGAAGCAAAGTAGTGGCAAAGTACAGCAAAGTAGTTGCGAAGTAGTGGCAAAGTACGTCAAAGTAGTGGCAAAGCTCGGCAAAGTAGTGGCAAAGTACTTCAAAGTAGTGGCAAAGCACGGCAAAGTAGTGGCAAAGTACGGCAAAGTAGTGGCAAAGTACGGCAAAAGTAGAGGCAAAGTGGTGGCAAAATACTACAAAGTAGTAATAAAGTATGGTAAGGTAGTGGCAAAGTACTTCAAAGTAGTGGCAAAGCACGGCAAAGTAGTGGCAAAGTACGGCAAAGTAGTGTCAAAGTACGGCAAAGTAGTGGCAAAGTGGTGGCAAAATACTACAAAGTAGTGACTAAGTATGGTAAGGTAGTGGCAAAGTAGCGGCAAAGTACGGCAAAGTAGTGGCAAAATACTTCAAAGTAGTGGCAAAGTACGACAAAGTAGTGGCAAAGTACTGCAAAGTAGTGGCAAAGTACTGCAAAGTAGTGGCAAAGTACGGAAAAGTAGTGGCAAAGTATTTCAAAGTAGTGGCAAAGCATGACAAAGTAGTGGCAAAGTACGGCAAAGTAGTGGCAAAGTACGGCAAAGTACTGGCAAAGAACGGCAAAGAAGTGGCAAAGTACGGTAAATTAGTGGCAAAGTACGGCAAAGTAATGGCAAAGTATGGCAAACTAGTGGCAAAGTGGTGGCCAAATACTACAAAGTAGCGACAAAGTATGGTATGGTAGTGGCAAAGTAGTGGCAAAGTACGGCAAAGTAGTGGCAAAGTACTTCAAAGTAGTGGCAAAGCACGGCAAAGTAGTGGCAAAGTACTTCAAAGTAGTGGCAAAGCACGGCAAAGTAGTGGCAAAGTACGGCAAAGTAGTGGCAAAGTGGTGGCAAAATACTACAAAGTAGTGATAAAGAATGGTAAGGTAGTGGCAAAGCACGGCAAAGTAGTGGAAAAGTACGGCAAAGTAGTGGCAAAGTACTGCAAAGTGGTGGAAAAATACTACAAAGTAGTGACAAAGTATGGTGAGGTAGTGGCAAAGTAGTGGCAAAGTACGGCAAAGTAGTGGCAAAGTACTTCAAAGTAGTGGCAAAGTACGGCAAAGTAGTGGCAAAGTACGGCAAAGTAGTGTCAAAGTATGGCAAAGTAGTGGCAAAGTGGTGGCAAAATACTACAAAGTAGTGACAAAGTATGGTAAGGTAGTGGCAAAGTAGCGGCAAAGTACGGCAAAGTAGTGGCAAAGTACTGCAAAGTAGTGGCAAATTACGGAAAAGTAGTAGCAAAGTATTTCATAGTGGCAAAGCATGACAAAGTAGAGGCAAAGAACGGCAAAGTAGTGTCAAAGTAAGGCAAAGTAGAGGCAAAGTGGTGGCAAAATACTACATAGTAGTGAAAAAATATGGTAAGGTAGTGGCAAAGTAGTGGCAAAGTATGGCAAAGTAGTGGCAAAGTACTTCAAGTAATGGCAATGTACGGCAAAGTAGTGGCAAAGTACTGCAAAGTAGTGGCAAATTACGGAAAAGTAGTGGCAAAGTATTTCAAAGTAGTGGCAAAGCATGACAAAGTAGTTGCAAAGCACGGAAAAGTGGTGGCAAAGTACGGCAAAGTATTGGCAAAGTACGGCAAAGTAGTGGCAAAATACTGCAAACTAGTGGCAAAGTACTGCAAAGTAGTGGCAAAGCATGACAAAGTAGAGGCAAAGCACGGCAAAGTAGTGGCAAAGCCCGGCAAAGAATTGGCAAAAAACGGAAAAATGGAGGTAAAGTACTGCAAAGTAGTGGCAAAGTAGAAGCAAAGTACGGCAAAGTAGTGACAAAGTACAGCAAATTAGTGGCAAAGTACGGCAAAGTAGTGGCAAAGTATTTCAAAGTAGTGGCAAAGCATGACAAAGATGTGGCAAAGCACGGCAAAGTGGTGGTAAAGTTCGGCAAAATAGTGGCAAAGTACGGCAAAGTAGTGGCAAAATTCTGCAAAGTAGTGGCAAAGTACGGTAAAGTAGTGGCAAAGTATTTCAAAGTAGTGGCAAAGCCTGAGAAAGTAGTGGCAAAGCGCGGCAAAGTAGTGGCAAAGCCCGGCAAAGTCTTGGCAAAGAACGGAAAAATAGAGGCAAAGTACTGCAAAGTAGTGGCAAAGTAGAAGCAAAGTACGGCAAAGTAGTGGCACGGTACAGTAAAGTAGTGGCAAAGTAGGGGCAAAGCACGTCAAAGTAGTGGCAAAGTAGTGACAAAGTACTTCAAAGTAGTGGCAAAGCACGGAAAAGTAGTGGCAAAATATGGCAAAGTAGTGGCAAAGTGGTGGCAAAATACTACAAAGTAGTGACAAAGTATGGTGAGGTAGTGGCAAAGTAGTGGCAAAGTACGGCAAAGTAGTGGCAAAGTACTTCAAAGTAGTGGCAAAGTACGGCAAAGTAGTGGCAAAGTACTTCAAAGTAGTGGCAAAGCACGGCAAAGTAGTGGCAAAGTACGGCAAAGTAGTGGCAAAGTACGTTAAAGTAGTGGCAAAGTACGGCAAAAGTAATGGCAAAGTGGTGGCAAAATACTACAAAGTAGTGATACAGTATTGTAAGGTAGTGGCAAAGTACCTCAAAGTAGTGGCAAAGCACGGCAAAGTAGTGAAAAAGTACTTCAAAGTAGTGGCAAAGTACGGCAAGGTAGTGGCAAAGTACTGCAAAGTAGTGGCAAAGTACGGCAAAGTATTTCAAAGTAGTGGCAAAGCATGACAAAGTAGTGGCAAAGCACAGGAAAGTGGTGGCAAAGTACGGCAAAGTATTTCAAAGTAGTGGCAAAGCATGACAAAGTAGTGGCAAAGCCCGGCAAAGTATTGGCAAAGAACGGAAAAATAGAGGCAAAGTACTGCAAAGTAGTGGCAAAGTAGAAGCAAAGTACGGCAAAGTAGTGGCAAAGTACAGGAAAGTAGTGGCAAAGTAGTGGCAAAGTACGTAAAAGTAGTGGCAAAGCACGGCAAAGTAGTGGCAAAGTACTTCAAAGTAGTGGCAAAACACGGCAAAGTAGTGGCAAAGTACGGCAAAGTAGTGGCAAAGTACGGCAAAAGTAGTGGCAAAGTGGTGGCAAAATACTACAAAGTAGTAATACAGTATGGTAAGGTGTAGTGACAAAGTATGGTAAGGTAGTGGCAAAGTAGTGGCAAAGTACGGCAAAGTAGTGGCAAAATACTTCAAAGTAGTGGCAAAGTACGACAAGGTAGTGGCAAAGTACTGCAAAGTAGTGGCAAAGTACGGCAAAGTAGTGGCAAAGTATTTCAAAGTAGTGGCAAAGCATGACAAAGTAGTGACAAAGCACAGCAAAGTGGTGGCAAAGTACGGCAAAGTAGTGGCAAAGTACGGCAAAGTAGTGGCAAAATACTTCAAAGTAGTTGCAAAATACTTCAAAGTAGTGGCAAAGCAAGGCAAAGTAGTGGCAAGGTACGGCAAAGTAGTGGCAAAGTACGGCAAAGTAGTGGCAAAGTACGGCAAAGTAGTGGTAAAGTACGTCAAAGTAGTGGCAAAGCACGGCAAAGTAGTGGCAAAGTACTTCAAAGTAGTGGCAAAGCACGGCAAAGTTGTGGCAAAGTACTTCAAAGTAGTGGCAAAGTACGGAAAAGTAGTGGCAAAGTACTGCAAAGTAGTGGCAAAGTACAGCAAAGCAGTGGCAAAGTACGGCAAAGTAGTGGCAAAGTACGGCAAAGTAGTGGCAAAGTATGGCAAAAGTAATGGCAAAGTGGTGGAAAAATACTACAAAGTAGTGATACAGTATGGTGAGGTAGTGGCGAAGTAATTCAAAGTAGTGGCAAAGCACGGCAAAGTAGTGGCAAAGTACTGCAAAGTAGTGGCAAAGTACGGCAAAGTAGTGGCAAATTACGGCAAAGTTGAGGCAAAGTACTTCAAAGTAGTGGCAAAGTACGGAAAAGTAGTGGCAAAGTACTGCAAAGTAGTGGCAAAGTACGGCAAAGTAGTGGCAAAGTACGGCAAAGTAGTGGCAAAGTACGGCAAAGTAGTGGCAAAGTATGGCAAAAGTAATGGCAAAGTGGTGGAAAAATACTACAAAGTAGTGATACAGTATGGTGAGGTAGTGGCGAAGTAATTCAAAGTAGTGGCAAAGCACGGCAAAGTAGTGGCAAAGTACTGCAAAGTAGTGGCAAAGTACGGCAAAGTAGTGGCAAATTACGGCAAAGTTGAGGCAAAGTACTTCAAAGTAGTGGCAAAGTACGGCAAAGTAGTGGCAAAGTACGGAAAAGTAGTGGCAAAGTACTGCAAAGTAGTGGCAAAGCACGGCAAAGTAGTGGCAAAGTACTGCAAAGTAGTGGCAAATTACGGCAAAGTAGTGTCAAAGTACGGAAAAGTTGTGGCAAAGTGGTGCAAAATACTACAAAGTAGTGACAAAATATGGTAAGGTAGTGGCAAAGTACGGCAAAGTTGTGGCAAAGTACTTCAAAGTAGTGGCAAAGTACGGCAAAGTAGTGGCAAAGTACTGCAAAGTAGTGGCAAATTACGGAAAAGTAGTGGCAAAGTATTTCAAAGTAGTGGCAAAGCATGACAAAGTAGTGGCAAAGCACGGAAAAGTGGTGGCAAAGTACGGCAAAGTAGTGGCAAAGTACGGCAAAGTAGTGGCAAAATAGTGCAAAGTAGTGGCAAAGTACGGTAAAGTAGTGGCAAAGTATTTCAAAGTAGTGGCAAAGCATGACAAAGTAGTGGCAAAGTACGGCAAAGTAGTGGCAAAGTACGGCAAGGTAGTGGCAAAGTACTGCAAAGTAGTGGCAAAGTACGGCAAAGTAGTCGCAAAGTATTTCAAAGTAGTGGCAAAGCATGACAAAGTAGTGGCAAAGCACAGGAAAGTGGTGCCAAAGTGCGGCAAAGTAGTGGCAAAGTACGGCAAAGTAGTGGCAAAATACTTCAAAGTAGTGTCAAAGCACGGCAAAGTAGTGGCAAAGTACGGCAAAGTAGTGGCAAAGTACGGCAAAGTAGTGGCAAAGTACTTCAAAGTAGTGGCAAAGCACGGCAAAGTAGTGGCAAAGCACGGCAAAGTGGTGGCAAAGTACGGCAAAATAGTGGCAAAGTATTTCAAAGTAGTGGCAAAACATGACAAAGTAGTGGCAAAGCACGGCAAAGTAGTGGCAAAGCCCGCCAAAGTATTGGCAAAGAACGGAAAAATAGAGGCAAAGTACTGCAAGTAGTGGCAAAGTAGAAGCAAAGTACGGCAAAGTAGTGGCAAAGTACTGCAAAGTAGTGGCAAAGTAGTGGCAAAGTAGTGGCAAAGTACGTCAAAGTAGTGGCAAAGCACGGCAAAGTAGTGGCAAAGTACTTCAAAGTGGTGGCAAAACACGGCAAAGTAGTGGCAAAGTACTGCAAAGTAGTGGCAAAGTATGGCAAACTAGTGGCAAAGTACGGCAAAAGTAGTGGAAAAGTAGTGGCAAAATACTACAAAGTAGTAATACAGTATGGTAAGGTAGTGGCAAAGTACCTCAAAGTAGTGGCAAAGCACGGCAAAGTAGTGGCAACATACGGCAAAGTAGTGTCAAAGTATGGCAAAGTAGTGGCAAAGTACGGCAAAAGTAGTGGCAAAGTGGTGGCAAAATACTACAAAGTAGTAATACAGTATGGTAAGGTAGTGGCAAAGTACCTCAAAGTAGTGGCAAAGCACGGCAAAGTAGTGGCAAAGTACGGCAAAGTAGTGGCAAAGTACGGCAAAGTAGTGTCAAAGTACGGCAAAGTTGTGGCAAAGTGGTGCAAAATACTACAAAGTAGTGACAAAATATGGTAAGGTAGTGGCAAAGTACGGCAAAGTAGTGGCAAAGTACTTCAAAGTAGTGGCAAAGTACGGCAAAGTAGTGGCAAAGTACTGCAAAGTAGTGGCAAATTACGGAAAAGTAGTGGCAAAGTATTTCAAAGTAGTGGCAAAGCATGACAAAGTAGTGGCAAAGCACGGAAAAGTGGTGGCAAAGTACGGCAAAGTAGTGGCAAAGTACGGCAAAGTAGTGGCAAAGTACGGTAAAGTAGTGGCAAAGTATTTCAAAGTAGTGGCAAAGCATGACAAAGTAGTGTCAAAGTACGGCAAAGTAGTGGCAAAGTACGGCAAAGTAGTGGCAAAGTGGTGGCCAAATACTACAAAGTAGTGACAAAGTATGGTAAGGTAGTGGGAAAGTAGTGGCAAAGTACGGCAAAGTAGTGGCAAAGTACTTCAAAGTATTGGCAAAGTACGGCAAGGTAGTGGCAAAGTATTGCAAAGTAGTTGCAAAGTACAGCAAAGTAGTCGCAAAGTATTTCAAAGTAGTGGCAAAGCATGACAAAGTAGTGACAAAGCACAGCAAAGTGGTGTCAAAGTACGGCAAAGTAGTGGCAAAGTACGGCAAAGTAGTGGCAAAATACTTCAAAGTAGTGGCAAAGCACGGCAAGTAGTGGCAAAGTACGGCAAAGTAGTGGCAAAGTACGGCAAAGTAGTGGCAAAGTACGGCAAAGTAGTGGCAAAGTGGTGGCAAAATACTACAAAGTAGTGATAAAGTATGGTAAGGAAGTGGCAAAGTACTTCAAAGTAGTGGCAAAGTAGTGGCAAAGCACGGCAAAGTGGTGGCAAAGTACGGCAAAATAGTGGCAAAGTATTTCAAAGTAGTGGCAAAGCATGACAAAGTAGTGGCAATGCACGGCAAAGTAGTGGCAAAGCACGGCAAAGTATTGGCAAAGAACGGAAAAATAGAGGCAAAGTACTGCAAAGTAGTGGCAAAGTAGAGCAAAGTAGCGGCAAAGTAGTGGCAAAGTACGTCAAAGTAGTGGCAAAGCACGGCAAAGTAGTGGCAAAGTACTTCAAAGTAGTGGCAAAGCACGGCAAAGTAGTGGCAAAGTAAGGCAAAGTAGTGGCAAAGTACGGCAAAGTAGTGGCAAAGTACGGCAAAAGTAGTGGCAAAGTGGTGGCAAAATACTACAAAGTAGTAATACAGTATGGTAAGGTAGTGGCAAAGTACCTCAAAGTAGTGGCAAAGCACGGCAAAGAAGTGGCAAAGTACGGCAAAGTAGTGGCAAAGTATGGCAAAGTAGTGTCAAAGTACTGCAAAGTAGTGGCAAAGTGGTGGCAAAATACTACAAAGTAGTGACAAAGTACGGTAAGGCAATGGCAAAGTAGTGGCAAAGTACGGCAAAGTAGTGGCAAAGTACTTCAAAGTAGTGGCAAAGTACGGCAAAGTAGTGGCAAAGTACGGCAAAGTAGTGGCAAATTACGGAAAAGTAGTGGCAAAGCATGACAAAGTAGTGGCAACGCACGGCAAAGTGGTGGCAAAGTACGGCAAAGTAGTGGCAAAGTACGGCAAAGTAGTGGTAAAATACTGCAAAGTTGTGGCAAAGCACGGTAAAGTAGTGGCAAAGTATTTCAAAGTAGTGACAAAGCATGACAAAGTAGTGGCAAAGTACGGCAAAGTAGTGGCAAAGTAGTGGCAAAGTGGTGGCCAAATACTACAAATTCGTGACAAAGTATGGTAAGGTAGTGGCAAAGTAGTGGCAAAGTACGGCAAAGTAGTGGCAAAGTACTGCAAAGTAGTGGCAAAGTACGGCAAAGTAGTCGCAAAGTATTTCAAAGTAGTGGCAAAGCATGACAAAGTAGTGGCAAAGCACAGCAAAGTGGTGCCAAAGTACGGCAAAGTAGTGGCAAAGTACGGCAAAGTAGTGGCAAAATACTTCAAAGTAGTGGCAAAGCACGGCAAAGTAGTGGCAAAGTACGGCAAAGTAGTAGCAAAATACTTCAAAGTAGTGGCAAAGCACGGCAAAGTAGTGGCAAAGTACGGCAAAGTAGTGGCAAAGTACGGCAAAGTAGTGGCAAAGTAAGGCAAAGTAGTGGCAAAGTGGTGACAAAGTAGTGGTAAAGTACGTCAAAGTAGTGGCAAAGCACGACAAAGTAGTGGCAAAGTACTTCAAAGTAGTGGCAAAGCACGGCAAAGTAGTGGCAATGTACGGCAAAGTAGTGGCAAAGTACTTCAAAGTAGTGGCAAAGTACAGAAAAGTAGTGGCAAAGTACTGCAAAGTACTGGCAAAGTATGGCAAAGTTGTGGCAAAGTACGGCAAAGTAGTGGCAAAGTACGGCAAAGTAGTGGCAAAATATGGCAAAAGTAATTGCAAAGTGGTGGCAAAATACTACAAAGTAGTGATACAGTATGGTAAGGTAGTGGCGAAGTACTTCAAAGTAGTGGCAAAGCACGGCAAAGTAGTGGCAAAGTACGGCAAAGTAGTGGCAAAGTACGGCAAAGTAGTGTCAAAGTACGCCAAAGTTGTGGCAAAGTGGTGCAAAATACTACAAAGTAGTAACAAAATATGGTAAGGTAGTGGCAAAGTACGGCAAAGTAGTGGCAAAGTACGGCAAAAGTAGTGGCAAAGTGGTGGCAAAATACTACAAAGTAGTAATACAGTATGGTAAGGTAGTGGCAAAGTACCTCAAAGTAGTGGCAAAGCACGGCAAAGAAGTGGCAAAGTACGTCAAAGTAGTGGCAAAGTATGGCAAAGTAGTGTCAAAGTACTGCAAAGGAGTGGCAAAGTGGTGGCAAAATACTACAAAGTAGTGACAAAGTACGGTAAGGCAATGGCAAAGTAGTGGCAAAGTACGGCAAAGTAGTGGCAAAGTACTTCAAAGTAGTGGCAAAGTACGGCAAAGTAGTGGCAAAGTACGGCAAAGTAGTGGCAAATTACGGAAAAGTAGTGGCAAAGCATGACAAAGTAGTGACAAAGCACGGCAAAGTGGTGGCAAAGTACGGCAAAGTAGTGGCAAAGTACGGCAAAGTAGTGGTAAAATACTGCAAAGTTGTGGCAAAGCACGGTAAAGTAGTGGCAAAGTATTTCAAAGTAGTGACAAAGCATGAAAAAGTAGTGGCAAAGTACGGCAAAGTAGTGGCAAAGTAGTGGCAAAGTGGTGGCCAAATACTACAAATTCGTGACAAAGTATGGTAAGGTAGTGGCAAAGTAGTGGCAAAGTACGGCAAAGTAGTGGCAAAGTACTGCAAAGTAGTGGCAAAGTACGGCAAAGTAGTCGCAAAGTATTTCAAAGTAGTGGCAAAGCATGACAAAGTAGTGGCAAAGCACAGCAAAGTGGTGCCAAAGTACGGCAAAGTAGTGGCAAAGTACGGCAAAGTAGTGGCAAAATACTTCAAAGTAGTGGCAAAGCACGGCAAAGTAGTGGCAAAGTACGGCAAAGTAGTAGCAAAATACTTCAAAGTAGTGGCAAAGCACGGCAAAGTAGTGGCAAAGTACGGCAAAGTAGTGGCAAAGTACGGCAAAGTAGTGGCAAAGTAAGGCAAAGTAGTGGCAAAGTGGTGACAAAGTAGTGGTAAAGTACGTCAAAGTAGTGGCAAAGCACGGCAAAGTAGTGGCAAAGTACTTCAAAGTAGTGGCAAAGCACGGCAAAGTAGTGGCAATGTACGGCAAAGTAGTGGCAAAGTACTTCAAAGTAGTGGCAAAGTACAGAAAAGTAGTGGCAAAGTACTGCAAAGTACTGGCAAAGTATGGCAAAGTTGTGGCAAAGTACGGCAAAGTAGTGGCAAAGTACGGCAAAGTAGTGGCAAAGTATGGCAAAAGTAATTGCAAAGTGGTGGCAAAATACTACAAAGTAGTGATACAGTATGGTAAGGTAGTGGCGAAGTACTTCAAAGTAGTGGCAAAGCACGGCAAAGTAGTGGCAAAGTACGGCAAAGTAGTGGCAAAGTACGGCAAAGTAGTGTCAAAGTACGGCAAAGTTGTGGCAAAGTGGTGCAAAATACTACAAAGTAGTAACAAAATATGGTAAGGTAGTGGCAAAGTACGGCAAAGTAGTGGCAAAATACTTCAAAGTAGCGGCAAAGTACGGCAAAGTAGTGGCAAAGTACTGCAAAGTTATTGCAAATTACGGAAAGGTAGTGGCAAAGTATTTCAAAGTAGTGGCAAAGCATGACAAAGTAGTGGCAAAGTACGGCAAAGTAGTGGCAAAGTGGTGGCCAAATACTACAAAGTAGTGACAAAGTTTGGTAAGGTAGTGGCAAAGTAGTGGCAAAGTACGGCAAAGTAGTGGCAAAGTACTTCAAAGCAGTGGCAAAGTACGGCAAGGTAGTGGCAAAGTATTGCAAAGTAGTGTCAAAGTACAGCAAAGTAGTCGCAAAGTATTTCAAAGTAGTGGCAAAGCATGACAAAGTAGTGGCAAAGCACAGCAAAGTGGTGCCAAAGTACGGCAAAGTAGTTGCAAAGTACGGCAAAGTAGTGGCAAAATACTTCAAAGTAGTGGCAAAGCACGGCAAAGTAGTGGCAAAGTACGGCAAAGTAGTGGCAAAGTACGGCAAAGTAGTGGCAAAGTACGGCAAAGTAGTGGCAAAGTGGTGGCAAAATACTACAAAGTAGTGATAAAGTATGGTAAGGTAGTGGCAAAGTACTTCAAAGTAGTGGCAAAGTAGTGGCAAAGCACGGCAAAAGTAGTGGCAAAGTGGTGGCAAAATACTACAAAGCAGTAATACAGTATGGTAAGGTAGTGGCAAAGTACCTCAAAGTAGTGGCAAAGCACGGCAAAGAAGTGGCAAAGTACGTCAAAGTAGTGGCAAAGTATGGCAAAGTAGTGTCAAAGTACTGCAAAGTAGTGGCAAAGTGGTGGCAAAATACTACAAAGTAGTGACAAAGTACGGTAAGGCAATGGCAAAGTAGTGGCAAAGTAGTGGCAAAGTACTTCAAAGTAGTGGCAAAGTACGGCAAAGTAGTGGCAAAGTACGGCAAAGTAGTGGCAAATTACGGAAAAGTAGTGGCAAAGCATGACAAAGTAGTGGCAAAGCACGGCAAAGTGGTGGCAAAGTACGGCAAAGTAGTGGCAAAGTACGGCAAAGTAGTGGTAAAATACTGCAAAGTTGTGGCAAAGCACGGTAAAGTAGTGGCAAAGTATTTCAAAGTAGTGACAAAGCATGAAAAAGTAGTGGCAAAGTACGGCAAAGTAGTGGCAAAGTAGTGGCAAAGTGGTGGCCAAATACTACAAATTCGTGACAAAGTATGGTAAGTTAGTGGCAAAGTAGTGGCAAAGTACGGCAAAGTAGTGGCAAAGTACTGCAAAGTAGTGGCAAAGTACGGCAAAGTAGTCGCAAAGTATTTCAAAGTAGTGGCAAAGCATGACAAAGTAGTGGCAAAGCACAGCAAAGTGGTGCCAAAGTACGGCAAAGTAGTGGCAAAGTACGGCAAAGTAGTGGCAAAATACTTCAAAGTAGTGGCAAAGCACGGCAAAGTAGTGGCAAAGTACGGCAAAGTAGTAGCAAAATACTTCAAAGTAGTGGCAAAGCACGGCAAAGTAGTGGCAAAGTACGGCAAAGTAGTGGCAAAGTACGGCAAAGTAGTGGCAAAGTAAGGCAAAGTAGTGGCAAAGTGGTGACAAAGTAGTGGTAAAGTACGTCAAAGTAGTGGCAAAGCACGGCAAAGTAGTGGCAAAGTACTTCAAAGTAGTGGCAAAGCACGGCAAAGTAGTGGCAATGTACGGCAAAGTAGTGGCAAAGTACTTCAAAGTAGTGGCAAAGTACAGAAAAGTAGTGGCAAAGTACTGCAAAGTACTGGCAAAGTATGGCAAAGTTGTGGCAAAGTACGGCAAAGTAGTTGCAAAGTACGGCAAAGTAGTGGCAAAGTATGGCAAAAGTAATTGCAAAGTGGTGGCAAAATACTACATAGTAGTGATACAGTATGGTAAGGTAGTGGCGAAGTACTTCAAAGTAGTGGCAAAGCACGGCAAAGTAGTGGCAAAGTACGGCAAAGTAGTGGCAAAGTACGGCAAAGTAGTGTCAAAGTACGGCAAAGTTGTGGCAAAGTGGTGCAAAATACTACAAAGTAGTAACAAAATATGGTAAGGTAGTGGCAAAGTACGGCAAAGTAGTGGCAAAATACTTCAAAGTAGCGGCAAAGTCCGGCAAAGTAGTGGCAAAGTACTGCAAAGTTATTGCAAATTACGGAAAGGTAGTGGCAAAGTATTTCAAAGTAGTGGCAAAGCATGACAAAGTAGTGGCAAAGTACGGCAAAGTAGTGGCAAAGTGGTGGCCAAATACTACAAAGTAGTGACAAAGTTTGGTAAGGTAGTGGCAAAGTAGTGGCAAAGTACGGCAAAGTAGTGGCAAAGTACTTCAAAGCAGTGGCAAAGTACGGCAAGGTAGTGGCAAAGTATTGCAAAGTAGTGTCAAAGTACAGCAAAGTAGTCGCAAAGTATTTCAAAGTAGTGGCAAAGCATGACAAAGTAGTGGCAAAGCACAGCAAAGTGGTGCCAAAGTACGGCAAAGTAGTTGCAAAGTACGGCAAAGTAGTGGCAAAATACTTCAAAGTAGTGGCAAAGCACGGCAAAGTAGTGGCAAAGTACGGCAAAGTAGTGGCAAAGTACGGCAAAGTAGTGGCAAAGTACGGCAAAGTAGTGGCAAAGTGGTGGCAAAATACTACAAAGTAGTGATAAAGTATGGTAAGGTAGTGGCAAAGTACTTCAAAGTAGTGGCAAAGTAGTGGCAAAGCACGGCAAAGTGGTGGCAAAGTACGGCAAAATAGTGGCAAAGTATTTCAAAGTAGTGGCAAAGCATGACAAAGTAGTGGCAAAGCACGGCAAAGTAGTAGCAAAGCCCGGCAAAGTATTGGCAAAGAACGGAAAAATAGAGGCAAAGTACTGCAAAGTAGTGGCAAAGTAGAGCAAAGTAGCAGCAAAGTAGTGGCAAAGTACGTCAAAGTAGTGGCAAAGCACGGCAAAGTATTGGCAAAGTACTTCAAAGTAGTGGCAAAGCACGGCAAAGTAGTGGCAAAGCACGGCAAAGTAGTGGCAAAGTAAGGCAAAGTAGTGGCAATGTACGGCAAAGTAGTGGCAAAGTACGGCAAAAGTAGTGGCAAAGTGGTGGCAAAATACTACAAAGTAGTAATACAGTATGGTATGGTAGTGGCAAAGTACCTCAAAGTAGTGGCAAAGCACGGCAAAGAAGTGGCAAAGTACGGCAAAGTAGTGGCAAAGTATGGCAAAGTAGTGTCAAAGTACTGCAAAGTAGTGGTAAATTGGTGGCAAAATACAACAAAGTAGTGGCAAAGTATGGTAAGGCAATGGCAAAGTAGTGGCAAAGTACGGCAAAGTAGTGGCAAAGTACTTCAAAGTAGTGGCAAAGTACGGCAAAGTAGTGGCAAAGTACGGCAAAGTAGTGGCAAATTACGGAAAAGTAGTGGCAAAGCATGACAAAGTAGTGGCAAAGCACGGCAAAGTGGTGGCAAAGTACGGCAAAGTAGTGGCAAAGTACGGCAAAGTAGTGGCAAAATACTGCAAAGTAGTGGCAAAGTACGGCAAAGTAGTGGCAAAGTACGGCAAAGTAGTGGCAAAGCACGGCAAAGTAGTGGCAAAGTACGGCAAAGTAGTGGCAAAGTACGGCAAAGTAGTGGCAAAGTACGGCAAAGTAGTGGCAAAGTGGTGGCAAAATACTACAAAGTAGTGATAAAGTATGGTAAGGTAGTGGCAAAGTACTTCAAAGTAGTGGCAAAGTAGTGGCAAAGCACGGCAAAGTGGTGGCAAAGTACGGCAAAATAGTGGCAAAGTATTTCAAAGTAGTGGCAAAGCATGACAAAGTAGTGGCAAAGCACGGCAAAGTAGTGGCAAAGCCCGGCAAAGTATTGGCAAAGTAGTGGCACAGTAGTGGCCAAATACTACAAATTCGTGACAAAGTGTGGTAAGGTAGTGGCAAGGTAGTGGCAAAGTACGGCAAAGTAGTGGCAAAGTACTGCAAAGTAGTGGCAAAGTACGGCAAAGTAGTCGCAAAGTATTTCAAAGTAGTGGCAAAGCATGACAAAGTAATGGCAAAGCACAGCAAAGTGGTGCCAAAGTACGGCAAAGTAGTGGCAAAGTACGGCAAAGTAGTGGCAAAATACTTCAAAGTAGTGGCAAAACACGGCAAAGTAGTGGCAAAGTACGGCAAAGTAGTAGCAAAATACTTCAAAGTAGTGGCAAAGCACGGCAAAGTAGTGGCAAAGTACGGCAAGGTAGTGGCAAAGTATTGCAAAGTAGTGGCAAAGTACAGCAAAGTGGTGCCAAAGTACGGCAAAGTAGTTGCAAAGTACGGCAAAGTAGTGGCAAAATACTTCAAAGTAGTGGCAAAGCACGGCAAAGTAGTGGCAAAGTACGGCAAAGTAGTGGCAAAGTACGGCAAAGTAGTGGCAAAGTACGGCAAAGTAGTGGCAAAGTGGTGGCAAAATACTACAAAGTAGTGATAAAGTATGGTAAGGTAGTGGCAAAGTACTTCAAAGTAGTGGCAAAGTAGTGGCAAAGCACGGCAAAGTGGTGGCAAAGTACGGCAAAATAGTGGCAAAGTATTTCAAAGTAGTGGCAAAGCATGACAAAGTAGTGGCAAAGCACGGCAAAGTAGTGACAAAGCCCGGCAAAGAACGGAAAAATAGAGGCAAAGTACTGCAAAGTAGTGGCAAAGTAGAGCAAAGTAGCAGCAAAGTAGTGGCAAAGTACGTCAAAGTAGTGGCAAAGCACGGCAAAGTATTGGCAAAGTACTTCAAAGTAGTGGCAAAGCACGGCAAAGTAGTGGCAAAGTAAGGCAAAGTAGTGGCAATGTACGGCAAAGTAGTGGCAAAGTACGGCAAAAGTAGTGGCAAAGCACGGTAAAGTAGTGGCAAAGTATTTCAAAGTAGTGACAAAGCATGACAAAGTAGTGGCAAAGTACGGCAAAGTAGTGGCAAAGTAGTGGCAAAGTGGTGGCCAAATACTACAAATTCGTGACAAAGTATGGTAAGGTAGTGGCAAAGTACGGCAAAGTAGTGGCAAAGTACTGCAAAGTAGTGGCAAAGTACGGCAAAGTAGTCGCAAAGTATTTCAAAGTAGTGGCAAAGCATGACAAAGTAGTGGCAAAGCACAGCAAAGTGGTGCCAAAGTACGGCAAAGTAGTGGCAAAGTACGGCAAAGTAGTGGCAAAATACTTCAAAGTAGTGGCAAAGCACGGCAAAGTAGTGGCAAAGTACGGCAAAGTAGTAGCAAAATACTTCAAAGTAGTGGCAAAGCACGGCAAAGTAGTGGCAAAGTACGGCAAAGTAGTGGCAAAGCACGGCAAAGTAGTGGCAAAGTACGTCAAAGTAGTGGCAAAGCACGGCAAAGTGGTGGCAAAGTACGGCAAAATAGTGGCAAAGTATTTCAAAGTAGTGGCAAAGCATGACAAAGTAGTGGCAAAGCACGGCAAAGTAGTGGCAAAGCCCGGCAAAGTATTGGCAAAGAACGGAAAAATAGAGGCAAAGTACTGCAAAGTAGTGGCAAAGTAGAGCAAAGTAGCAGCAAAGTAGTGGCAAAGTACGTCAAAGTAGTGGCAAAGCACGGCAAAGTATTGGCAAAGTACTTCAAAGTAGTGGCAAAGCACGGCAAAGTAGTGGCAAAGTAAGGCAAAGTAGTGGCAATGTACGGCAAAGTAGTGGCAAAGTACGGCAAAAGTAGTGGCAAAGCACGGTAAAGTAGTGGCAAAGTATTTCAAAGTAGTGACAAAGCATGACAAAGTAGTGGCAAAGTACGGCAAAGTAGTGGCAAAGTAGTGGCAAAGTGGTGGCCAAATACTACAAATTCGTGACAAAGTATGGTAAGGTAGTGGCAAAGTACGGCAAAGTAGTGGCAAAGTACTGCAAAGTAGTGGCAAAGTACGGCAAAGTAGTCGCAAAGTATTTCAAAGTAGTGGCAAAGCATGACAAAGTAGTGGCAAAGCACAGCAAAGTGGTGCCAAAGTACGGCAAAGTAGTGGCAAAGTACGGCAAAGTAGTGGCAAAATACTTCAAAGTAGTGGCAAAGCACGGCAAAGTAGTGGCAAAGTACGGCAAAGTAGTAGCAAAATGCTTCAAAGTAGTGGCAAAGCACGGCAAAGTAGTGGCAAAGTACGGCAAAGTAGTGGCAAAGCACGGCAAAGTAGTGGCAAAGTACGTCAAAGTAGTGGCAAAGCACGGCAAAGTAGTGGCAAAGTACTTCAAAGTAGTTGCAAAGCACGGCAAAGTAGTGGCAAAGTACGGCAAAGTAGTGGCAAAGTACTTCAAAGTAGTGGCAAAGTACGGAAAAGTAGTGGCAAAGTACTGCAAAGTAGTGGCAAAGCACGGCAAAGTAGTGGCAAAGTACGGCAAAGTAGTGTCAAAGTACGGCAAAGTTGTGGCAAAGTGGTGCAAAATACTACAAAGTAGTAACAAAATATGGTAAGGTAGTGGCAAAGTACGGCAAAGTAGTGGCAAAGTACTTCAAAGTAGTGGCAAAGTACGGCAAAGTAGTGGCAAAGTACTGCAAAGTTATTGCAAATTACGGAAAAGTAGTGGCAAAGTATTTCAAAGTAGTGGCAAAGCATGACAAAGTAGTGGCAAGGAACGGAAAAGTCGTGGCAAAGTACGGCAAAGTAGTGGCAAAGTACGGCAAAGTAGTGGCAAAATAGTGCAAAGTAGTGGCAAAGTACGGTAAAGTAGTGGCAAAGTATTTCAAAGTAGTGGCAAAGTATGACAAAGTAGTGGCAAAGTACGGCAAAGTAGTGGCAAAGTACGGCAAAGTAGTGGCAAAGTGGTGGCCAAATACTACAAAGTAGTGACAAAGTATGGTAAGGTAGTGGCAAAGTAGTGGCAAAGTACGGCAAAGTAGTGGCAAAGTACTTCAAAGTAGTGGCAAAGTACGGCAAGGTAGTGGCAAAGTATTGCAAAGTAGTGGCAATGTACAGCAAAGTAGTCGCAAAGTATTTCAAAGTAGTGGCAAAGCATGACAAAGTAGTGGCAAAGCACAGCAAAGTGGTGCCAAAGTACGGCAAAGTAGTGGCAAAGTACGGCAAAGTAGTGGCAAAATACTTCAAAGTAGTGGCAAAGCACGGCAAAGTAGTGGCAAAGTACGGCAAAGTAGAGGCAAAGTACGGCAAAGTAGTGGCAAAGTACGGCAAAGTAGTGGCAAAGTGGTGGCAAAATACTACAAAGTAGTGATAAAGTATGGTAAGGTAGTGGCAAAGTACTTCAAAGTAGTGGCAAAGTAGTGGCAAAGCACGGCAAAGTGGTGGCAAAGTACGGCAAAATAGTGGCAAAGTATTTCAAAGTAGTGGCAAAGCATGACAAAGTAGTGGCAAAGCACGGTAAAGTAGTGGCAAAGCCCGGCAAAGTATTGGTAAAGAACGGAAAAATAGAGGCAAAGTACTGCAAAGTAGTGGCAAAGTAGAGCAAAGTAGCAGCAAAGTAGTGGCAAAGTACGTCAAAGTAGTGGCAAAGCACGGCAAAGTAGTGGCAAAGAACTTCAAAGTAGTGGCAAAGCACGGCAAAGTAGTGGCAAAGTAAGGCAAAGTAGTGGCAAAGTACGGCAAAGTAGTGGCAAAGTACGGCAAAAGTAGTGGCAAAGTGGTGGCAAAATACTACAAAGTAGTAATACAGTATGGTAAGGTAGTGGCAAAGTACCTCAAAGTAGTGGCAAAGCACAGCAAAGAAGTGGCAAAGTACGGCAAAGTAGTGGCAAAGTATGGCAAAGTACTGTCAAAGTACTTCAAAATAGTGGTAAAGTTGTGGCAAAATACTACAAAGTAGTGACAAAGTATGGTAAGGCAATGGCAAAGTAGTGGCAAAGTACGGCAAAGTAGTGGCAAAGTACTTCAAAGTAGTGGCAAAGTACGGCAAAGTAGTGGCAAAGTACGGCAAAGTAGTGGCAAATTACGGAAAAGTAGTGGCAAAGCATGACAAAGTAGTGGCAAATCACGGCAAAGTGATGGCAAAGTACGGCAAAGTAGTGGCAAAGTACGTCAAAGTAGTGGCAAAATACTGCAAAGTAGTGGCAAAGCACGGTAAAGTAGTGGCAAAGTATTTCAAAGTAGTGACAAAGCATGACAAAGTAGTGGCAAAGTACGGCAAAGTAGTGGCAAAGTAGTGGCAAAGTGGTGGCCAAATACTACAAATTCGTGACAAAGTATGGTAAGGTAGTGGCAAAGTAGTGGCAAAGTACGGCAAAGTAGTGGCAAAGTACTTCAAAGTAGTGGCAAAGTACGGCAAGGTAGTGGCAAAGTATTGCTAGGTAGTGGCAAAGTACAGCAAAGTAGTCGCAAAGTATTTCAAAGTAGTGGCAAAGCATGACAAAGTAGTGGCAAAGCACAGCAAAGTGGTGCCAAAGTACGGCAAAGTAGTGGCAAAGTACGGCAAATTAGTGGCAAAATACTTCAAAGTAGTGGCAAAGCACGGCAAAGTAGTGGCAAAGTACGGCAAAGCAGAGGCAAAGTACGGCAAAGTAGTGGCAAAGTACGGCAAAGCAGTGGCAAAGTGGTGGCAAAATACTACAAAGTAGTGATAAAGTATGGTAAGGTAGTGGCAAAGTACTGCAAAGTAGTGACAAAGTATGGTAAGGTAGTGGCAAAGTAGTGGCAAAGTACGGCAAAGTAGTGGCAAAGTACTTTAAAGTAGTGGCAAAGTACGACAAGGTAGTGGCAAAGTACGGCAAAGTAGAGGCAAAGTACGGCAAAGTAGTGGCAAAGTACGGCAAAGTAGTGGCAAAGTGGTGGCAAAATACTACAAAGTAGTGATAAAGTATGGTAAGGTAGTGGCAAAGTACTTCAAAGTAGTGGCAAAGTAGTGGCAAAGCACGGCAAAGTGGTGGCAAAGTACGGCAAAATAGTGGCAAAGTATTTCAAAGTAGTGGCAAAGCATGACAAAGTAGTGGCAAAGCACGGTAAAGTAGTGGCAAAGCCCGGCAAAGTATTGGCAAAGAACGGAAAAATAGAGGCAAAGTACTGCAAAGTAGTGGCAAAGTAGAGCAAAGTAGCAGCAAAGTAGTGGCAAAGTACGTCAAAGTAGTGGCAAAGCACGGCAAAGTAGTGGCAAAGAACTTCAAAGTAGTGGCAAAGCACGGCAAAGTAGTGGCAAAGTAAGGCAAAGTAGTGGCAAAGTACGGCAAAGTAGTGGCAAAGTACGGCAAAAGTAGTGGCAAAGTGGTGGCAAAATACTACAAAGTAGTAATACAGTATGGTAAGGTAGTGGCAAAGTACCTCAAAGTAGTGGCAAAGCACAGCAAAGAAGTGGCAAAGTACGGCAAAGTAGTGGCAAAGTATGGCAAAGTACTGTCAAAGTACTGCAAAATAGTGGTAAAGTGGTGGCAAAATACTACAAAGTAGTGACAAAGTATGGTAAGGCAATGGCAAAGTAGTGGCAAAGTACGGCAAAGTAGTGGCAAAGTACTTCAAAGTAGTGGCAAAGTACGGCAAAGTAGTGGCAAAGTACGGCAAAGTAGTGGCAAATTACGGAAAAGTAGTGGCAAAGCATGACAAAGTAGTGGCAAATCACGGCAAAGTGATGGCAAAGTACGGCAAAGTAGTGGCAAAGTACGGCAAAGTAGTGGCAAAATACTGCAAAGTAGTGGCAAAGCACGGTAAAGTAGTGGCAAAGTATTTCAAAGTAGTGGCAAAGTTCGGCAAAGTAGTGGCAATGTACGGCAAAGTAGTGGCAAATTACGGAAAAGTAGTGGCAAAGCATGACAAAGTAGTGGCAAATCACGGCAAAGTGATGGCAAAGTACTTCAAAGTAGTGGCAAAGTACGGCAAGGTAGTGGCAAAGTATTGCTAGGTAGTGGCAAAGTACAGCAAAGTAGTCGCAAAGTATTTCAAAGTAGTGGCAAAGCATGACAAAGTAGTGGCAAAGCACAGCAAAGTGGTGCCAAAGTACGGCAAAGTAGTGGCAAAGTACGGCAAATTAGTGGCAAAATACTTCAAAGTAGTGGCAAAGCACGGCAAAGTAGTGGCAAAGTACGGCAAAGTAGAGGCAAAGTACGGCAAAGTAGTGGCAAAGTACGGCAAAGTAGTGGCAAAGTGGTGGTAAAATACTACAAAGTAGTGATAAAGTATGGTAAGGTAGAGGCAAAGTACTGCAAAGTAGTGACAAAGTATGGTAAGGTAGTGGCAAAGTAGTGGCAAAGTACGGCAAAGTAGTGGCAAAGTACTTTAAAGTAGTGGCAAAGTACGACAAGGTAGTGGCAAAGTACGGCAAAGTAGAGGCAAAGTACGGCAAAGTAGTGGCAAAGTACGGCAAAGTAGTGGCAAAGTGGTGGCAAAATACTACAAAGTAGTGATTAAGTATGGTAAAGTAGTGGCAAAGTACTTCAAAGTAGTGGCAAAGCACGGCAAAGTGGTGGCAAAGTACGGCAAAATAGTGGCAAAGTATTTCAAAGTAGTGGCAAAGCATGACAAAGTAGTGGCAAAGCACGGTAAAGTAGTGGCAAAGCCCGGCAAAGTATTGGCAAAGAACGGAAAAATAGAGGCAAAGTACTGCAAAGTAGTGGCAAAGTAGAGCAAAGTAGCAGCAAAGTAGTGGCAAAGTACGTCAAAGTAGTGGCAAAGCACGGCAAAGTAGTGGCAAAGAACTTCAAAGTAGTGGCAAAGCACGGCAAAGTAGTGGCAAAGTAAGGCAAAGTAGTGGCAAAGTACGGCAAAGTAGTGGCAAAGTACGGCAAAAGTAGTGGCAAAGTGGTGGCAAAATACTACAAAGTAGTAATACAGTATGGTAAGGTAGTGGCAAAGTACCTCAAAGTAGTGGAAAAGCACGGTAAAGTAGTGGCAAAGTATTTCAAAGTAGTGACAAAGCATGACAAAGTAGTGGCAAAGTACGGCAAAGTAGTGGCAAAGTAGTGGCAAAGTGGTGGCCAAATACTACAAAGTAGTGACAAAGTATGGTAAGGTAGTGGCAAAGTAGTGGCAAAGTACGACAAAGTAGTGGCAAAGTACTTCAAAGTAGTGGCAAAGTACGACAAGGTAGTGGCAAAGTACTGCAAAGTAGTGGCAAAGTACGGCAAAGTAGTGGCAACATACTTCAAAGTAGTGGCAAAGCACAGCAAAGTAGTGGCAAAGTACGGCAAAGTAGTGGCAAAGTACGGCAAAGTAGTGGCAAAGTACGGCAAATTAGTGGCAAAGTGGTGACAAAGTAGTGGCAAAGTACGTCAAAGTAGTGGCAAAGCACGGCAAAGTAGTGGCAAAGTACTTCAAAGTAGTGGCAAAGCACGGCAAAGTAGTGGCAAAGTACTTCAAAGTAGTGGCAAAGTACGGAAAAGTAGTGGCAAAGTACTGCAAAGTAGTGGCAAAGTACGGCAAAGTAGTGGCAAAGTATTTCAAAGTAGTGGCAAAGCATGACAAAGAGGTGGCAAAGCACGGCAAAGTGGTGGCAAAGTACGGCAAAGTAGTGGCAAAGTAAAGGCAAAGTAGTGGCAAAGTACGGCAAAGTAGTGGCAAAGTACGGCAAAAGTAGTGGCAAAGTGGTGGCAAAATACTACAAAGTAGTAATACAGTATGGTAAGGTAGTGGCAAAGTACCTCAAAGTAGTGGCAAAGCACGGCAAAGTACGGCAAAGTAGTGGCAAAGTATGGCAAAATACTGTCAAAGTACTGCAAAATAGTGGTAAAGTGGTGGCAAAATACTACAAAGTAGTGACAAAGTATGGTAAGGCAATGGCAAAGTAGTGGCAAAGTACGGCAAAGTAGTGGCAAAGTACTTCAAAGTAGTGGCAAAGTACGGCAAAGTATTGGCAAAGTACGGCAAAGTAGTGGCAAATTACGGAAAAGTAGTGGCAAAGCATGACAAAGTAGTGGCAAAGCACGGCAAAATGATGGCAAAGTATGGCAAAGTAGTGGCAAAGTACGGCAAAGTAGTGGCAAAATACTGCAAAGTAGTGGCAAAGCACGGCAAAGTAGTCGCAAAGTATTTCAAAGTAGTGGCAAAGCATGACAAAGTAGTGGCAAAGCACAGCAAAGTGGTGCCAAAGTACGGCAAAGTAGTGGCAAAGTACGGCAAAGTAGTGGCAAAATACTTCAAAGTAGTGGCAAAGCACGGCAAAGTAGTGGCAAAGTACGGCAAAGTAGTGGCAAAGTACGGCAAAGTAGTGGCAAAGTACGGCAAAGTAGTCTCAAAGTGGTGGCAAAATACTACAAAGTAGTGATAAATTATGGTAAGGTCGTGGCAAAGTACTTCAAAGTAGTGGCAAAGTAGTGGTAAGCACGGCAAAGTGGTGGCAAAGTACGGCAAAATAGTGGCAAAGTACGGCAAAAGTAGTGGCAAAGTACGGCAAAAGTAGTGGCAAAGTGGTGGCAAATTACTACAAAGTAGTAATACAGTATGGTAAGGTAGTGGCAAAGTACCTCAAAGTAGTGGCAAAGCACGGCAAAGTAGTGGCAAAGTACGGCAAAGTAGTGGCAAAGTATGGCAAAGTAGTGTCAAAGTACGGCAAAGTAGTGGCAAAGTGGTGGCAAAATACTACAAAGTAGTGACAAAGTATGGTAAGGTAATGGCAAAGTAGTGGCAAAGTACGGCAAAGTAGTGGCAAAGTACTTCAAAGTAGTGGCAAAGTACGGCAAAGAAGTGGCAAAGTACGGCAAAGTAGTGGCAAATTACGGAAAAGTAATGGCAAAGCATGACAAAGTAGTGGCAAAGCACGGCAAAGTGGTGGCAAAGTACGGCAAAGTAGTGGCAAAGTACGGCAAAGTAGTGGCAAAATACTGCAAAGTAGTGGAAAAGCACGGTAAAGTAGTGGCAAAGTATTTCAAAGTAGTGACAAAGCATGACAAAGTAGTGGCAAAGTACGGCAAAGTAGTGGCAAAGTAGTGGCAAAGTGGTGGCCAAATACTACAAAGTAGTGACAAAGTATGGTAACTTAGTGGCAAAGTAGTGGCAAAGTACGGCAAAGTAGTGGCAAAGTACTTCAAAGTAGTGGCAAAGTGGTGACAAAGTAGTGGCAAAGTACGTCAAAGTAGTGGCAAAGCACGGCAAAGTAGTGGCAAAGTACTTCAAAGTAGTGGCAAAGCACGGCAAAGTAGTGGCAAAGTACTTCAAAGTAGTGGCAAAGTACGGAAAAGTACTGGCAAAGTACTGCAAAGTAGTGGCAAAGTACGGCAAAGTAGTGGCAAAGTATTTCAAAGTAGTGGCAAAGCATGACAAAGTAGTGGCAAAGTACGGCAAAGTAGTGGCAAAGTATTTCAAAGTAGTGGCAAAGCATGACATAGAGGTGGCAAAGCACGGCAAAGTGGTGGCAAAGTACGGCAAAGTAGTGGCAAAGTATTTCAAAGTAGTGGTAAAGCATGACAAAGTAGTGGCAAAGCGCGGCAAAGTAGTGGCAAAGCCCGGCAAAGTAGTGGCAAAGTAGTGGCAAAGTACGTCAAAGTAGTGGCAAAGTACGGCTAAGTAGTGGCAAAGCACGGCAAAGTAGTGGCAAAGTACGGCAAAGTAGTGGCAAAGTATGGAAAAATAGAGGCAAAGTACTGCAAAGTAGTGGCAAAGTAGAAGCAAAGTACGGCAAAGTAGTGGCAAAGTACAGCAAAGTAGTGGCAAAGTAGTGGCAAAGTACGTCAAAGTAGTGGCAAAGTACGGCTAAGTAGTGGCAAAGCACGGCAAAGTAGTGGCAAAGTACGGCAAAGTAGTGGCAAAGTATGGAAAAGTAGAGTCAAAGTACGGCAAAGTTGTGGCAAAGTGGTGCAAAATACTACAAAGTAGTGACAAAATATGGTAAGGTAGTGGCAAAGTAGTGGCAAAGTACGGCAAAGTAGTGGCAAAGTACTTCAAAGTAGTGGCAAAATACGGCAAAGTAGTGGCAAAGTACTGCAAAGTAGTGGCAAATTACGGAAAAGTAGTGGCAAAGTATTTCAAAGTAGTGGCAAAGCATGACAAAGTAGTGGCAAAGCACGGAAAAGTGGTGGCAAAGTACGGCAAAGTAGTGGCAAAGTATGGCAAAGTAGTGGCAAAATACTGCAAAGTAGTGGCAAAGTACGGCAAAGTAGTGGCAAAGTACTTCAAAGTAGTGGCAAAGTACGGCAAGGTAGTGGCAAAGTACTGCAAAGTAGTGGCAAAGTGCTGCAAAGTAGTGGCAAAGTACGGCAAAGAAGTCGCAAAGTATTTCAAAGTAGTGGCAAAGCATGACAAAGTAGTGGCAAAGCACAGCAAAGTGGTGCCAAAGTACGGCAAAGTAGTGGCAAAATACTTCAAAGTAGTGGCAAAGCACGGCAAAGTAGGGGCAAAGTACGGCAAAGTCGTGGCAAAGTTCGGCAAAGTAGTGGCAAAGTACGGCAAAGTAGTGGCAAAGTGGTGGGAAAATACTACAAAGTAGTGATAAAGTATGGTAAGGTGGTGGCAAAGTAGTGGCAAAGTACGGCAAAGTACTTCAAAGTAGTGGCAAAATACGGCAAAGTAGTGGCAAAGTACTGCAAAGTAGTGGCAAATTACGGAAAAGTAGTGGCAAAGTATTTCAAAGTAGTGGCAAAGCACGGCAAAGTAGTGGCAAAGCACGGCAAAGTGGTGGCAAAGTACGGCAAAATAGTGGCAAAGTATTTCAAAGTAGTGGCAAAGCATGACAAAGTAGTGGCAAAGTGGTGACAAAGTAGTGGCAAAGTACGTCAAAGTAGTGGCAAAGCACGGCAAAGTAGTGGCAAAGTACTTCAAAGTAGTGGCAAAGCACGGCAAAGTAGTGGCAAAGTACTTCAAAGTAGTGGCAAAGTACGGAAAAGTACTGGCAAAGTACTGCAAAGTAGTGGCAAAGTACGGCAAAGTAGTGGCAAAGTATTTCAAAGTAGTGGCAAAGCATGACAAAGTAGTGGCAAAGTACGGCAAAGTAGTGGCAAAGTATTCCAAAGTAGTGGCAAAGCATGACAAAGAGGTGGCAAAGCACGGCAAAGTGGTGGCAAAGTACGGCAAAGTAGTGGCAAAGTATTTCAAAGCAGTGGTAAAGCATGACAAAGTAGTGGCAAAGCGCGGCAAAGTATTGGCAAAGCCCGGCAAAGTAGTGGCAAAGTAGTGGCAAAGTACGTCAAAGTAGTGGCAAAGTACGGCTAAGTAGTGGCAAAGCACGGCAAAGTAGTGACAAAGTACGGCAAAGTAGTGGCAAAGTATGGAAAAATAGAGGCAAAGTACTGCAAAGTAGTGGCAAAGTAGAAGCAAAGTACGGCAAAGTAGTGGCAAAGTACAGCAAAGTAGTGGCAAAGTAGTGGCAAAGTACGTCAAAGTAGTGGCAAAGTACGGCTAAGTAGTGGCAAAGCACGGCAAAGTAGTGGCAAAGTACGGCAAAGTAGTGGCAAAGTATGGAAAAGTAGAGTCAAAGTACGGCAAAGTTGTGGCAAAGTGGTGCAAAATACTACAAAGTAGTGACAAAATATGGTAAGGTAGTGGCAAAGTAGTGGCAAAGTACGGCAAAGTAGTGGCAAAGTACTTCAAAGTAGTGGCAAAATACGGCAAAGTAGTGGCAAAGTACTGCAAAGTAGTGGCAAATTACGGAAAAGTAGTGGCAAAGTATTTCAAAGTAGTGGCAAAGCATGACAAAGTAGTGGCAAAGCACGGAAAAGTGGTGGCAAAGTACGGCAAAGTAGTGGCAAAGTATGGCAAAGTAGTGGCAAAATACTGCAAAGTAGTGGCAAAGTACGGCAAAGTAGTGGCAAAGTACTTCAAAGTAGTGGCAAAGTACGGCAAGGTAGTGGCAAAGTACTGCAAAGTAGTGGCAAAGTGCTGCAAAGTAGTGGCAAAGTACGGCAAAGAAGTCGCAAAGTATTTCAAAGTAGTGGCAAAGCATGACAAAGTAGTGGCAAAGCACAGCAAAGTGGTGCCAAAGTACGGCAAAGTAGTGGCAAAATACTTCAAAGTAGTGGCAAAGCACGGCAAAGTAGGGGCAAAGTACGGCAAAGTCGTGGCAAAGTTCGGCAAAGTAGTGGGAAAGTACGGCAAAGTAGTGGCAAAGTGGTGGGAAAATACTACAAAGTAGTGATAAAGTATGGTAAGGTGGTGGCAAAGTAGTGGCAAAGTACGGCAAAGTACTTCAAAGTAGTGGCAAAATACGGCAAAGTAGTGGCAAAGTACTGCAAAGTAGTGGCAAATTACGGAAAAGTAGTGGCAAAGTATTTCAAAGTAGTGGCAAAGCACGGCAAAGTAGTGGCAAAGCACGGCAAAGTGGTGGCAAAGTACGGCAAAATAGTGGCAAAGTATTTCAAAGTAGTGGCAAAGCATGACAAAGTAGTGGCAAAGCACGGCAAAGTAGTGGCAAAGCCCGGCAAAGTATTGGCAATGAACGGAAAAATAGAGGCAAAGTACTGCAAAGTAGTGGCAAAGTAGAAGCAAAGTACGGCAAAGTAGTGGCAAAGTACAGCAAAGTAGTGGCAAAGTAGTGGCAAAGTACGTCAAAGTAGTGGCAAAGCACGGCAAAGTAGTGGCAAAGTACTTCAAAGTAGTGGCAAAGCACGGCAAAGTAGTGGCAAAGTACGGCAAAGTAGTGGCAAAGTACGGCAAAGTAGTGACAAAGTACGGCAAAAGTAGTGGCAAAGTGGTGGCAAAATACTACAAAGTAGTAATACAGTATGGTAAGGTAGTGGCAAAGTACCTCAAAGTAGTGGCAAAGCACGGCAAAAGTAGTGGCAAAGTACGGCAAAGTAGTGGCAAAGTATGGCAAAGTAGTGTCAAAGTACGGCAAAGTAGTGGCAAAGTGGTGGCAAAATACTACAAAGTAGTGACAAAGTATGGTAAGGTAATGGCAAAGTAGTGGCAAAGTACGGCAAAGTAGTGGCAAAGTACTTCAAAGTAGTGGCAAAGTACGGCAAAGAAGTGGCAAAGTACGGCAAAGTAGTGGCAAATTACGGAAAAGTAGTGGCAAAGCATGACAAAGTAGTGGCAAAGCACGGCAAAGTGGTGGCAAAGTACGGCAAAGTAGTGGCAAAGTACGGCAAAGTAGTGGCAAAATACTGCAAAGTAGTGGAAAAGCACGGTAAAGTAGTGGCAAAATATTTCAAAGTAGTGACAAAGCATGACAAAGTAGTGGCAAAGTACGGCAAAGTAGTGGCAAAGTAGTGGCAAAGTGGTGGCCAAATACTACAAAGTAGTGACAAAGTATGGGGCAAAGTGGTGGCCAAATACTACAAAGTAGTGACAAAGTATGGTAAGGTAGTGGCAAAGTAGTGGCAAAGTACGGCAAAGTAGTGGCAAAGTACTTCAAAGTAGTGGCAAAGTACGACAAGCTTGTGGCAAAGTACTGCAAAGTAGTGCAAAGTACGGCAAAGTAGTGGCAACATACTTCAAAGTAGTGGCAAAGCACGGCAATGTAGTGACAAAGTAGGCAAAGTAGTGGCAAAGTACGGCAAAGTAGTGGCAAAGTACGGCAAAGTAGTGGCAAAGTGGTGACAAAGTAGTGGCAAAGTACGTCAAAGTAGTGGCAAAGCACGGCAAAGTAGTGGCAAAGCATGACAAAGTAGTGGCAAAGCACGGCAAAGTGGTGGCAAAGTACGGCAAAGTAGTGGCAAAGTACGGCAAAGTAGTGGCAAAATACTGCAAAGTAGTGGAAAAGCACGGTAAAGTAGTGGCAAAATATTTCAAAGTAGTGACAAAGCATGACAAAGTAGTGGCAAAGTACGGCAAAGTAGTGGCAAAGTAGTGGCAAAGTGGTGGCCAAATACTACAAAGTAGTGACAAAGTATGGTAAGGTAGTGGCAAAGTAGTGGCAAAGTACGGCAAAGTAGTGGCAAAGTACTTCAAAGTAGTGGCAAAGTACGACAAGCTTGTGGCAAAGTACTGCAAAGTAGTGGCAAAGTACGGCAAAGTAGTGGCAAAGTACGGCAAAGTAGTGGCAAAGTATGGCAAAGTAGTGGCAAAATACTGCAAAGTAGTGGCAAAGTACGGCAAAGTAGTGGCAAAGTACTTCAAAGTAGTGGCAAAGTACGGCAAGGTAGTGGCAAAGTACTGCAAAGTAGTGGCAAAGTGCTGCAAAGTAGTGGCAAAGTACGGCAAAGAAGTCGCAAAGTATTTCAAAGTAGTGGCAAAGCATGACAAAGTAGTGGCAAAGCACAGCAAAGTGGTGCCAAAGTACGGCAAAGTAGTGGCAAAATACTTCAAAGTAGTGGCAAAGCACGGCAAAGTAGGGGCAAAGTACGGCAAAGTCGTGGCAAAGTTCGGCAAAGTAGTGGGAAAGTACGGCAAAGTAGTGGCAAAGTGGTGGGAAAATACTACAAAGTAGTGATAAAGTATGGTAAGGTGGTGGCAAAGTAGTGGCAAAGTACGGCAAAGTACTTCAAAGTAGTGGCAAAATACGGCAAAGTAGTGGCAAAGTACTGCAAAGTAGTGGCAAATTACGGAAAAGTAGTGGCAAAGTATTTCAAAGTAGTGGCAAAGCACGGCAAAGTAGTGGCAAAGCACGGCAAAGTGGTGGCAAAGTACGGCAAAATAGTGGCAAAGTATTTCAAAGTAGTGGCAAAGCATGACAAAGTAGTGGCAAAGCACGGCAAAGTAGTGGCAAAGCCCGGCAAAGTATTGGCAATGAACGGAAAAATAGAGGCAAAGTACTGCAAAGTAGTGGCAAAGTAGAAGCAAAGTACGGCAAAGTAGTGGCAAAGTACAGCAAAGTAGTGGCAAAGTAGTGGCAAAGTACGTCAAAGTAGTGGCAAAGCACGGCAAAGTAGTGGCAAAGTACTTCAAAGTAGTGGCAAAGCACGGCAAAGTAGTGGCAAAGTACGGCAAAGTAGTGGCAAAGTACGGCAAAGTAGTGACAAAGTACGGCAAAAGTAGTGGCAAAGTGGTGGCAAAATACTACAAAGTAGTAATACAGTATGGTAAGGTAGTGGCAAAGTACCTCAAAGTAGTGGCAAAGCACGGCAAAGTAGTGGCAAAGTACGGCAAAGTAGTGGCAAAGTATGGCAAAGTAGTGTCAAAGTACGGCAAAGTAGTGGCAAAGTGGTGGCAAAATACTACAAAGTAGTGACAAAGTATGGTAAGGTAATGGCAAAGTAGTGGCAAAGTACGGCAAAGTAGTGGCAAAGTACTTCAAAGTAGTGGCAAAGTACGGCAAAGAAGTGGCAAAGTACGGCAAAGTAGTGGCAAATTACGGAAAAGTAGTGGCAAAGCATGACAAAGTAGTGGCAAAGCACGGCAAAGTGGTGGCAAAGTACGGCAAAGTAGTGGCAAAGTACGGCAAAGTAGTGGCAAAATACTGCAAAGTAGTGGAAAAGCACGGTAAAGTAGTGGCAAAATATTTCAAAGTAGTGACAAAGCATGACAAAGTAGTGGCAAAGTACGGCAAAGTAGTGGCAAAGTAGTGGCAAAGTGGTGGCCAAATACTACAAAGTAGTGACAAAGTATGGTAAGGTAGTGGCAAAGTAGTGGCAAAGTACGGCAAAGTAGTGGCAAAGTACTTCAAAGTAGTGGCAAAGTACGACAAGCTTGTGGCAAAGTACTGCAAAGTAGTGGCAAAGTACGGCAAAGTAGTGGCAACATACTTCAAAGTAGTGGCAAAGCACGGCAATGTAGTGACAAAGTAGGGCAAAGTAGTGGCAAAGTACGGCAAAGTAGTGGCAAAGTACGGCAAAGTAGTGGCAAAGTGGTGACAAAGTAGTGGCAAAGTACGTCAAAGTAGTGGCAAAGCACGGCAAAGTAGTGGCAAAGTACTTCAAAGTAGTGGCAAAGCACGGAAAAGTAGTGGCAAAGCATGACAAAGTAGTGGCAAAGCACGGCAAAGTGGTGGCAAAGTACGGCAAAGTAGTGGCAAAGTACGGCAAAGTAGTGGCAAAATACTGCAAAGTAGTGGAAAAGCACGGTAAAGTAGTGGCAAAATATTTCAAAGTAGTGACAAAGCATGACAAAGTAGTGGCAAAGTACGGCAAAGTAGTGGCAAAGTAGTGGCAAAGTGGTGGCCAAATACTACAAAGTAGTGACAAAGTATGGTAAGGTAGTGGCAAAGTAGTGGCAAAGTACGGCAAAGTAGTGGCAAAGTACTTCAAAGTAGTGGCAAAGTACGACAAGCTTGTGGCAAAGTACTGCAAAGTAGTGGCAAAGTACGGCAAAGTAGTGGCAACATACTTCAAAGTAGTGGCAAAGCACGGCAATGTAGTGGCAAAGTAGGGCAAAGTAGTGGCAAAGTACGGCAAAGTAGTGGCAAAGTACGGCAAAGTAGTGGCAAAGTGGTGACAAAGTAGTGGCAAAGTACGTCAAAGTAGTGGCAAAGCACGGCAAAGTAGTGGCAAAGTACTTCAAAGTAGTGGCAAAGCACGGCAAAGTAGTGGCAAAGTACTTCAAAGTAGTGGCAAAGTACGGAAAAGTAGTGGCAAAGTACTGCAAAGTAGTGGCAAAGTACGGCAAAGTAGTGGCAAAGTATTTCAAAGTAGTGGCAAAGCATGACAAAGTAGTGGCAAAGTACGGCAAAGTAGTGGCAAAGTATTTCAAAGTAGTGGCAAAGCATGACAAAGAGGTGGCAAAGCACGGCAAAGTGGTGGCAAAGTACGGCAAAGTAGTGGCAAAGTATTTCAAAGTAGTGGTAAAGCATGACAAAGTAGTGGCAAAGCGCGGCAAAGTATTGGCAAAGCCCGGCAAAGTAGTGGCAAAGTAGTGGCAAAGTACGTCAAAGTAGTGGCAAAGTACGGCTAAGTAGTGGCAAAGCACGGCAAAGTAGTGGCAAAGTACGGCAAAGTAGTGGCAAAGTATGGAAAAATAGAGGCAAAGTACTGCAAAGTAGTGGCAAAGTAGAAGCAAAGTACGGCAAAGTAGTGGCAAAGTACAGCAAAGTAGTGGCAAAGTAGTGGCAAAGTACGTCAAAGTAGTGGCAAAGTACGGCTAAGTAGTGGCAAAGCACGGCAAAGTAGTGGCAAAGTACGGCAAAGTAGTGGCAAAGTATGGAAAAGTAGAGTCAAAGTACGGCAAAGTTGTGGCAAAGTGGTGCAAAATACTACAAAGTAGTGACAAAATATGGTAAGGTAGTGGCAAAGTAGTGGCAAAGTACGGCAAAGTAGTGGCAAAGTACTTCAAAGTAGTGGCAAAATACGGCAAAGTAGTGGCAAAGTACTGCAAAGTAGTGGCAAATTACGGAAAAGTAGTGGCAAAGTATTTCAAAGTAGTGGCAAAGCATGACAAAGTAGTGGCAAAGCACGGAAAAGTGGTGGCAAAGTACGGCAAAGTAGTGGCAAAGTATGGCAAAGTAGTGGCAAAATACTGCAAAGTAGTGGCAAAGAACGGCAAAGTAGTGGCAAAGTACTTCAAAGTAGTGGCAAAGTACGGCAAGGTAGTGGCAAAGTACTGCAAAGTAGTGGCAAAGTGCTGCAAAGTAGTGGCAAAGTACGGCAAAGAAGTCGCAAAGTATTTCAAAGTAGTGGCAAAGCATGACAAAGTAGTGGCAAAGCACAGCAAAGTGGTGCCAAAGTACGGCAAAGTAGTGGCAAAATACTTCAAAGTAGTGGCAAAGCACGGCAAAGTAGGGGCAAAGTACGGCAAAGTCGTGGCAAAGTTCGGCAAAGTAGTGGCAAAGTACGGCAAAGTAGTGGCAAAGTGGTGGGAAAATACTACAAAGTAGTGATAAAGTATGGTAAGGTGGTGGCAAAGTAGTGGCAAAGAACGGCAAAGTACTTCAAAGTAGTGGCAAAATACGGCAAAGTAGTGGCAAAGTACTGCAAAGTAGTGGCAAATTACGGAAAAGTAGTGGCAAAGTATTTCAAAGTAGTGGCAAAGCACGGCAAAGTAGTGGCAAAGCACGGCAAAGTGGTGGCAAAGTACGGCAAAATAGTGGCAAAGTATTTCAAAGTAGTGGCAAAGCATGACAAAGTAGTGGCAAAGCACGGCAAAGTAGTGGCAAAGCCCGGCAAAGTATTGGCAATGAACGGAAAAATAGAGGCAAAGTACTGCAAAGTAGTGGCAAAGTAGAAGCAAAGTACGGCAAAGTAGTGGCAAAGTACAGCAAAGTAGTGGCAAAGTAGTGGCAAAGTACGTCAAAGTAGTGGCAAAGCACGGCAAAGTAGTGGCAAAGTACTTCAAAGTAGTGGCAAAGCACGGCAAAGTAGTGGCAAAGTACGGCAAAGTAGTGGCAAAGTACGGCAAAGTAGTGACAAAGTACGGCAAAAGTAGTGGCAAAGTGGTGGCAAAATACTACAAAGTAGTAATACAGTATGGTAAGGTAGTGGCAAAGTACCTCAAAGTAGTGGCAAAGCACGGCAAAGTAGTGGCAAAGTACGGCAAAGTAGTGGCAAAGTATGGCAAAGTAGTGTCAAAGTACGGCAAAGTAGTGGCAAAGTGGTGGCAAAATACTACAAAGTAGTGACAAAGTATGGTAAGGTAATGGCAAAGTAGTGGCAAAGTACGGCAAAGTAGTGGCAAAGTACTTCAAAGTAGTGGCAAAGTACGGCAAAGAAGTGGCAAAGTACGGCAAAGTAGTGGCAAATTACGGAAAAGTAGTGGCAAAGCATGACAAAGTAGTGGCAAAGCACGGCAAAGTGGTGGCAAAGTACGGCAAAGTAGTGGCAAAGTACGGCAAAGTAGTGGCAAAATACTGCAAAGTAGTGGAAAAGCACGGTAAAGTAGTGGCAAAATATTTCAAAGTAGTGACAAAGCATGACAAAGTAGTGGCAAAGTACGGCAAAGTAGTGGCAAAGTAGTGGCAAAGTGGTGGCCAAATACTACAAAGTAGTGACAAAGTATGGTAAGGTAGGGGCAAAGTAGTGGCAAAGTACGGCAAAGTAGTGGCAAAGTACTTCAAAGTAGTGGCAAAGTACGACAAGCTTGTGGCAAAGTACTGCAAAGTAGTGGCAAAGTACGGCAAAGTAGTGGCAACATACTTCAAAGTAGTGGCAAAGCACGGCAATGTAGTGGCAAAGTAGGGCAAAGTAGTGGCAAAGTACGGCAAAGTAGTGGCAAAGTACGGCAAAGTAGTGGCAAAGTGGTGACAAAGTAGTGGCAAAGTACGTCAAAGTAGTGGCAAAGCACGGCAAAGTAGTGGCAAAGTACTTCAAAGTAGTGGCAAAGTACGGAAAAGTAGTGGCAAAGTACAGCAAAGTAGTGGCAAAGTACGGCAAAGTAGTGGCAAAGTATTTCAAAGTAGTGGCAAAGCATGACAAAGTAGTGGCAAAGTACGGCAAAGTAGTGGCAAAGTATTTCAAAGTAGTGGCAAAGCATGACAAAGAGGTGGCAAAGCACGGCAAAGTGGTGGCAAAGTACGGCAAAGTAGTGGCAAAGTATTTCAAAGTAGTGGTAAAGCATGACAAAGTAGTGGCAAAGCGCGGCAAAGTAGTGGCAAAGCCCGGCAAATTATTGGCAAAGAACGGAAAAATAGAGGCAAAGTACTGCAAAGTAGTGGCAAAGTAGAAGCAAAGTACGGCAAAGTAGTGGCAAAGTACAGCAAAGTAGTGGCAAAGAAGTGGCAAAGTACGTCAAAGTAGTGGCAAAGTAGTGGCAAAGCACGGCAAAGTAGTGGCAAAGTACGGCAAAGTAGTGGCAAAATACGGCAAAGTAGTGGCAAAGTACTGCAAAGTAGTGGCAAATTACGGAAAAGTAGTGGCAAAGTATTTCAAAGTAGCGGCAAAGCATGACAAAGTAGTGGCAAAGCACGGAAAAGTGGTGGCAAAGTACGGCAAAGTAGTGGCAAAGTATGGCAAAGTAGTGGCAAAATACTGCAAAGTAGTGGCAAAGTACGGCAAAGTAGTGGCAAAGTAATTCAAAGTAGTGGCAAAGTACGGCAAGGTAGTGGCAAAGTACTGCAAAGTAGTGGCAAAGTACTGCAAAGTAGTGGCAAAGTACGGCAAAGAAGTCGCAAAGTATTTCAAAGTAGTGGCAAAGCATGACAAAGTAGTGGCAAAGCACAGCAAAGTGGTGCCAAAGTACGGCAAAGTAGTGGCAAAATACTTCAAAGTAGTGGCAAAGCACGGCAAAGTAGGGGCAAAGTACGGCAAAGTCGTGGCAAAGTTCGGCAAAGTAGTGGCAAAGTACGGCAAAGTAGTGGCAAAGTGGTGGGAAAATACTACAAAGTAGTGATAAAGTATGGTAAGGTGGTGACAAAGTAGTGGCAAAGTACGGCAAAGTTCTTCAAAGTAGTGGCAAAATATGGCAAAGTAGTGGCAAAGTACTGCAAAGTAGTGGCAAATTACGGAAAAGTAGTGGCAAAGTATTTCAAAGTAGTGGCAAAGCACGGCAAAGTAGTGGCAAAGCACGGCAAAGTGGTGGCAAAGTACGGCAAAATAGTGGCAAAGTATTTCAAAATAGTGGCAAAGCATGACAAAGTAGTGGCAAAGCACGGCAAAGTAGTGGCAAAGCCCGGCAAAGTATTGGCAATGAACGGAAAAATAGAGGCAAAGTACTGCAAAGTAGTGGCAAAGTAGAAGCAATGTACGGCAAAGTAGTGGCAAAGTACAGCAAAGTAGTGGCAAAGTAGTGGCAAAGTACGTCAAAGTAGTGGCAAAGCACGGCAAAGTAGTGGCAAAGTACTTCAAAGTAGTGACAAAGTATGGTAAGGTAATGGCAAAGTAGTGGCAAAGTACGGCAAAGTAGTGGCAAAGTACTTCAAAGTAGTGGCAAAGTACGGCAAAGTAGTGGCAAAGTACTGCAAAGTAGTGGCAAATTATGGAAAAGTAGTGGCAAAGCATGACAAAGTAGTGGCAAAGCACGGCAAAGTGGTGGCAAAGTACGGCAAAGTAGTGGCAAAGTACGGTAAAGTAGTGGCAAAGTATTTCAAAGTAGTGGCAAAGCATGACAAAGTAGTGGCAAAGTACGGCAAAGTAGTGGCAAAGTACGGCAAAGTAGTGGCAAAGTACTGCAAAGTAGTGGCAATGTAAGGCAAAGTAGTGGCAAAGTATTTCAAAGTAGTGGCAAAGCATGACAGAGTAGTGACAAAGCACAGCAAAGTGGTGGCAAAGTACGGCAAAGTAGTGGCAAAGTACGGCAAAGTAGTGGCAAAATACTGCAAAGTAGTGGCAAAGTACGGTAAAGTAGTGGCAAAGTATTTCAAAGTAGTGGCAAAGCATGACAAAATAGGGGCAAAGTATGGCAAAGTAGTGTCAAAGTACGGCAAAGTAGTGGCAAAGTGGTGGCCAAATACTACAAAGTAGTGACAAAGAATGGTAAGGTAGTGGCAAAGTAGTGGCAAAGTACGGCAAAGTAGTGGCAAAGTACTTCAAAGTAGTGGCAAAGTACGGCAAGGTAGTGGCAAAGTACTGCAAAGTAGTGGCAAAGTACGGTAAAGAAGTCGCAAAGTATTTCAAAGTAGTGGCAAAGCATGACAATGTAGTGGCAAAGCACAGCAAAGTGGTGCCAAAGTACGGCAAAGTAGTGGCAAAATACTTCAAAGTAGTGGCAAAGCACGGCAAAGTAGTGGCAAAGTACGGCAAAGTCAGGGCAAAGTTCGGCAAAGTAGTGGCAAAGTACGGCAAAGTAGTGGCAAAGTGGTGGGAAAATACTACAAAGTAGTGATAAAGTATGGTAAGGTGGTGGCAAAGTAGTGGCAAAGTACGGCAAAGTAGTGGCAAAGTACTTCAAAGTAGTGGCAAAATACGGCAAAGTAGTGGCAAAGTACTGCAAAGTAGTGGCAAATTACGGAAAAGTAGTGGCAAAGTATTTCAAAGTAGTGGCAAAGCACGGCAAAGTAGTGGCAAAGCACGGCAAAGTGGTGGCAAAGTACGGCAAAATAGTGGCAAAGTATTTCAAAGTAGTGGCAAAGCATTACAAAGTAGTGGCAAAGCACGGCAAAGTAGTGGCAAAGCCCGACATAGTATTGGCAAAGAACGGAAAAATAGAGGCAAAGTAGTGGCAAAGTACAGCAAAGTAGTGGCAAAGTAGTGGCAAAGTACGTCAAAGTAGTGGCAAAGCACGGCAAAGTAGTGGCAAAGTACTTCAAAGTAGTGGCAAAGCACGGCAAAGTAGTGGCAAAGTACGGCAAAGTAGTGGCAAAGTACGGCAAAGTTGTGGCAAAGTACGGCAAAAGTAGTGGCAAAGTGGTGGCAAAATACTACAAAGTAGTAATACAGTATGGTAAGGTAGTGGCAAAGTACCTCAAAGAGGTGGCAAAGCACGGCAAAGTAGTGGCAAAGTACGGCAAAGTAGTGGCAAAGTATGGCAAAGTAGTGTCAAAGTACGGCAAAGTAGTGGCAAAGTGGTGGCAAAATACTACAAAGTAGTGACAAAGTATGGTAAGGTAATGGCAAAGTAGTGGCAAAGTACGGCAAAGTAGTGGCAAAGTACTTCAAAGTAGTGGCAAAGTACGGCAAAGTAGTGGCAAAGTACTGCAAAGTAGTGGCAAATTATGGAAAAGTAGTGGCAAAGCATGACAAAGTAGTGGCAAAGCACGGCAAAGTGGTGGCAAAGTACGGCAAAGTAGTGGCAAAGTACGGTAAAGTAGTGGCAAAGTATTTCAAAGTAGTGGCAAAGCATGACAAAGTAGTGGCAAAGTACGGCAAAGTAGTGGCAAAGTACGGCAAAGTAGTGGCAAAGTACTGCAAAGTAGTGGCAATGTAAGGCAAAGTAGTGGCAAAGTATTTCAAAGTAGTGGCAAAGCATGACAGAGTAGTGACAAAGCACAGCAAAGTGGTGGCAAAGTACGGCAAAGTAGTGGCAAAGTACGGCAAAGTAGTGGCAAAATACTGCAAAGTAGTGGCAAAGTACGGTAAAGTAGTGGCAAAGTATTTCAAAGTAGTGGCAAAGCATGACAAAATAGGGGCAAAGCATGGCAAAGTAGTGTCAAAGTACGGCAAAGTAGTGGCAAAGTGGTGGCCAAATACTACAAAGTAGTGACAAAGAATGGTAAGGTAGTGGCAAAGTAGTGGCAAAGTACGGCAAAGTAGTGGCAAAGTACTTCAAAGTAGTGGCAAAGTACGGCAAGGTAGTGGCAAAGTACTGCAAAGTAGTGGCAAAGTACGGTAAAGAAGTCGCAAAGTATTTCAAAGTAGTGGCAAAGCATGACAAAGTAGTGGCAAAGCACAGCAAAGTGGTGCCAAAGTACGGCAAAGTAGTGGCAAAATACTTCAAAGTAGTGGCAAAGCACGGCAAAGTAGTGGCAAAGTACGACAAAGTCGTGGCAAAGTTCGGCAAAGTAGTGGCAAAGTACGGCAAAGTAGTGGCAAAGTGGTGGGAAAATACTACAAAGTAGTGATAAAGTATGGTAAGGTGGTGGCAAAGTAGTGGCAAAGTACGGCAAAGTAGTGGCAAAGTACTTCAAAGTAGTGGCAAAGCATGACAAAGTAGTGGCAAAGCACAGCAAAGTGGTGCCAAAGTACGGCAAAGTAGTGGCAAAATACTTCAAAGTAGTGGCAAAGCACGGCAAAGTAGTGGCAAAGTACGGCAAAGTCGTGGCAAAGTTCGGCAAAGTAGTGGCAAAGTACGGCAAAGTAGTGGCAAAGTGGTGGGAAAATACTACAAAGTAGTGATAAAGTATGGTAAGGTGGTGGCAAAGTAGTGGCAAAGTACGGCAAAGTAGTGGCAAAGTACTTCAAAGTAGTGGCAAATTACGGAAAAGTAGTGGCAAAGTATTTCAAAGTAGTGGCAAAGCACGGCAAAGTAGTGGCAAAGCACGGCAAAGTGGTGGCAAAGTACGGCAAAATAGTGGCAAAGTATTTCAAAGTAGTGGCAAAGCATGACAAAGTAGTGGCAAAGCACGGCAAAGTAGTGGCAAAGCCCGGCAAAGTATTGTCAAAGAACGGAAAAATAGAGGCAAAGTACTGCAAAGTAGTGGCAAAGTAGAAGCAAAGTACGGCAAAGTAGTGGCAAAGTACAGCAAAGTAGTGGCAAAGTAGTGGCAAAGTACGTCAAAGTATTGGCAAAGCACGGCAAAGTAGTGGCAAAGTACTTCAAAGTAGTGGCAAAGCACGGCAAAGTAGTGGCAAAGTACGGCAAAGTAGTGGCAAAGTACGGCAAAGTAGTGGCAAAGTACGGCAAAAGTAGTGGCAAATTGGTGGCAAAATACTACAAAGTAGTAATACAGTATGGTAAGGTAGTGGCAAACTACCTCAAAGAGGTGGCAAAGCACGGCAAAGTAGTGGCAAAGTACGGCAAAGTAGTGGCAAAGTATGGCAAAGTAGTGTCAAAGTACGGCAAAGTAGTGGCAAAGTGGTGGCAAAATACTACAAAGTAGTGACAAAGTATGGTAAGGTAATGGCAAAGTAGTGGCAAAGTACGGCAAAGTAGTGGCAAAGTACTTCAAAGTAGTGGCAAAGTACGGCAAAGTAGTGGCAAAGTACTGCAAAGTAGTGGCAAATTATGGAAAAGTAGTAGCAAAGCATAACAAAGTAGTGGCAAAGCACGGCAAAGTGGTGGCAAAGTACGGTAAAGAAGTCGCAAAGTATTTCAAAGTAGTGGCAAAGCATGACAAAGTAGTGGCAAAGCACAGCAAAGTGGTGCCAAAGTACGGCAAAGTAGTGGCAAAATACTTCAAAGAAGTGGCAAAGCACGGCAAAGTAGTGGCAAAGTACGGCAAAGTCGTGGCAAAGTTCGGCAAAGAAGTGGCAAAGTACGGCAAAGTAGTGGCAAAGTACTTCAAAGTAGTGGCAAAGTACGGCAAAGTAGTGGCAAAGTACTGCAAAGTAGTGGCAAATTATGGAAAAGTAGTAGCAAAGCATAACAAAGTGGTGGCAAAGTACGGTAAAGAAGTCGCAAAGTATTTCAAAGTAGTGGCAAAGCATGACAAAGTAGTGGCAAAGCACGGCAAAGTGGTGGCAAAGTACGGCAAAGTAGTGGCAAAGTACGGCAAAGTAGTGGCAAAATACTGCAAAGTAGTGGAAAAGCACGGTAAAGTAGTGGCAAAGTATTTCAAAGTAGTGACAAAGCATGACAAAGTAGTGGCAAAGTACGGCAAAGTAGTGGCAAAGTAGTGGCAAAGTGGTGGCAAAATACTACAAAGTAGTGACAAAGTATGGTAAGGTAATGGCAAAGTAGTGGCAAAGTACGGCAAAGTAGTGGCAAAGTACTTCAAAGTAGTGGCAAAGTACGGCAAAGAAGTGGCAAAGTACGGCAAAGTAGTGGCAAATTACGGAAAAGTAGTGGCAAAGCATGACAAAGTAGTGGCAAAGCACGGCAAAGTGGTGGCAAAGTACGGCAAAGTAGTGGCAAAGTACGGCAAAGTAGTGGCAAAATACTGCAAAGTAGTGGAAAAAAACGGTAAAGTAGTGGCAAAGTATTTCAAAGTAGTGACAAAGCATGACAAAGTAGTGGCAAAGTACGGCAAAGTAGTGGCAAAGTAGTGGCAAAGAGGTGGCCAAATACTACAAAGTAGTGACAAAGTATGGTAAGGTAGTGGCAAAGTAGTGGCAAAGTACGGCAAAGTAGTGGCAAAGTACTTCAAAGTAGTGGCAAAGTGGTGACAAAGTAGTGGCAAAGTACGTCAAACTAGTGGCAAAGCACGGCAAAGTAGTGGCAAAGTACTTCAAAGTAGTGGCAAAGCACGGCAAAGTAGTGGCAAAGTACTTCAAAGTAGTGGCAAAGTACGGCAAAGTAGTGGCAAAGTATTTCAAAGTAGTGGCAAAGCATGACAAAGTAGTGGCAAAGTACGGCAAAGTAGTGGCAAAGTATTTCAAAGTAGTGGCAAAGCATGACATAGAGGTGGCAAAGCACGGCAAAGTGGTGGCAAAGTACGGCAAAGTAGTGGCAAAGTATTTCAAAGTAGTGGTAAAGCATGACAAAGTAGTGGCAAAGCGCGGCAAAGTAGTGGCAAAGCCCGGCAAAGTAGTGGCAAAGTAGTGGCAAAGTACGTCAAAGTAGTGGCAAAGCACGGCAAAGTAGTGGCAAAGCCCGGCAAAGTATTGTCAAAGAACGGAAAAATAGAGGCAAAGTACTGCAAAGTAGTGGCAAAGTAGAAGCAAAGTACGGCAAAGTAGTGGCAAAGTACAGCAAAGTAGTGGCAAAGTAGTTACAAAGTACGTCAAAGTATTGGCAAAGCACGGCAAAGTAGAGGCAAAGTACTTCAAAGTAGTGGCAAAGCACGGCAAAGTAGTGGCAAAGTACGGCAAAGTAGTGGCAAAGTACGGCAAAGTAGTGGCAAAGTACGGCAAAAGTAGTGGCAAAGTGGTGGCAAAATACTACAAAGTAGTAATACAGTATGGTAAGGTAGTGGCAAACTACCTCAAAGAGGTGGCAAAGCACGGCAAAGTAGTGGCAAAGTACGGCAAAGTAGTGGCAAAGTATGGCAAAGTAGTGTCAAAGTACGGCAAAGTAGTGGCAAAGTGGTGGCAAAATACTACAAAGTAGTGACAAAGTATGGTAAGGTAATGGCAAAGTAGTGGCAAAGTACGGCAAAGTAGTGGCAAAGTACTTCAAAGTAGTGGCAAAGTACGGCAAAGTAGTGGCAAAGTACTGCAAAGTAGTGGCAAATTACGGAAAAGTAGTAGCAAAGCATAACAAAGTAGTGGCAAAGCACGGCAAAGTGGTGGCAAAGTACGGTAAAGAAGTCGCAAAGTATTTCAAAGTAGTGGCAAAGCATGACAAAGTAGTGGCAAAGCACAGCAAAGTGGTGCCAAAGTACGGCAAAGTAGTGGCAAAATACTTCAAAGTAGTGGCAAAGCACGGCAAAGTAGTGGCAAAGTACGGCAAAGTCGTGGCAAAGTTCGGCAAAGAAGTGGCAAAGTACGGCAAAGTAGTGGCAAAGTACTTCAAAGTAGTGGCAAAGTACGGCAAAGTAGTGGCAAAGTACGGCAAAGTAGTGGCAAATTATGGAAAAGTAGTAGCAAAGCATAACAAGGTAGTGGCAAAGCACGGCAAAGTGGTGGCAAAGTACGGTAAAGAAGTCGCAAAGTATTTCAAAGTAGTGGCAAAGCATGACAAAGTAGTGGCAAAGCACGGCAAAGTGGTGGCAAAGTACGGCAAAGTAGTGGCAAAGTACGGCAAAGTAGTGGCAAAATACTGCAAAGTAGTGGAAAAGCATGGTAAAGTAGTGGCAAAGTATTTCAAAGTAGTGACAAAGCATGACAAAGTAGTGGCAAAGTACGGCAAAGTAGTGGCAAAATACTGCAAAGTAGTGGAAAAGCACGGTAAAGTAGTGGCAAAGTATTTCAAAGTAGTGACAAAGCATGACAAAGTAGTGGCAAAGTACGGCAAAGTAGTGGCAAAGTAGTGGCAAAGTGGTGGCAAAATACTACAAAGTAGTGACAAAGTATGGTAAGGTAATGGCAAAGTAGTGGCAAAGTACGGCAAAGTAGTGGCAAAGTACTTCAAAGTAGTGGCAAAGTACGGCAAAGAAGTGGCAAAGTACGGCAAAGTAGTGGCAAATTACGGAAAAGTAGTGGCAAAGCATGACAAAGTAGTGGCAAAGCACGGCAAAGTGGTGGCAAAGTACGGCAAAGTAGTGGCAAAGTACGGCAAAGTAGTGGCAAAATACTGCAAAGTAGTGGAAAAGCACGGTAAAGTAGTGGCAAAGTATTTCAAAGTAGTGACAAAGCATGACAAAGTAGTGGCAAAGTACGGCAAAGTAGTGGCAAAGTAGTGGCAAAGTGGTGGCCAAATACTACAAAGTAGTGACAAAGTATGGTAAGGTAGTGGCAAAGTAGTGGCAAAGTACGGCAAAGTAGTGGCAAAGTACTTCAAAGTAGTGGCAAAGTGGTGACAAAGTAGTGGCAAAGTACGTCAAAGTAGTGGCAAAGTGGTGGCAAAATACTACAAAGTAGTGACAAAGTATGGTAAGGTAATGGCAAAGTAGTGGCAAAGTACGGCAAAGTAGTGGCAAAGTACTTCAAAGTAGTGGCAAAGTACGGCAAAGTAGTGGCAAAGTACTGCAAAGTAGTGGCAAATTATGGAAAAGTAGTGGCAAAGCATGACAAAGTAGTGGCAAAGCACGGCAAAGTGGTGGCAAAGTACGGCAAAGTAGTGGCAAAGTACGGTAAAGTAGTGGCAAAGTATTTCAAAGTAGTGGCAAAGCATGACAAAGTAGTGGCAAAGTACGGCAAAGTAGTGGCAAAGTACGGCAAAGTAGTGGCAAAGTACTGCAAAGTAGTGGCAATGTAAGGCAAAGTAGTGGCAAAGTATTTCAAAGTAGTGGCAAAGCATGACAGAGTAGTGACAAAGCACAGCAAAGTGGTGGCAAAGTACGGCAAAGTAGTGGCAAAGTACGGCAAAGTAGTGGCAAAATACTGCAAAGTAGTGGCAAAGTACGGTAAAGTAGTGGCAAAGTATTTCAAAGTAGTGGCAAAGCATGACAAAATAGGGGCAAAGCATGGCAAAGTAGTGTCAAAGTACGGCAAAGTAGTGGCAAAGTGGTGGCCAAATACTACAAAGTAGTGACAAAGAATGGTAAGGTAGTGGCAAAGTAGTGGCAAAGTACGGCAAAGTAGTGGCAAAGTACTTCAAAGTAGTGGCAAAGTACGGCAAGGTAGTGGCAAAGTACTGCAAAGTAGTGGCAAAGTACGGTAAAGAAGTCGCAAAGTATTTCAAAGTAGTGGCAAAGCATGACAAAGTAGTGGCAAAGCACAGCAAAGTGGTGCCAAAGTACGGCAAAGTAGTGGCAAAATACTTCAAAGTAGTGGCAAAGCACGGCAAAGTAGTGGCAAAGTACGACAAAGTCGTGGCAAAGTTCGGCAAAGTAGTGGCAAAGTACGGCAAAGTAGTGGCAAAGTGGTGGGAAAATACTACAAAGTAGTGATAAAGTATGGTAAGGTGGTGGCAAAGTAGTGGCAAAGTACGGCAAAGTAGTGGCAAAGTACTTCAAAGTAGTGGCAAAGCATGACAAAGTAGTGGCAAAGCACAGCAAAGTGGTGCCAAAGTACGGCAAAGTAGTGGCAAAATACTTCAAAGTAGTGGCAAAGCACGGCAAAGTAGTGGCAAAGTACGGCAAAGTCGTGGCAAAGTTCGGCAAAGTAGTGGCAAAGTACGGCAAAGTAGTGGCAAAGTGGTGGGAAAATACTACAAAGTAGTGATAAAGTATGGTAAGGTGGTGGCAAAGTAGTGGCAAAGTACGGCAAAGTAGTGGCAAAGTACTTCAAAGTAGTGGCAAATTACGGAAAAGTAGTGGCAAAGTATTTCAAAGTAGTGGCAAAGCACGGCAAAGTAGTGGCAAAGCACGGCAAAGTGGTGGCAAAGTACGGCAAAATAGTGGCAAAGTATTTCAAAGTAGTGGCAAAGCATGACAAAGTAGTGGCAAAGCACGGCAAAGTAGTGGCAAAGCCCGGCAAAGTATTGTCAAAGAACGGAAAAATAGAGGCAAAGTACTGCAAAGTAGTGGCAAAGTAGAAGCAAAGTACGGCAAAGTAGTGGCAAAGTACAGCAAAGTAGTGGCAAAGTAGTGGCAAAGTACGTCAAAGTATTGGCAAAGCACGGCAAAGTAGTGGCAAAGTACTTCAAAGTAGTGGCAAAGCACGGCAAAGTAGTGGCAAAGTACGGCAAAGTAGTGGCAAAGTACGGCAAAGTAGTGGCAAAGTACGGCAAAAGTAGTGGCAAATTGGTGGCAAAATACTACAAAGTAGTAATACAGTATGGTAAGGTAGTGGCAAACTACCTCAAAGAGGTGGCAAAGCACGGCAAAGTAGTGGCAAAGTACGGCAAAGTAGTGGCAAAGTATGGCAAAGTAGTGTCAAAGTACGGCAAAGTAGTGGCAAAGTGGTGGCAAAATACTACAAAGTAGTGACAAAGTATGGTAAGGTAATGGCAAAGTAGTGGCAAAGTACGGCAAAGTAGTGGCAAAGTACTTCAAAGTAGTGGCAAAGTACGGCAAAGTAGTGGCAAAGTACTGCAAAGTAGTGGCAAATTATGGAAAAGTAGTAGCAAAGCATAACAAAGTAGTGGCAAAGCACGGCAAAGTGGTGGCAAAGTACGGTAAAGAAGTCGCAAAGTATTTCAAAGTAGTGGCAAAGCATGACAAAGTAGTGGCAAAGCACAGCAAAGTGGTGCCAAAGTACGGCAAAGTAGTGGCAAAATACTTCAAAGTAGTGGCAAAGCACGGCAAAGTAGTGGCAAAGTACGGCAAAGTCGTGGCAAAGTTCGGCAAAGAAGTGGCAAAGTACGGCAAAGTAGTGGCAAAGTACTTCAAAGTAGTGGCAAAGTACGGCAAAGTAGTGGCAAAGTACTGCAAAGTAGTGGCAAATTATGGAAAAGTAGTAGCAAAGCATAACAAAGTGGTGGCAAAGTACGGTAAAGAAGTCGCAAAGTATTTCAAAGTAGTGGCAAAGCATGACAAAGTAGTGGCAAAGCACGGCAAAGTGGTGGCAAAGTACGGCAAAGTAGTGGCAAAGTACGGCAAAGTAGTGGCAAAATACTGCAAAGTAGTGGAAAAGCACGGTAAAGTAGTGGCAAAGTATTTCAAAGTAGTGACAAAGCATGACAAAGTAGTGGCAAAGTACGGCAAAGTAGTGGCAAAGTAGTGGCAAAGTGGTGGCAAAATACTACAAAGTAGTGACAAAGTATGGTAAGGTAATGGCAAAGTAGTGGCAAAGTACGGCAAAGTAGTGGCAAAGTACTTCAAAGTAGTGGCAAAGTACGGCAAAGAAGTGGCAAAGTACGGCAAAGTAGTGGCAAATTACGGAAAAGTAGTGGCAAAGCATGACAAAGTAGTGGCAAAGCATGGCAAAGTGGTGGCAAAGTACGGCAAAGTAGTGGCAAAGTACGGCAAAGTAGTGGCAAAATACTGCAAAGTAGTGGAAAAAAACGGTAAAGTAGTGGCAAAGTATTTCAAAGTAGTGACAAAGCATGACAAAGTAGTGGCAATGTACGGCAAAGTAGTGGCAAAGTAGTGGCAAAGAGGTGGCCAAATACTACAAAGTAGTGACAAAGTATGGTAAGGTAGTGGCAAAGTAGTGGCAAAGTACGGCAAAGTAGTGGCAAAGTACTTCAAAGTAGTGGCAAAGTGGTGACAAAGTAGTGGCAAAGTACGTCAAAGTAGTGGCAAAGCACGGCAAAGTAGTGGCAAAGTACTTCAAAGTAGTGGCAAAGCACGGCAAAGTAGTGGCAAAGTACTTCAAAGTAGTGGCAAAGTACGGCAAAGTAGTGGCAAAGTATTTCAAAGTAGTGGCAAAGCATGACAAAGTAGTGGCAAAGTACGGCAAAGTAGTGGCAAAGTATTTCAAAGTAGTGGCAAAGCATGACATAGAGGTGGCAAAGCACGGCAAAGTGGTGGCAAAGTACGGCAAAGTAGTGGCAAAGTATTTCAAAGTAGTGGTAAAGCATGACAAAGTAGTGGCAAAGCGCGGCAAAGTAGTGGCAAAGCCCGGCAAAGTAGTGGCAAAGTAGTGGCAAAGTACGTCAAAGTAGTGGCAAAGCACGGCAAAGTAGTGGCAAAGCCCGGCAAAGTATTGTCAAAGAACGGAAAAATAGAGGCAAAGTACTGCAAAGTAGTGGCAAAGTAGAAGCAAAGTACGGCAAAGTAGTGGCAAAGTACAGCAAAGTAGTGGCAAAGTAGTGGCAAAGTACGTCAAAGTATTGGCAAAGCACGGCAAAGTAGAGGCAAAGTACTTCAAAGTAGTGGCAAAGCACGGCAAAGTAGTGGCAAAGTACGGCAAAGTAGTGGCAAAGTACGGCAAAGTAGTGGCAAAGTACGGCAAAAGTAGTGGCAAAGTGGTGGCAAAATACTACAAAGTAGTAATACAGTATGGTAAGGTAGTGGCAAACTACCTCAAAGAGGTGGCAAAGCACGGCAAAGTAGTGGCAAAGTACGGCAAAGTAGTGGCAAAGTATGGCAAAGTAGTGTCAAAGTACGGCAAAGTAGTGGCAAAGTGGTGGCAAAATACTACAAAGTAGTGACAAAGTATGGTAAGGTAATGGCAAAGTAGTGGCAAAGTACGGCAAAGTAGTGGCAAAGTACTTCAAAGTAGTGGCAAAGTACGGCAAAGTAGTGGCAAAGTACTGCAAAGTAGTGGCAAATTACGGAAAAGTAGTAGCAAAGCATAACAAAGTAGTGGCAAAGCACGGCAAAGTGGTGGCAAAGTACGGTAAAGAAGTCGCAAAGTATTTCAAAGTAGTGGCAAAGCATGACAAAGTAGTGGCAAAGCACAGCAAAGTGGTGCCAAAGTACGGCAAAGTAGTGGCAAAATACTTCAAAGTAGTGGCAAAGCACGGCAAAGTAGTGGCAAAGTACGGCAAAGTCGTGGCAAAGTTCGGCAAAGAAGTGGCAAAGTACGACAAAGTAGTGGCAAAGTACTTCAAAGTAGTGGCAAAGTACGGCAAAGTAGTGGCAAAGTACGGCAAAGTAGTGGCAAATTATGGAAAAGTAGTAGCAAAGCATAACAAAGTAGTGGCAAAGCACGGCAAAGTGGTGGCAAAGTACGGTAAAGAAGTCGCAAAGTATTTCAAAGTAGTGGCAAAGCATGACAAAGTAGTGGCAAAGCACGGCAAAGTGGTGGCAAAGTACGGCAAAGTAGTGGCAAAGTACGGCAAAGTAGTGGCAAAATACTGCAAAGTAGTGGAAAAGCATGGTAAAGTAGTGGCAAAGTATTTCAAAGTAGTGACAAAGCATGACAAAGTAGTGGCAAAGTACGGCAAAGTAGTGGCAAAATACTGCAAAGTAGTGGAAAAGCACGGTAAAGTAGTGGCAAAGTATTTCAAAGTAGTGACAAAGCATGACAAAGTAGTGGCAAAGTACGGCAAAGTAGTGGCAAAGTAGTGGCAAAGTGGTGGCAAAATACTACAAAGTAGTGACAAAGTATGGTAAGGTAATGGCAAAGTAGTGGCAAAGTACGGCAAAGTAGTGGCAAAGTACTTCAAAGTAGTGGCAAAGTACGGCAAAGAAGTGGCAAAGTACGGCAAAGTAGTGGCAAATTACGGAAAAGTAGTGGCAAAGCATGACAAAGTAGTGGCAAAGCACGGCAAAGTGGTGGCAAAGTACGGCAAAGTAGTGGCAAAGTACGGCAAAGTAGTGGCAAAATACTGCAAAGTAGTGGAAAAGCACGGTAAAGTAGTGGCAAAGTATTTCAAAGTAGTGACAAAGCATGACAAAGTAGTGGCAAAGTACGGCAAAGTAGTGGCAAAGTAGTGGCAAAGTGGTGGCCAAATACTACAAAGTAGTGACAAAGTATGGTAAGGTAGTGGCAAAGTAGTGGCAAAGTACGGCAAAGTAGTGGCAAAGTACTTCAAAGTAGTGGCAAAGTGGTGACAAAGTAGTGGCAAAGTACGTCAAAGTAGTGGCAAAGCACGGCAAAGTAGTGGCAAAGTACTTCAAAGTAGTGGCAAAGCACGGCAAAGTAGTGGCAAAGTACTTCAAAGTAGTGGCAAAGTACGGAAAAGTACTGGCAAAGTACTGCAAAGTAGTGGCAAAGTACGGCAAAGTAGTGGCAAAGTATTTTAAAGTAGTGGCAAAGCATGACAAAGTAGTGGCAAAGTACGGCAAAGTAGTGGCAAAGTATTTCAAAGTAGTGGCAAAGCATGACATAAAGGTGGCAAAGCACGGCAAAGTGGTGGCAAAGTACGGCAAAGTAGTGGCAAAGTATTTCAAAGTAGTGGTAAAGCATGACAAAGTAGTGGCAAAGCGCGGCAAAGTAGTGGCAAAGCCCGGCAAAGTAGTGGCAAAGTAGTGGCAAAGTACGTCAAAGTAGTGGCAAAGTACGGCTAAGTAGTGGCAAAGCACGGCAAAGTAGTGGCAAAGTACGGCAAAGTAGTGGCAAAGTATGGAAAAATAGAGGCAAAGTACTGCAAAGTAGTGGCAAAGTAGAAGCAAAGTACGGCAAAGTAGAGGCAAAGTACAGCAAAGTAGTGGCAAAGTAGTGGCAAAGTACGTCAAAGTAGTGGCAAAGTACGGCTAAGTAGTGGCAAAGCACGGCAAAGTAGTGGCAAAGTACGGCAAAGTAGTGGCAAAGTATGGAAAAGTAGAGTCAAAGTACGGCAAATTTGTGGCAAAGTGGTGCAAAATACTACAAAGTAGTGACAAAATATGGTAAGGTAGTGGCAAAGTAGTGGCAAAGTACGGCAAAGTAGTGGCAAAGTACTTCAAAGTAGTGGCAAAATACGGCAAAGTAGTGGCAAAGTACTGCAAAGTAGTGGCAAATTACGGAAAAGTAGTGGCAAAGTATTTCAAAGTAGTGGCAAAGCATGACAAAGTAGTGGCAAAGCACGGAAAAGTGGTGGCAAAGTACGGCAAAGTAGTGGCAAAGTATGGCAAAGTAGTGGCAAAATACTGCAAAGTAGTGGCAAAGTACGGCAAAGTAGTGGCAAAGTACTTCAAAGTAGTGGCAAAGTACGGCAAGGTAGTGGCAAAGTACTGCAAAGTAGTGGCAAAGTGCTGCAAAGTAGTGGCAAAGTACGGCAAAGAAGTCGCAAAGTATTTCAAAGTAGTGGCAAAGCATGACAAAGTAGTGGCAAAGCACAGCAAAGTGGTGCCAAAGTACGGCAAAGTAGTGGCAAAATACTTCAAAGTAGTGGCAAAGCACGGCAAAGTAGGGGCAAAGTACGGCAAAGTCGTGGCAAAGTTCGGCAAAGTAGTGGCAAAGTACGGCAAAGTAGTGGCAAAGTGGTGGGAAAATACTACAAAGTAGTGATAAAGTATGGTAAGGTGGTGGCAAAGTAGTGGCAAAGTACGGCAAAGTACTTCAAAGTAGTGGCAAAATACGGCAAAGTAGTGGCAAAGTACTGCAAAGTAGTGGCAAATTACGGAAAAGTAGTGGCAAAGTATTTCAAAGTAGTGGCAAAGCACGGCAAAGTAGTGGCAAAGCACGGCAAAGTGGTGGCAAAGTAAGGCAAAATAGTGGCAAAGTATTTCAAAGTAGTGGCAAAGCATGACAAAGTAGTGGCAAAGTGGTGACAAAGTAGTGGCAAAGTACGTCAAAGTAGTGGCAAAGCACGGCAAAGTAGTGGCAAAGTACTTCAAAGTAGTGGCAAAGCACGGCAAAGTAGTGGCAAAGTACTTCAAAGTAGTGGCAAAGTACGGAAAAGTACTGGCAAAGTACTGCAAAGTAGTGGCAAAGTACGGCAAAGTAGTGGCAAAGTATTTCAAAGTAGTGGCAAAGCATGACAAAGTAGTGGCAAAGTACGGCAAAGTAGTGGCAAAGTATTTCAAAGTAGTGGCAAAGCATGACAAAGAGGTGGCAAAGCACGGCAAAGTGGTGGCAAAGTACGGCAAAGTAGTGGCAAAGTATTTCAAAGTAGTGGTAAAGCATGACAAAGTAGTGGCAAAGCGCGGCAAAGTAGTGGCAAAGCCCGGCAAAGTAGTGGCAAAGTAGTGGCAAAGTACGTCAAAGTAGTGGCAAAGTACGGCTAAGTAGTGGCAAAGCACGGCAAAGTAGTGGCAAAGTACGGCAAAGTAGTGGCAAAGTAGAAGCAAAGTACGGCAAAGTAGTGGCAAAGTACAGCAAAGTAGTGGCAAAGTACGGCAAAGTAGTGGCAAAGTATATAAAAGTAGAGTCAAAGTACGGCTAAGTTGTGGCAAAGTGGTGCAAAATACTACAAAGTAGTGACAAAATATGGTAAGGTAGTGGCAAAGTAGTGGCAAAGTACGGCAAAGTAGTGGCAAAGTACTTCAAAGTAGTGGCAAAATACGGCAAAGTAGTGGCAAAGTACTGCAAAGTAGTGGCAAATTACGGAAAAGTAGTGGCAAAGTATTTCAAAGTAGTGGCAAAGCATGACAAAGTAGTGGCAAAGCACGGAAAAGTGGTGGCAATGTACGGCAAAGTAGTGGCAAAGTATGGCAAAGTAGTGGCAAAATACTGCAAAGTAGTGGCAAAGTACGGCAAAGTAGTGGCAAAGTACTTCAAAGTAGTGGCAAAGTACGGCAAGGTAGTGGCAAAGTACTGCAAAGTAGTGGCAAAGTGCTGCAAAGTAGTGGCAAAGTACGGCAAAGAAGTCGCAAAGTATTTCAAAGTAGTGGCAAAGCATGACAAAGTAGTGGCAAAGCACAGCAAAGTGGTGCCAAAGTACGGCAAAGTAGTGGCAAAATACTTCAAAGTAGTGGCAAAGCACGGCAAAGTAGGGGCAAAGTACGGCAAAGTCGTGGCAAAGTTCGGCAAAGTAGTGGCAAAGTACGGCAAAGTAGTGGCAAAGTGGTGGGAAAATACTACAAAGTAGTGATAAAGTATGGTAAGGTGGTGGCAAAGTAGTGGCAAAGTACGGCAAAGTACTTCAAAGTAGTGGCAAAATACGGCAAAGTAGTGGCAAAGTACTGCAAAGTAGTGGCAAATTACGGAAAAGTAGTGGCAAAGTATTTCAAAGTAGTGGCAAAGCACGGCAAAGTAGTGGCAAAGCACGGCAAAGTGGTGGCAAAGTACGGCAAAATAGTGGCAAAGTATTTCAAAGTAGTGGCAAAGCATGACAAAGTAGTGGCAAAGCACGGCAAAGTAGTGGCAAAGCCCGGCAAAGTATTGGCAATGAACGGAAAAATAGAGGCAAAGTACTGCAAAGTAGTGGCAAAGTAGAAGCAAAGTACGGCAAAGTAGTGGCAAAGTACAGCAAAGTAGTGGCAAAGTAGTGGCAAAGTACGTCAAAGTAGTGGCAAAGCACGGCAAAGTAGTGGCAAAGTACTTCAAAGTAGTGGCAAAGCACGGCAAAGTAGTGGCAAAGTACGGCAAAGTAGTGGCAAAGTACGGCAAAGTAGTGACAAAGTACGGCAAAAGTAGTGGCAAAGTGGTGGCAAAATACTACAAAGTAGTAATACAGTATGGTAAGGTAGTGGCAAAGTACCTCAAAGTAGTGGCAAAGCACGGCAAAGTAGTGGCAAAGTACGGCAAAGTAGTGGCAAAGTATGGCAAAGTAGTGTCAAAGTACGGAAAAGTAGTGGCAAAGTGGTGGCAAAATACTACAAAGTAGTGACAAAGTATGGTAAGGTAATGGCAAAGTAGTGGCAAAGTACGGCAAAGTAGTGGCAAAGTACTTCAAAGTAGTGGCAAAGTACGGCAAAGAAGTGGCAAAGTACGGCAAAGTAGTGGCAAATTACGGAAAAGTAGTGGCAAAGCATGACAAAGTAGTGGCAAAGCACGGCAAAGTGGTGGCAAAGTACGGCAAAGTAGTGGCAAAGTACGGCAAAGTAGTGGCAAAATACTGCAAAGTAGTGGAAAAGCACGGTAAAGTAGTGGCAAAGTATTTCAAAGTAGTGACAAAGCATGACAAAGTAGTGGCAAAGTACGGCAAAGTAGTGGCAAAGTAGTGGCAAAGTGGTGGCCAAATACTACAAAGTAGTGACAAAGTATGGTAAGGTAGTGGCAAAGTAGTGGCAAAGTACGGCAAAGTAGTGGCAAAGTACTTCAAAGTAGTGGCAAAGTACGACAAGCTTGTGGCAAAGTACTGCAAAGTAGTGGCAAAGTACGGCAAAGTAGTGGCAACATACTTCAAAGTAGTGGCAAAGCACGGCAATGTAGTGGCAAAGTAGGGCAAAGTAGTGGCAAAGTACGGCAAAGTAGTGGCAAAGTACGTCAAAGTAGTGGCAAAGTGGTGACAAAGTAGTGGCAAAGTACGTCAAAGTAGTGGCAAAGCACGGCAAAGTAGTGGCAAAGTACTTCAAAGTAGTGGCAAAGCACGGCAAAGTAGTGGCAAAGTACTTCAAAGTAGTGGCAAAGTACGGAAAAGTAGTGGCAAAGTACTGCAAAGTAGTGGCAAAGTACGGCAAAGTAGTGGCAAAGTATTTCAAAGTAGTGGCAAAGCATGACAAAGTAGTGGCAAAGTACGGCAAAGTAGTGGCAAAGTATTTCAAAGTAGTGGTAAAGCATGACAAAGAGGTGGCAAAGCACGGCAAAGTGGTGGCAAAGTACGGCAAAGTAGTGGCAAAGTATTTCAAAGTAGTGGTAAAGCATGACAAAGTAGTGGCAAAGCGCGGCAAAGTAGTGGCAAAGCCCGGCAAATTATTGGCAAAGAACGGAAAAATAGAGGCAAAGTACTGCAAAGTATTGGCAAAGTAGAAGCAAAGTACGGCAAAGTAGTGGCAAAGTACAGCAAAGTAGTGGCAAAGAAGTGGCAAAGTACGTCAAAGTAGTGGCAAAGTACGGCTAAGTAGTGGCAAAGCACGGCAAAGTAGTGGCAAAGTACGGCAAAGTAGTGGCAAAATACGGCAAAGTAGTGGCAAAGTACTGCAAAGTAGTGGCAAATTACGGAAAAGTAGTGGCAAAGTATTTCAAAGTAGCGGCAAAGCATGACAAAGTAGTGGCAAAGCACGGAAAAGTGGTGGCAAAGTACGGCAAAGTAGTGGCAAAGCATGACAAAGTAGTGGCAAAGCACAGCAAAGTGGTGCCAAAGTACGGCAAAGTAGTGGCAAAATACTTCAAAGTAGTGGCAAAGCACGGCAAAGTAGGGGCAAAGTACGGCAAAGTCGTGGCAAAGTTCGGCAAAGTAGTGGCAAAGTACGGCAAAGTAGTGGCAAAGTGGTGGGAAAATACTACAAAGTAGTGATAAAGTATGGTAAGGTGGTGGCAAAGTAGTGGCAAAGTACGACAAAGTTCTTCAAAGTAGTGGCAAAATATGGCAAAGTAGTGGCAAAGTACTGCAAAGTAGTGGCAAATTACGGAAAAGTAGTGGCAAAGTATTTCAAAGTAGTGGCAAAGCACGGCAAAGTAGTGGCAAAGCACGGCAAAGTGGTGGCAAAGTACGGCAAAATATTGGCAAAGTATTTCAAAATAGTGGCAAAGCATGACAAAGTAGTGGCAAAGCACGGCAAAGTAGTGGCAAAGCCCGGCAAAGTATTGGCAATGAACGGAAAAATAGAGGCAAAGTACTGCAAAGTAGTGGCAAAGTAGAAGCAAAGTACGGCAAAGTAGTGGCAAAGTACAGCAAAGTAGTGGCAAAGTAGTGGCAAAGTACGTCAAAGTAGTGGCAAAGCACGGCAAAGTAGTGGCAAAGTACTTCAAAGTAGTGACAAAGTATGGTAAGGTAATGGCAAAGTAGTGGCAAAGTACGGCAAAGTAGTGGCAAAGTACTTCAAAGTAGTGGCAAAGCACGGCAAAGTGGTGGCAAAGTACGGCAAAGTAGTGGCAAAGTACGGTAAAGTAGTGGCAAAGTATTTCAAAGTAGTGGCAAAGCATGACAAAGTAGTGGCAAAGTACGGCAAAGTAGTGGCAAAGTACGGCAAAGTAGTGGCAAAGTACTGCAAAGTAGTGGCAATGTAAGGCAAAGTAGTGGCAAAGTAGTGGCAACATACTTCAAAGTAGTGGCAAAGCACGGCAATGTAGTGGCAAAGTAGGGCAAAGTAGTGGCAAAGTACGGCAAAGTAGTGGCAAAGTACGTCAAAGTAGTGGCAAAGTGGTGACAAAGTAGTGGCAAAGTACGTCAAAGTAGTGGCAAAGCACGGCAAAGTAGTGGCAAAGTACTTCAAAGTAGTGGCAAAGCACGGCAAAGTAGTGGCAAAGTACTTCAAAGTAGTGGCAAAGTACGGAAAAGTAGTGGCAAAGTACTGCAAAGTAGTGGCAAAGTACGGCAAAGTAGTGGCAAAGTATTTCAAAGTAGTGGCAAAGCATGACAAAGTAGTGGCAAAGTACGGCAAAGTAGTGGCAAAGTATTTCAAAGTAGTGGTAAAGCATGACAAAGAGGTGGCAAAGCACGGCAAAGTGGTGGCAAAGTACGGCAAAGTAGTGGCAAAGTATTTCAAAGTAGTGGTAAAGCATGACAAAGTAGTGGCAAAGCGCGGCAAAGTAGTGGCAAAGCCCGGCAAATTATTGGCAAAGAACGGAAAAATAGAGGCAAAGTACTGCAAAGTATTGGCAAAGTAGAAGCAAAGTACGGCAAAGTAGTGGCAAAGTACAGCAAAGTAGTGGCAAAGAAGTGGCAAAGTACGTCAAAGTAGTGGCAAAGTACGGCTAAGTAGTGGCAAAGCACGGCAAAGTAGTGGCAAAGTACGGCAAAGTAGTGGCAAAATACGGCAAAGTAGTGGCAAAGTACTGCAAAGTAGTGGCAAATTACGGAAAAGTAGTGGCAAAGTATTTCAAAGTAGCGGCAAAGCATGACAAAGTAGTGGCAAAGCACGGAAAAGTGGTGGCAAAGTACGGCAAAGTAGTGGCAAAGCATGACAAAGTAGTGGCAAAGCACAGCAAAGTGGTGCCAAAGTACGGCAAAGTAGTGGCAAAATACTTCAAAGTAGTGGCAAAGCACGGCAAAGTAGGGGCAAAGTACGGCAAAGTCGTGGCAAAGTTCGGCAAAGTAGTGGCAAAGTACGGCAAAGTAGTGGCAAAGTGGTGGGAAAATACTACAAAGTAGTGATAAAGTATGGTAAGGTGGTGGCAAAGTAGTGGCAAAGTACGACAAAGTTCTTCAAAGTAGTGGCAAAATATGGCAAAGTAGTGGCAAAGTACTGCAAAGTAGTGGCAAATTACGGAAAAGTAGTGGCAAAGTATTTCAAAGTAGTGGCAAAGCACGGCAAAGTAGTGGCAAAGCACGGCAAAGTGGTGGCAAAGTACGGCAAAATATTGGCAAAGTATTTCAAAATAGTGGCAAAGCATGACAAAGTAGTGGCAAAGCACGGCAAAGTAGTGGCAAAGCCCGGCAAAGTATTGGCAATGAACGGAAAAATAGAGGCAAAGTACTGCAAAGTAGTGGCAAAGTAGAAGCAAAGTACGGCAAAGTAGTGGCAAAGTACAGCAAAGTAGTGGCAAAGTAGTGGCAAAGTACGTCAAAGTAGTGGCAAAGCACGGCAAAGTAGTGGCAAAGTACTTCAAAGTAGTGACAAAGTATGGTAAGGTAATGGCAAAGTAGTGGCAAAGTACGGCAAAGTAGTGGCAAAGTACTTCAAAGTAGTGGCAAAGCACGGCAAAGTGGTGGCAAAGTACGGCAAAGTAGTGGCAAAGTACGGTAAAGTAGTGGCAAAGTATTTCAAAGTAGTGGCAAAGCATGACAAAGTAGTGGCAAAGTACGGCAAAGTAGTGGCAAAGTACGGCAAAGTAGTGGCAAAGTACTGCAAAGTAGTGGCAATGTAAGGCAAAGTAGTGGCAAAGTATTTCAAAGTAGTGGCAAAGCATGACAGAGTAGTGACAAAGCACAGCAAAGTGGTGGCAAAGTACGGCAAAGTAGTGGCAAAGTGGTGGCCAAATACTACAAAGTAGTGACAAAGAATGGTAAGGTAGTGGCAAAGTAGTGGCAAAGTACGGCAAAGTAGTGGCAAAGTACTTCAAAGTAGTGGCAAAGTACGGCAAGGTAGTGGCAAAGTACTGCAAAGTAGTGGCAAAGTACGGTAAAGAAGTCGCAAAGTATTTCAAAGTAGTGGCAAAGCATGACAAGGTAGTGGCAAAGCACAGCAAAGTGGTGCCAAAGTACGGCAAAGTAGTGGCAAAATACTTCAAAGTAGTGGCAAAGCACGGCAAAGTAGTGGCAAAGTACGGCAAAGTCGTGGCAAAGTTCGGCAAAGTAGTGGCAAAGTACGGCAAAGTGGTGGCAAAGTGGTGGGAAAATACTACAAAGTAGTGATAAAGTATGGTAAGGTGGTGGCAAAGTAGTGGCAAAGTACGGCAAAGTAGTGGCAAAGTACTTCAAAGTAGTGGCAAAATACGGCAAAGTAGTGGCAAAGTACTGCAAAGTAGTGGCAAATTACGGAAAAGTAGTGGCAAAGTATTTCAAAGTAGTGGCAAAGCACGGCAAAGTGGTGGCAAAGTACGGCAAAATAGTGGCAAAGTATTTCAAAGTAGTGGCAAAGCATTACAAAGTAGTGGCAAAGCACGGCAAAGTAGTGGCAAAGCCCGACATAGTATTGGCAAAGAACGGAAAAATAGAGGCAAAGTAGTGGCAAAGTACAGCAAAGTAGTGGCAAAGTAGTGGCAAAGTACGTCAAAGTAGTGGCAAAGCACGGCAAAGTAGTGGCAAAGTACTTCAAAGTAGTGGCAAAGCACGGCAAAGTAGTGGCAAAGTACGGCAAAGTAGTGGCAAAGTACGGCAAAGTTGTGGCAAAGTACGGCAAAAGTAGTGGCAAAGTGGTGGCAAAATACTACAAAGTAGTAATACAGTATGGTAAGGTAGTGGCAAAGTACCTCAAAGAGGTGGCAAAGCACGGCAAAGTAGTGGCAAAGTACGGCAAAGTAGTGGCAAAGTATGGCAAAGTAGTGTCAAAGTACGGCAAAGTAGTGGCAAAGTGGTGGCAAAATACTACAAAGTAGTGACAAAGTATGGTAAGGTAATGGCAAAGTAGTGGCAAAGTACGGCAAAGTAGTGGCAAAGTACTTCAAAGTAGTGGCAAAGTACGGCAAAGTAGTGGCAAAGTACTGCAAAGTAGTGGCAAATTATGGAAAAGTAGTGGCAAAGCATGACAAAGTAGTGGCAAAGCACGGCAAAGTGGTGGCAAAGTACGGCAAAGTAGTGGCAAAGTACGGTAAAGTAGTGGCAAAGTATTTCAAAGTAGTGGCAAAGCATGACAAAGTAGTGGCAAAGTACGGCAAAGTAGTGGCAAAGTACGGCAAAGTAGTGGCAAAGTACTGCAAAGTAGTGGCAATGTAAGGCAAAGTAGTGGCAAAGTATTTCAAAGTAGTGGCAAAGCATGACAGAGTAGTGACAAAGCACAGCAAAGTGGTGGCAAAGTACGGCAAAGTAGTGGCAAAGTACGGCAAAGTAGTGGCAAAATACTGCAAAGTAGTGGCAAAGTACGGTAAAGTAGTGGCAAAGTACGGCAAGGTAGTGGCAAAGTACTGCAAAGTAGTGGCAAAGTACGGTAAAGAAGTCGCAAAGTATTTCAAAGTAGTGGCAAAGCATGACAAAGTAGTGGCAAAGCACAGCAAAGTGGTGCCAAAGTATGGCAAAGTAGTGGCAAAATACTTCAAAGTAGTGGCAAAGCACGGCAAAGTAGTGGCAAAGTATGACAAAGTCGTGGCAAAGTTCGGCAAAGTAGTGGCAAAGTACGGCAAAGTAGTGGCAAAGTGGTGGGAAAATACTACAAAGTAGTGATAAAGTATGGTAAGGTGGTGGCAAAGTAGTGGCAAAGTAGTGGCAAAGTAGTGGCAAAGTACGTCAAAGTATTGGCAAAGCACGGCAAAGTAGTGGCAAAGTACTTCAAAGTAGTGGCAAAGCACGGCAAAGTAGTGGCAAAGTACGGCAAAGTAGTGGCAAAGTACGGCAAAGTAGTGGCAAAGTACGGCAAAAGTAGTGGCAAAGTGGTGGCAAAATACTACAAAGTAGTAATACAGTATGGTAAGGTAGTGGCAAACTACCTCAAAGAGGTGGCAAAGCACGGCAAAGTAGTGGCAAAGTACGGCAAAGTAGTGGCAAAGTATGGCAAAGTAGTGTCAATGTACGGCAAAGTAGTGGCAAAGTGGTGGCAAAATACTACAAAGTAGTGACAAAGTATGGTAAGGTAATGGCAAAGTAGTGGCAAAGTACGGCAAAGTAGTGGCAAAGTACTTCAAAGTAGTGGCAAAGTACGGCAAAGTAGTGGCAAAGTACTGCAAAGTACTGGCAAATTATGGAAAAGTAGTAGCAAAGCATAACAAAGTAGTGGCAAAGCACGGCAAAGTGGTGGCAAAGTACGGTAAAGAAGTCGCAAAGTATTTCAAAGTAGTGGCAAAGCATGACAAAGTAGTGGCAAAGCACAGCAAAGTGGTGCCAAAGTACGGCAAAGTAGTGGCAAAATACTTCAAAGTAGTGGCAAAGCACGGCAAAGTAGTGGCAAAGTACGGCAAAGTCGTGGCAAAGTTCGGCAAAGTAGTGGCAAAGTACTGCAAAGTAGTGGCAAAGTGGTGGGAAAATACTTCAAAGTAGTGATAAAGTATGGTAAGGTGGTGGCAAAGTAGTGGCAAAGTACGGCAAAGTAGTGGCAAAGTACTTCAAAGTAGTGGCAAAATACGGCAAAGTAGTGGCAAAGTACTGCAAAGTAGTGGCAAAGCATGGCAAAGTAGTGGCAAAGTATTTCAAAGTAGTGGCAAAGCACGGCAAAGTAGTGGCAAAGCACGGCAAAGTGGTGGCAAAGTACGGCAAAATAGTGGCAAAGTACTTCAAAGTAGTGGCAAAGCACGGCAAAGTAGTGGCAAAGTACTTCAAAGTAGTGGCAAAGTACGGAAAAGTACTGGCAAAGTACTGCAAAGTAGTGGCAAAGTACGGCAAAGTAGTGGCAAAGTATTTCAAAGTAGTGGCAAAGCATGACAAAGTAGTGGCAAAGTACGGCAAAGTAGTGGCAAAGTATTTCAAAGTAGTGGCAAAGCATGACAAAGAGGTGGCAAAGCACGGCAAAGTGGTGGCAAAGTACGGCAAAGTAGTGGCAAAGTATTTCAAAGTAGTGGTAAAGCATGACAAAGTAGTGGCAAAGCGCGGCAAAGTAGTGGCAAAGCCCGGCAAAGTAGTGGCAAAGTAGTGGCAAAGTACGTCAAAGTAGTGGCAAAGTACGGCTAAGTAGTGGCAAAGCACGGCAAAGTAGTGGCAAAGTACGGCAAAGTAGTGGCAAAGTATGGAAAAATAGAGGCAAAGTACTGCAAAGTAGTGGCAAAGTAGAAGCAAAGTACGGCAAAGTAGTGGCAAAGTATTTCAAAGTAGTGGCAAAGCATGACAAAGTAGTGGCAAAGTACGGCAAAGTAGTGGCAAAGTACGGCAAAGTAGTGGCAAAGTACTGCAAAGTAGTGGCAATGTAAGGCAAAGTAGTGGCAAAGTATTTCAAAGTAGTGGCAAAGCATGACAGAGTAGTGACAAAGCACAGCAAAGTGGTGGCAAAGTACGGCAAAGTAGTGGCAAAGTACGGCAAAGTAGTGGCAAAATACTGCAAAGTAGTGGCAAAGTACGGTAAAGTAGTGGCAAAGTATTTCAAAGTAGTGGCAAAGCATGACAAAATAGGGGCAAAGTATGGCAAAGTAGTGTCAAAGTACGGCAAAGTAGTGGCAAAGTGGTGGCCAAATACTACAAAGTAGTGACAAAGAATGGTAAGGTAGTGGCAAAGTAGTGGCAAAGTACGGCAAAGTAGTGGCAAAGTACTTCAAAGTAGTGGCAAAGTACGGCAAGGTAGTGGCAAAGTACTGCAAAGTAGTGGCAAAGTACGGTAAAGAAGTCGCAAAGTATTTCAAAGTAGTGGCAAAGCATGACAAAGTAGTGGCAAAGCACAGCAAAGTGGTGCCAAAGTACGGCAAAGTAGTGGCAAAATACTTCAAAGTAGTGGCAAAGCACGGCAAAGTAGTGGCAAAGTACGGCAAAGTCGTGGCAAAGTTCGGCAAAGTAGTGGCAAAGTACGGCAAAGTGGTGGCAAAGTGGTGGGAAAATACTACAAAGTAGTGATAAAGTATGGTAAGGTGGTGGCAAAGTAGTGGCAAAGTACGGCAAAGTAGTGGCAAAGTACTTCAAAGTAGTGGCAAAATACGGCAAAGTAGTGGCAAAGTACTGCAAAGTAGTGGCAAATTACGGAAAAGTAGTGGCAAAGTATTTCAAAGTAGTGGCAAAGCACGGCAAAGTAGTGGCAAAGCACGGCAAAGTGGTGGCAAAGTACGGCAAAATAGTGGCAAAGTATTTCAAAGTAGTGGCAAAGCATTACAAAGTAGTGGCAAAGCACGGCAAAGTAGTGGCAAAGCCCGACATAGTATTGGCAAAGAACGGAAAAATAGAGGCAAAGTAGTGGCAAAGTACAGCAAAGTAGTGGCAAAGTAGTGGCAAAGTACGTCAAAGTAGTGGCAAAGCACGGCAAAGTAGTGGCAAAGTACTTCAAAGTAGTGGCAAAGCACGGCAAAGTAGTGGCAAAGTACGGCAAAGTAGTGGCAAAGTACGGCAAAGTTGTGGCAAAGTACGGCAAAAGTAGTGGCAAAGTGGTGGCAAAATACTACAAAGTAGTAATACAGTATGGTAAGGTAGTGGCAAAGTACCTCAAAGAGGTGGCAAAGCACGGCAAAGTAGTGGCAAAGTACGGCAAAGTAGTGGCAAAGTATGGCAAAGTAGTGTCAAAGTACGGCAAAGTAGTGGCAAAGTGGTGGCAAAATACTACAAAGTAGTGACAAAGTATGGTAAGGTAATGGCAAAGTAGTGGCAAAGTACGGCAAAGTAGTGGCAAAGTACTTCAAAGTAGTGGCAAAGTACGGCAAAGTAGTGGCAAAGTACTGCAAAGTAGTGGCAAATTATGGAAAAGTAGTGGCAAAGCATGACAAAGTAGTGGCAAAGCACGGCAAAGTGGTGGCAAAGTACGGCAAAGTAGTGGCAAAGTACGGTAAAGTAGTGGCAAAGTATTTCAAAGTAGTGGCAAAGCATGACAAAGTAGTGGCAAAGTACGGCAAAGTAGTGGCAAAGTACGGCAAAGTAGTGGCAAAGTACTGCAAAGTAGTGGCAATGTAAGGCAAAGTAGTGGCAAAGTATTTCAAAGTAGTGGCAAAGCATGACAGAGTAGTGACAAAGCACAGCAAAGTGGTGGCAAAGTACGGCAAAGTAGTGGCAAAGTACGGCAAAGTAGTGGCAAAATACTGCAAAGTAGTGGCAAAGTACGGTAAAGTAGTGGCAAAGTACGGCAAGGTAGTGGCAAAGTACTGCAAAGTAGTGGCAAAGTACGGTAAAGAAGTCGCAAAGTATTTCAAAGTAGTGGCAAAGCATGACAAAGTAGTGGCAAAGCACAGCAAAGTGGTGCCAAAGTATGGCAAAGTAGTGGCAAAATACTTCAAAGTAGTGGCAAAGCATGGCAAAGTAGTGGCAAAGTATGACAAAGTCGTGGCAAAGTTCGGCAAAGTAGTGGCAAAGTGGTGGGAAAATACTACAAAGTAGTGATAAAGTATGATAAGGTGGTGGCAAAGTAGTGGCAAAGTAGTGGCAAAGTAGTGGCAAAGTACGTCAAAGTATTGGCAAAGCACGGCAAAGTAGTGGCAAAGTACTTCAAAGTAGTGGCAAAGCACGGCAAAGTAGTGGCAAAGTACGGCAAAGTAGTGGCAAAGTACGGCAAAGTAGTGGCAAAGTACGGCAAAAGTAGTGGCAAAGTGGTGGCAAAATACTACAAAGTAGTAATACAGTATGGTAAGGTAGTGGCAAACTACCTCAAAGAGGTGGCAAAGCACGGCAAAGTAGTGGCAAAGTACGGCAAAGTAGTGGCAAAGTATGGCAAAGTAGTGTCAAAGTACGGCAAAGTAGTGGCAAAGTGGTGGCAAAATACTACAAAGTAGTGACAAAGTATGGTAAGGTAATGGCAAAGTAGTGGCAAAGTACGGCAAAGTAGTGGCAAAGTACTTCAAAGTAGTGGCAAAGTACGGCAAAGTAGTGGCAAAGTACTGCAAAGTAGTGGCAAATTATGGAAAAGTAGTAGCAAAGCATAACAAAGTAGTGGCAAAGCACGGCAAAGTGGTGGCAAAGTACGGTAAAGAAGTCGCAAAGTATTTCAAAGTAGTGGCAAAGCATGACAAAGTAGTGGCAAAGCACAGCAAAGTGGTGCCAAAGTACGGCAAAGTAGTGGCAAAATACTTCAAAGTAGTGGCAAAGCACGGCAAAGTAGTGGCAAAGTACGGCAAAGTCGTGGCAAAGTTCGGCAAAGTAGTGGCAAAGTACTGCAAAGTAGTGGCAAAGTGGTGGGAAAATACTTCAAAGTAGTGATAAAGTATGGTAAGGTGGTGGCAAAGTAGTGGCAAAGTACGGCAAAGTAGTGGCAAAGTACTTCAAAGTAGTGGCAAAATACGGCAAAGTAGTGGCAAAGTACTGCAAAGTAGTGGCAAAGAATGGCAAAGTAGTGGCAAAGTATTTCAAAGTAGTGGCAAAGCACGGCAAAGTAGTGGCAAAGCACGGCAAAGTGGTGGCAAAGTACGGCAAAATAGTGGCAAAGTACTTCAAAGTAGTGGCAAAGCACGGCAAAGTAGTGGCAAAGTACTTCAAAGTAGTGGCAAAGTACGGAAAAGTACTGGCAAAGTACTGCAAAGTAGTGGCAAAGTACGGCAAAGTAGTGGCAAAGTATTTCAAAGTAGTGGCAAAGCATGACAAAGTAGTGGCAAAGTACGGCAAAGTAGTGGCAAAGTATTTCAAAGTAGTGGCAAAGCATGACAAAGAGGTGGCAAAGCACGGCAAAGTGGTGGCAAAGTACGGCAAAGTAGTGGCAAAGTATTTCAAAGTAGTGGTAAAGCATGACAAAGTAGTGGCAAAGCGCGGCAAAGTAGTGGCAAAGCCGGCAAAGTAGTGGCAAAGTAGTGGCAAAGTACGTCAAAGTAGTGGCAAAGTACGGCTAAGTAGTGGCAAAGCACGGCAAAGTAGTGGCAAAGTACGGCAAAGTAGTGGCAAAGTATGGAAAAATAGAGGCAAAGTACTGCAAAGTAGTGGCAAAGTAGAAGCAAAGTACGGCAAAGTAGTGGCAAAGTACAGCAAAGTAGTGGCAAAGTAGTGGCAAAGTACGTCAAAGTAGTGGCAAAGTACGGCTAAGTAGTGGCAAAGCACGGCAAAGTAGTGGCAAAGTACGGCAAAGTAGTGGCAAAGTATATAAAAGTAGAGTCAAAGTACGGCTAAGTTGTGGCAAAGTGGTGCAAAATACTACAAAGTAGTGACAAAATATGGTAAGGTAGTGGCAAAGTAGTGGCAAAGTACGGCAAAGTAGTGGCAAAGTACTTCAAAGTAGTGGCAAAATACGGCAAAGTAGTGGCAAAGTACTGCAAAGTAGTGGCAAATTACGGAAAAGTAGTGGCAAAGTATTTCAAAGTAGTGGCAAAGCATGACAAAGTAGTGGCAAAGCACGGAAAAGTGGTGGCAAAGTACGGCAAAGTAGTGGCAAAGTATGGCAAAGTAGTGGCAAAATACTGCAAAGTAGTGGCAAAGTACGGCAAAGTAGTGGCAAAGTACTTCAAAGTAGTGGCAAAGTACGGCAAGGTAGTGGCAAAGTACTGCAAAGTAGTGGCAAAGTGCTGCAAAGTAGTGGCAAAGTACGGCAAAGAAGTCGCAAAGTATTTCAAAGTAGTGGCAAAGCATGACAAAGTAGTGGCAAAGCACAGCAAAGTGGTGCCAAAGTACGGCAAAGTAGTGGCAAAATACTTCAAAGTAGTGGCAAAGCACGGCAAAGTAGGGGCAAAGTACGGCAAAGTCGTGGCAAAGTTCGGCAAAGTAGTGGCAAAGTACGGCAAAGTAGTGGCAAAGTGGTGGGAAAATACTACAAAGTAGTGATAAAGTATGGTAAGGTGGTGGCAAAGTAGTGGCAAAGTACGGCAAAGTACTTCAAAGTAGTGGCAAAATACGGCAAAGTAGTGGCAAAGTACTGCAAAGTAGTGGCAAATTACGGAAAAGTAGTGGCAAAGTATTTCAAAGTAGTGGCAAAGCACGGCAAAGTAGTGGCAAAGCACGGCAAAGTGGTGGCAAAGTACGGCAAAATAGTGGCAAAGTATTTCAAAGTAGTGGCAAAGCATGACAAAGTAGTGGCAAAGCACGGCAAAGTAGTGGCAAAGCCCGGCAAAGTATTGGCAATGAACGGAAAAATAGAGGCAAAGTACTGCAAAGTAGTGGCAAAGTAGAAGCAAAGTACGGGCAAAGTAGTGGCAAAGTACAGCAAAGTAGTGGCAAAGTAGTGGCAAAGTACGTCAAAGTAGTGGCAAAGCACGGCAAAGTAGTGGCAAAGTACTTCAAAGTAGTGGCAAAGCACGGCAAAGTAGTGGCAAAGTACGGCAAAGTAGTGGCAAAGTACGGCAAAGTAGTGACAAAGTACGGCAAAAGTAGTGGCAAAGTGGTGGCAAAATACTACAAAGTAGTAATACAGTATGGTAAGGTAGTGGCAAAGTACCTCAAAGTAGTGGCAAAGCACGGCAAAGTAGTGGCAAAGTACGGCAAAGTAGTGGCAAAGTATGGCAAAGTAGTGTCAAAGTACGACAAAGTAGTGGCAAAGTGGTGGCAAAATACTACAAAGTAGTGACAAAGTATGGTAAGGTAATGGCAAAGTAGTGGCAAAGTACGGCAAAGTAGTGGCAAAGTACTTCAAAGTAGTGGCAAAGTACGGCAAAGAAGTGGCAAAGTACGGCAAAGTAGTGGCAAATTACGGAAAAGTAGTGGCAAAGCATGACAAAGTAGTGGCAAAGCACGGCAAAGTGGTGGCAAAGTACGGCAAAGTAGTGGCAAAGTACGGCAAAGTAGTGGCAAAATACTGCAAAGTAGTGGAAAAGCACGGTAAAGTAGTGGCAAAGTATTTCAAAGTAGTGACAAAGCATGACAAAGTAGTGGCAAAGTACGGCAAAGTAGTGGCAAAGTAGTGGCAAAGTGGTGGCCAAATACTACAAAGTAGTGACAAAGTATGGTAAGGTAGTGGCAAAGTAGTGGCAAAGTACGGCAAAGTAGTGGCAAAGTACTTCAAAGTAGTGGCAAAGTACGACAAGCTTGTGGCAAAGTACTGCAAAGTAGTGGCAAAGTACGGCAAAGTAGTGGCAACATACTTCAAAGTAGTGGCAAAGCACGGCAATGTAGTGGCAAAGTAGGGCAAAGTAGTGGCAAAGTACGGCAAAGTAGTGGCAAAGTACGGCAAAGTAGTGGCAAAGTGGTGACAAAGTAGTGGCAAAGTACGTCAAAGTAGTGGCAAAGCACGGCAAAGTAGTGGCAAAGTACTTCAAAGTAGTGGCAAAGCACGGCAAAGTAGTGGCAAAGTACTTCAAAGTAGTGGCAAAGTACGGAAAAGTAGTGGCAAAGTACTGCAAAGTAGTGGCAAAGTACGGCAAAGTAGTGGCAAAGTATTTCAAAGTAGTGGCAAAGCATGACAAAGTAGTGGCAAAGTACGGCAAAGTAGTGGCAAAGTATTTCAAAGTAGTGGCAAAGCATGACAAAGAGGTGGCAAAGCACGGCAAAGTGGTGGCAAAGTACGGCAAAGTAGTGGCAAAGTATTTCAAAGTAGTGGTAAAGCATGACAAAGTAGTGGCAAAGCGCGGCAAAGTAGTGGCAAAGCCCGGCAAATTATTGGCAAAGAACGGAAAAATAGAGGCAAAGTACTGCAAAGTAGTGGCAAAGTAGAAGCAAAGTACGGCAAAGTAGTGGCAAAGTACAGCAAAGTAGTGGCAAAGAAGTGGCAAAGTACGTCAAAGTAGTGGCAAAGTACGGCTAAGTAGTGGCAAAATACGGCAAAGTAGTGGCAAAGTACTGCAAAGTAGTGGCAAATTACGGAAAAGTAGTGGCAAAGTATTTCAAAGTAGTGGCAAAGCACGGCAAAGTAGTGGCAAAGCACGGCAAAGTGGTGGCAAAGTACGGCAAAATAGTGGCAAAGTGGTGGGAAAATACTACAAAGTAGTGATAAAGTATGGTAAGGTGGTGGCAAAGTAGTGGCAAAGTACGGCAAAGTACTTCAAAGTAGTGGCAAAATACGGCAAAGTAGTGGCAAAGTACTGCAAAGTAGTGGCAAATTACGGAAAAGTAGTGGCAAAGTATTTCAAAGTAGTGGCAAAGCACGGCAAAGTAGTGGCAAAGCACGGCAAAGTGGTGGCAAAGTACGGCAAAATAGTGGCAAAGTATTTCAAAGTAGTGGCAAAGCATGACAAAGTAGTGGCAAAGCACGGCAAAGTAGTGGCAAAGCCCGGCAAAGTATTGGCAATGAACGGAAAAATAGAGGCAAAGTACTGCAAAGTAGTGGCAAAGTAGAAGCAAAGTACGGCAAAGTAGTGGCAAAGTACAGCAAAGTAGTGGCAAAGTAGTGGCAAAGTACGTCAAAGTAGTGGCAAAGCACGGCAAAGTAGTGGCAAAGTACTTCAAAGTAGTGGCAAAGCACGGCAAAGTAGTGGCAAAGTACGGCAAAGTAGTGGCAAAGTACGGCAAAGTAGTGACAAAGTACGGCAAAAGTAGTGGCAAAGTGGTGGCAAAATACTACAAAGTAGTAATACAGTATGGTAAGGTAGTGGCAAAGTACCTCAAAGTAGTGGCAAAGCACGGCAAAGTAGTGGCAAAGTACGGCAAAGTAGTGGCAAAGTATGGCAAAGTAGTGTCAAAGTACGACAAAGTAGTGGCAAAGTGGTGGCAAAATACTACAAAGTAGTGACAAAGTATGGTAAGGTAATGGCAAAGTAGTGCAAAGTACGGCAAAGTAGTGGCAAAGTACTTCAAAGTAGTGGCAAAGTACGGCAAAGAAGTGGCAAAGTACGGCAAAGTAGTGGCAAATTACGGAAAAGTAGTGGCAAAGCATGACAAAGTAGTGGCAAAGCACGGCAAAGTGGTGGCAAAGTACGGCAAAGTAGTGGCAAAGTACGGCAAAGTAGTGGCAAAATACTGCAAAGTAGTGGAAAAGCACGGTAAAGTAGTGGCAAAGTATTTCAAAGTAGTGACAAAGCATGACAAAGTAGTGGCAAAGTACGGCAAAGTAGTGGCAAAGTAGTGGCAAAGTGGTGGCCAAATACTACAAAGTAGTGACAAAGTATGGTAAGGTAGTGGCAAAGTAGTGGCAAAGTATGGCAAAGTAGTGGCAAAGTACTTCAAAGTAGTGGCAAAGTACGACAAGCTTGTGGCAAAGTACTGCAAAGTAGTGGCAAAGTACGGCAAAGTAGTGGCAACATACTTCAAAGTAGTGGCAAAGCACGGCAATGTAGTGGCAAAGTAGGGCAAAGTAGTGGCAAAGTACGGCAAAGTAGTGGCAAAGTACGGCAAAGTAGTGGCAAAGTGGTGACAAAGTAGTGGCAAAGTACGTCAAAGTAGTGGCAAAGCACGGCAAAGTAGTGGCAAAGTACTTCAAAGTAGTGGCAAAGCACGGCAAAGTAGTGGCAAAGTACTTCAAAGTAGTGGCAAAGTACGGAAAAGTAGTGGCAAAGTACTGCAAAGTAGTGGCAAAGTACGGCAAAGTAGTGGCAAAGTATTTCAAAGTAGTGGCAAAGCATGACAAAGTAGTGGCAAAGTACGGCAAAGTAGTGGCAAAGTATTTCAAAGTAGTGGCAAAGCATGACAAAGAGGTGGCAAAGCACGGCAAAGTGGTGGCAAAGTACGGCAAAGTAGTGGCAAAGTATTTCAAAGTAGTGGTAAAGCATGACAAAGTAGTGGCAAAGCGCGGCAAAGTAGTGGCAAAGCCCGGCAAATTATTGGCAAAGAACGGAAAAATAGAGGCAAAGTACTGCAAAGTAGTGGCAAAGTAGAAGCAAAGTACGGCAAAGTAGTGGCAAAGTACAGCAAAGTAGTGGCAAAGAAGTGGCAAAGTACGTCAAAGTAGTGGCAAAGTACGGCTAAGTAGTGGCAAAATACGGCAAAGTAGTGGCAAAGTACTGCAAAGTAGTGGCAAATTACGGAAAAGTAGTGGCAAAGTATTTCAAAGTAGCGGCAAAGCATGACAAAGTAGTGGCAAAGCACGGAAAAGTGGTGGCAAAGTACGGCAAAGTAGTGGCAAAGTATGGCAAAGTAGTGGCAAAATACTGCAAAGTAGTGGCAAAGTACGGCAAAGTAGTGGCAAAGTACTTCAAAGTAGTGGCAAAGTACGGCAAGGTAGTGGCAAAGTACTGCAAAGTAGTGGCAAAGTACTGCAAAGTAGTGGCAAAGTACGGCAAAGAAGTCGCAAAGTATTTCAAAGTAGTGGCAAAGCATGACAAAGTAGTGGCAAAGCACAGCAAAGTGGTGCCAAAGTACGGCAAAGTAGTGGCAAAATACTTCAAAGTTGTGGCAAAGCACGGCAAAGTAGGGGCAAAGTACGGCAAAGTCGTGGCAAAGTTCGGCAAAGTAGTGGCAAAGTACGGCAAAGTAGTGGCAAAGTGGTGGGAAAATACTACAAAGTAGTGATAAAGTATGGTAAGGTGGTGGCAAAGTAGTGGCAAAGTACGACAAAGTTCTTCAAAGTAGTGGCAAAATATGGCAAAGTAGTGGCAAAGTACTGCAAAGTAGTGGCAAATTACGGAAAAGTAGTGGCAAAGTAGTTCAAAGTAGTGGCAAAGCACGGCAAAGTAGTGGCAAAGCACGGCAAAGTGGTGGCAAAGTACGGCAAAATAGTGGCAAAGTATTTCAAAATAGTGGCAAAGCATGACAAAGTAGTGGCAAAGCACGGCAAAGTAGTGGCAAAGCCCGGCAAAGTATTGGCAATGAACGGAAAAATAGAGGCAAAGTACTGCAAAGTAGTGGCAAAGTAGAAGCAAAGTACGGCAAAGTAGTGGCAAAGTACAGCAAAGTAGTGGCAAAGTAGTGGCAAAGTACGTCAAAGTAGTGGCAAAGCACGGCAAAGTAGTGGCAAAGTACTTCAAAGTAGTGACAAAGTATGGTAAGGTAATGGCAAAGTAGTGGCAAAGTACGGCAAAGTAGTGGCAAAGTACTTCAAAGTAGTGGCAAAGCACGGCAAAGTGGTGGCAAAGTACGGCAAAGTAGTGGCAAAGTACGGTAAAGTAGTGGCAAAGTATTTCAAAGTAGTGGCAAAGCATGACAAAGTAGTGGCAAAGTACGGCAAAGTAGTGGCAAAGTACGGCAAAGTAGTGGCAAAGTACTGCAAAGTAGTGGCAATGTAAGGCAAAGTAGTGGCAAAGTATTTCAAAGTAGTGGCAAAGCATGACAGAGTAGTGACAAAGCACAGCAAAGTGGTGGCAAAGTACGGCAAAGTAGTGGCAAAGTACGGCAAAGTAGTGGCAAAATACTGCAAAGTAGTGGCAAAGTACGGTAAAGTAGTGGCAAAGTATTTCAAAGTAGTGGCAAAGCATGACAAAATAGGGGCAAAGTATGGCAAAGTAGTGTCAAAGTACGGCAAAGTAGTGGCAACGTGGTGGCCAAATACTACAAAGTAGTGACAAAGAATGGTAAGGTAGTGGCAAAGTAGTGGCAAAGTACGGCAAAGTAGTGGCAAAGTACTTCAAAGTAGTGGCAAAGTACGGCAAGGTAGTGGCAAAGTACTGCAAAGTAGTGGCAAAGTACGGTAAAGAAGTCGCAAAGTATTTCAAAGTAGTGGCAAAGCATGACAAAGTAGTGGCAAAGCACAGCAAAGTGGTGCCAAAGTACGGCAAAGTAGTGGCAAAATACTTCAAAGTAGTGGCAAAGCACGGCAAAGTAGTGGCAAAGTACGGCAAAGTCGTGGCAAAGTTCGGCAAAGTAGTGGCAAAGTACGGCAAAGTGGTGGCAAAGTGGTGGTAAAATACTACAAAGTAGTGATAAAGTATGGTAAGGTGGTGGCAAAGTAGTGGCAAAGTACGGCAAAGTAGTGGCAAAGTACTTCAAAGTAGTGGCAAAATACGGCAAAGTAGTGGCAAAGTACTGCAAAGTAGTGGCAAATTACGGAAAAGTAGTGGCAAAGTATTTCAAAGTAGTGGCAAAGCACGGCAAAGTAGTGGCAAAGCACGGCAAAGTGGTGGCAAAGTACGGCAAAATAGTGGCAAAGTATTTCAAAGTAGTGGCAAAGCATTACAAAGTAGTGGCAAAGCACGGCAAAGTAGTGGCAAAGCCCGACATAGTATTGGCAAAGAACGGAAAAATAGAGGCAAAGTAGTGGCAAAGTACAGCAAAGTAGTGGCAAAGTAGTGGCAAAGTACGTCAAAGTAGTGGCAAAGCACGGCAAAGTAGTGGCAAAGTACTTCAAAGTAGTGGCAAAGCACGGCAAAGTAGTGGCAAAGTACGGCAAAGTAGTGGCAAAGTACGGCAAAGTTGTGGCAAAGTACGGCAAAAGTAGTGGCAAAGTGGTGGCAAAATACTACAAAGTAGTAATACAGTATGGTAAGGTAGTGGCAAAGTACCTCAAAGAGGTGGCAAAGCACGGCAAAGTAGTGGCAAAGTACGGCAAAGTAGTGGCAAAGTATGGCAAAGTAGTGTCAAAGTACGGCAAAGTAGTGGCAAAGTGGTGGCAAAATACTACAAAGTAGTGACAAAGTATGGTAAGGTAATGGCAAAGTAGTGGCAAAGTACGGCAAAGTAGTGGCAAAGTACTTCAAAGTAGTGGCAAAGTACGGCAAAGTAGTGGCAAAGTACTGCAAAGTAGTGGCAAATTATGGAAAAGTAGTGGCAAAGCATGACAAAGTAGTGGCAAAGCACGGCAAAGTGGTGGCAAAGTACGGCAAAGTAGTGGCAAAGTACGGTAAAGTAGTGGCAAAGTATTTCAAAGTAGTGGCAAAGCATGACAAAGTAGTGGCAAAGTACGGCAAAGTAGTGGCAAAGTACGGCAAAGTAGTGGCAAAGTACTGCAAAGTAGTGGCAATGTAAGGCAAAGTAGTGGCAAAGTATTTCAAAGTAGTGGCAAAGCATGACAGAGTAGTGACAAAGCACAGCAAAGTGGTGGCAAAGTACGGCAAAGTAGTGGCAAAGTACGGCAAAGTAGTGGCAAAATACTGCAAAGTAGTGGCAAAGTACGGTAAAGTAGTGGCAAAGTATTTCAAAGTAGTGGCAAAGCATGACAAAATAGGGGCAAAGTATGGCAAAGTAGTGTCAAAGTACGGCAAAGTAGTGGCAAAGTGGTGGCCAAATACTACAAAGTAGTGACAAAGAATGGTAAGGTAGTGGCAAAGTAGTGGCAAAGTACGGCAAAGTAGTGGCAAAGTACTTCAAAGTAGTGGCAAAGTACGGCAAGGTAGTGGCAAAGTACTGCAAAGTAGTGGCAAAGTACGGTAAAGAAGTCGCAAAGTATTTCAAAGTAGTGGCAAAGCATGACAAAGTAGTGGCAAAGCACAGCAAAGTGGTGCCAAAGTATGGCAAAGTAGTGGCAAAATACTTCAAAGTAGTGGCAAAGCACGGCAATGTAGTGGCAAAGTATGACAAAGTCGTGGCAAAGTTCGGCAAAGTAGTGGCAAAGTACGGCAAAGTAGTGGCAAAGTGTTGGGAAAATACTACAAAGTAGTGATAAAGTATGGTAAGGTGGTGGCAAAGTAGTGGCAAAGTACGGCAAAGTAGTGGCAAAGTACTTCAAAGTAGTGGCAAAGCATGACAAAGTAGTGGCAAAGCACAGCAAAGTGGTGCCAAAGTACGGCAAAGTAGTGGCAAAATACTTCAAAGTAGTGGCAAAGCACGGCAAAGTAGTGGCAAAGTACGGCAAAGTCGTGGCAAAGTTCGGCAAAGTAGTGGCAAAGTACGGCAACGTAGTGGCAAAGTGGTGGGAAAATACTACAAAGTAGTGATAAAGTATGGTAAGGTGGTGGCAAAGTAGTGGCAAAGTACGGCAAAGTAGTGGCAAAGTACTTCAAAGTAGTGGCAAATTACGGAAAAGTAGTGGCAAAGTATTTCAAAGTAGTGGCAAAGCTCGGCAAAGTAGTGGCAAAGCACGGCAAAGTGGTGGCAAAGTACGGCAAAATAGTGGCAAAGTATTTCAAAGTAGTGGCAAAGCATGACAAAGTAGTGGCAAAGCACGGCAAAGTAGTGGCAAAGCCCGGCAAAGTATTGTCAAAGAACGGAAAAATAGAGGCAAAGTACTGCAAAGTAGTGGCAAAGTAGAAGCAAAGTACGGCAAAGTAGTGGCAACGTACAGCAAAGTAGTGGCAAAGTAGTGGCAAAGTACGTCAAAGTATTGGCAAAGCACGGCAAAGTAGTGGCAAAGTACTTCAAAGTAGTGGCAAAGCACGGCAAAGTAGTGGCAAAGTACGGCAAAGTAGTGGCAAAGTACGGCAAAGTAGTGGCAAAGTACGGCAAAAGTAGTGGCAAAGTGGTGGCAAAATACTACAAAGTAGTAATACAGTATGGTAAGGTAGTGGCAAACTACCTCAAAGAGGTGGCAAAGCACGGCAAAGTAGTGGCAAAGTACGGCAAAGTAGTGGCAAAGTATGGCAAAGTAGTGTCAAAGTACGGCAAAGTAGTGGCAAAGTGGTGGCAAAATACTACAAAGTAGTGACAAAGTATGGTAAGGTAATGGCAAAGTAGTGGCAAAGTACGGCAAAGTAGTGGCAAAGTACTTCAAAGTAGTGGCAAAGTACGGCAAAGTAGTGGCAAAGTACTGCAAAGTAGTGGCAAATTATGGAAAAGTAGTAGCAAAGCATAACAAAGTAGTGGCAAAGCACGGCAAAGTGGTGGCAAAGTACGGTAAAGAAGTCGCAAAGTATTTCAAAGTAGTGGCAAAGCATGACAAAGTAGTGGCAAAGCACAGCAAAGTTGTGCCAAAGTACGGCAAAGTAGTGGCAAAATACTTCAAAGTAGTGGCAAAGCACGGCAAAGTAGTGGCAAAGTACGGCAAAGTCGTGGCAAAGTTCGGCAAAGTAGTGGCAAAGTACTGCAAAGTAGTGGCAAAGTGGTGGGAAAATACTTCAAAGTAGTGATAAAGTATGGTAAGGTGGTGGCAAAGTAGTGGCAAAGTACGGCAAAGTAGTGGCAAAGTACTTCAAAGTAGTGGCAAAATACGGCAAAGTAGTGGCAAAGTACTGCAAAGTAGTGGCAAATTACGGAAAAGTAGTGGCAAAGTATTTCAAAGTAGTGGCAAAGCACGGCAAAGTAGTGGCAAAGCACGGCAAAGTGGTGGCAAAGTACGGCAAAATAGTGGCAAAGTATTTCAAAGTAGTGGCAAAGCATGACAAAGTAGTGGCAAAGCACGGCAAAGTAGTGGCAAAGCCCGGCAAAGTATTGGCAAAGAACGGAAAAATAGAGGCAAAGTACTGCAAAGTAGTAGCAAAGTAGAAGCAAAGTACGGCAAAGTAGTGGCAAAGTACAGCAAAGTAGTGGCAAAGTAGTGGCAAAGTACGTCAAAGTAGTGGCAAAGCACGGCAAAGTAGTGGCAAAGTACTTCAAAGTAGTGGTAAAACACGGCAAAGTAGTGGCAAAGTACGGCAAAGTAGTGGCAAAGTACGGCAAAAGTAGTGGCGAAGTGGTGGCAAAATACTACAAAGTAGTAATACAGTATGGTAAGGTAGTGGCAAAGTACCTCAAAGAGGTGGCAAAGCACGGCAAAGTAGTGGCAAAGTACGGCAAAGTAGTGGCAAAGAATGGCAAAGTAGTGTTAAAGTACGGCAAAGTAGTGGCAAAGTGGTGGCAAAATACTACAAAGTAGTGACAAAGTATGGTAAGGTAATGGCAAAGTAGTGGCAAAGTACGGCAAAGTAGTGGCAAAGTACTTCAAAGTAGTGGAAAGTACGGCAAAGTAGTGGCAAAGTACTGCAAAGTAGTGGCAAATTATGGAAAAGTAGTGGCAAAGCATGACAAAGTAGTGGCAAAGCACGGCAAAGTGGTGGCAAAGTACGGCAAAGTAGTGGCAAAGTACGGTAAAGTAGTGGCAAAGTATTTCAAAGTAGTGGCAAAGCATGACAAAGAAGTGGCAAAGTACGGCAAAGTAGTGGCAAAGTATGGCAAAGTAGTGGCAAAGTACGGCAAAGTAGTGGCAAAGTGCTTCAAAGCAGTGGCAAAGTACGGCAAGGTAGTGCAAAGTACTGCAAAGTAGTGGCAATGTACGGCAAAGTAGTGGCAAAGTATTTCAAAGTAGTGGCAAAGCATGACGGAGTAGTGACAAAGCACAGCAAAGTAGTGGCAAAATACTGCAAAGTAGTGGCAAAGTACGGTAAAGTAGTGGCAAAGTATTTCAAAGTAGTGGCAAAGCATGACAAAATAGGGGCAAAGTATGGCAAAGTAGTGTCAAAGTACGGCAAAGTAGTGGCAAAGTGGTGGCCAAATACTACAAAGTAGTGACAAAGAATGGTAATGTAGTGGCAAAGTAGTGGCAAAGTACGGCAAAGTAGTGGCAAAGTACTTCAAAGTAGTGGCAAAGTACGGCAAGGTAGTGGCAAAGTACTGCAAAGTAGTGGCAAAGTACGGTAAAGAAGTCGCAAAGTATTTCAAAGTAGTGGCAAAACATGACAAAGTAGTGTTAAAGCACAGCAAAGTGGTGGCAAAGTGGTGGCAAAATACTACAAAGTAGTGATAAAGTATGGTAAGGTAGTGGCAAAGTACTTCAAAGTAGTGGCTAAGCACGGCAAAGTAGTGGCAAAGCTCGGGAAAGTGGTGGCAAAGTACGGCAAAATAGTGGCAAAGTATTTCAAAGTAGTGGCAACGCATGACAAAGTAGTGGCAAAGCACGGCAAAGTAGTTTCAAAGCCCGACAAAGTATTGGCAAAGAATGGCAAAGTAGTGGCAAAGTACGGCAAAGTAGTGGCAAAGTACGGCAAAGTAGTGGCAAAGTGGTGGCAAAATACTACAAAGTAGTGATAAAGTATGGTAAGGTAGTGGCAAAGTACTTCAAAGTAGTGGCTAAGCACGGCAAAGTAGTGGCAAAGCACGGGAAAGTGGTGGCAAAGTACGGCAAAATAGTGGCAAAGTATTTCAAAGTAGTGGCAACGCATGACAAAGTAGTGGCAAAGCACGGCAAAGTAGTTTCAAAGCCCGACAAAGTATTGCCAAAGAACGGAAAAATAGAGGCAAAGTACTGCAAAGTAGTGGCAAAGTGGAAGCAAAGTACGGCAAAGTAGTGGCAAAATACGGCAAAGTAGTGGCAAAGTATGGCAAAGTAGTGTCAAAGTATGGCAAAGTAGTGTCAAAGTACGGCAAAGTAGTGGCAAAGTGGTGGCAAAATACTACAAAGTAGTGACAAAGTATGGTAAGGTAATGGCAAAGTAGTGGCAAAGTACGGCAAAGTATTGGCAAAGTACTTCAAAGTAGTGGCAAAGTACGGCAAAGTAGTGGCAAAGTACTGCAAAGTAGTGGCAAATTACGGAAATGTAGAGGCAAAGCATGACAAAGTAGTGGCAAAGCACGGCAAAGTGGTGGCAAAGCATGACAAAGTAGTGGCAAAGTACGGCAAAGTATTGGCAAAGTACGTCAAAGTAGTGGCAAAGAGGCGGCCAAATACTACAAAGTACTGACAAAGTATGGTAAGGTAGTGGCAAAGTAGTGGCAAAGTATGGCAAAGTAGTGGCAAAGTACTTCAAAGTAGTGGCAAAGTACGGCAAAGTAGTGGCAAAGTACTTCAAAGTAGTGGCAAAGCACGGCAAAGTAGTGGCAAAGTACGGGAAAGTAGAAGCAAAGTACGGCAAAGTAGTGGCAAAGTAGTGGCAAAGTACAGCAAAGTAGTGGCTAAGTACAGCAAAGTAGTGGCAAAGTACGGCAAAGTAGTGGCAAAATACTACAAAGTAGTAATACAGTATGTTAAGGTAGAGGCAAAGTACTTCAAAGTAGTGGCTAAGCACGGCAAAGTATTGGCAAAGTACTTCAAAGTAGTGGCAAAGTACGGCAAAGTAGTGGCAAAGTACTTCAAAGTAGTGGCAAAGTACGGCAAAGTAGTGGCAAAGTACTGCAAAGTAGTGGCAAATTACGGAAAAGTAGTGGCAAAGCTTGACAAAGAAGTGGCAAAGCACGGCAAAGTGGTGGCAAAGTATGGCAAAGTAGTGGCAAAGCACGGCAAAGTAGTGGCAAAATACTGCAAAGTAGTGGCAAGGTACGGTAAAGTAGTAGCAAAGTATTTGAAAGTAGTGGCAAAGCATGACAAAGTAGTGGCAAAGTACGGCAAAGTAGTGGCAAAGTACGTCAAAGTAGTGGCAAAGTGGTGGCCAAATACTACAAAGCAGCGACAAAGTATGGTAAGGTAGTGGCAAAGTAGTGGCAAAGTATGGCAAAGTAGTGGCAAAGTACTTCAAAGTAGTGGCAAAGTACGGCAAGGTAGTGGCAAAGTATTTCAAAGTAGTGGCAAAGCATGTCAAAGTAGTGGCAAATCACTGCAAAGTGGTGGCAAAGTACGGCAAAGTAGTGGCAAAGTACGGCAAAGTAGTGCAAAATACTTCAAAGTAGTGGCAAAGCAAGGCAAAGTAGTGGCAAAGTAGTGGCAAAGTACGGCAAAGTAGTGGCAAAGTACGGCAAAGTAGTGGCAAAGTACGGCAAAGTAGCGGCAAAGTACTTCAAAGTAGTGGCAAAGTACGGAAAAGTAGTGGCAAAGAACTGCAATGTAGTGGTAAAGTACGGCAAAGTAGTGGCAAAGTATTTCAAAGTAGTGGCAAAGCATGACAAAGTATTAGCAAAGCACAGCAAATTGGTTACAATGATGTGGCAAAGTACGGCAAAGTAGTGGCAAAATAATTTAAAATAGTGGAAAAGCACGGCAAAGTAGTGGCAAAGTACGGCAAAGTAGTGGCAAAGAACGGCAAAGTAGTGGCAAAGTACGGCAAAGTAGTTGCAAAGTGGTGGCAAAGTAGTGGCAAAGTACGTCAAAGTAGTGGCAAAGCACGGCAAAGTAGTGGCAAAGTACTTCAAAGTAGTGGCAAAGTACGGCAAGGTAGTGGCAAAGTACTGCAAAGTAGTGGCAAAGTACGGCAAAGTAGTGGCAAAGTATTTCAAAGTAGTGGCAAAGCATGACAAAGTAGTGGCAAAGCACAGCAAAGTGGTGGCAAAGTAGTGGCAAAGTACGGCAAAGTAGTGGCAAAGTACGGCAAAGTAGTGGCAAAGTACGGCAAAGTAGCGGCAAAGTACTTCAAAGTAGTGGCAAAGTACGGAAAAGTAGTGGCAAAGAACTGCAATGTAGTGGTAAAGTACGGCAAAGTAGTGGCAAAGTATTTCAAAGTAGTGGCAAAGCATGACAAAGTATTAGCAAAGCACAGCAAATTGGTTACAATGATGTGGCAAAGTACGGCAAAGTAGTGGCAAAATAATTTAAAATAGTGGAAAAGCACGGCAAAGTAGTGGCAAAGTACGGCAAAGTAGTGGCAAAGTACGGCAAAGTAGTGGCAAAGTACGGCAAAGTAGTTGCAAAGTGGTGGCAAAGTAGTGGCAAAGTACGTCAAAGTAGTGGCAAAGCACGGCAAAGTAGTGGCAAAGTACTTCAAAGTAGTGGCAAAGTACGGCAAGGTAGTGGCAAAGTACTGCAAAGTAGTGGCAAAGTACGGCAAAGTAGTGGCAAAGTATTTCAAAGTAGTGGCAAAGCATGACAAAGTAGTGGCAAAGCACAGCAAAGTGGTGGCAAAGTAATGGCAAAGTACGTCAAAGTAGTGGCAAAGCACGGCAAAGTAGTGGCAAAGTACTTCAAAGTAGTGGCAAAGCACGGCAAAGTAGTGGCAAAGTACGGCAAAGTAGTGGCAAAGTACTTCAAAGTAGTGGCAAAGTACGGCAAAGTAGTGGCAAAGTACTGCAAAGTAGTGGCAAAGTACGGAAAAATAGTGGCAAAGTATTTCAAAGTAGTGGCAAAGCATGACAAAGTAGTGGCAAAGCACGGAAAAGTGGTGGCAAAGTACGGCAAAGTAGTGGCAAAGTACGGCAAAGTAGTGGCAAAGTACGGCAAAGTAGTGGCAAAGTACTTCAAAGTAGTGGCAAAGTACGGCAAAGTAGTGGCAAAGTACTGCAAAGTAGTGGCAAAGCATGACAAAGTAGTGGCAAAGCACGGAAAAGTGGTGGCAAAGTACGGCAAAGTAGTGGCAAAGTACGGCAAAGTAGTGGCAAAGTACGGCAAAGTAGTGGCAAAGTACTTCAAAGTAGTGGCAAAGTACGGCAAAGTAGTGGCAAAGTACTGCAAAGTAGTGGCAAAGTACGGAGAAATAGTGGCAAAGTATTTCAAAGTAGTGGCAAAGCATGACAAAGTAGTGGCAAAGTTAGGCAAAGTAGTGGCAAAGTACGGCAAAGTAGTAGCAAAGTGGTGGCCAAATACTACAAAGTAGTGACAAAGTATGGTAAGGTAGTGGCAAAGTAGTGGCAAAGTACGGCAAAGTAGTGGCAAAGTACTTCAAAGTAGTGGCAAAGTACGGCAAGGTAGTGGCAAAGTACTGCAAAGTAGTGGCAAAGTACGGCAAAGTAGTCGCAAAGTATTTCAAAGTAGTGGCAAAGCATGACAAAGTAGTGGCAAAGCACAGCAAAGTGGTGCCAAAGTACGGCAAATTAGTGGCAAAGTACGGCAAAGTAGTGCAAGGTACGGCAAAGTAGTGGCAAAGTGGTGGCAAAATACTACAAAGTAGTGATAAAGTATGGTAAGGTAGTGGCAAAGTACTTCAAAGTAGTGGCAAAGCACGGCAAAGTAGTGGCAAAGCACGGCAAAGTGGTGGCAAAGTACGGCAAAATAGTGGCAAAGTATTTCAAAGTAGTGGCAAAGCATGACAAAGTAGTGGCTAAGCACAGCAAAGTAGTGGCAAAGCTCGGCAAAGTATTGGCAAAGAACGGAAATATAGAGGCAAAGTACTGCAAAGTAGTGGCAAAGTAGAAGCAAAGTACGGCAAAGTAGTGGCAAAGTACAGCAAAGTAGTGGCAAATTACTTCAAAGTAGTGGCAAAGCACGGCAAAGTAGTGGCAAAGTACGGCAAAGTAGTGGCAAAGTACGGCAAAGTAGTGGCAAAGTACGGCAAAAGTAGTGGCAAAGTGGTGGCAAAATACTACAAAGTAGTAATACAGTATGGTAAGGTAGTGGCAAAGTACCTCAAAGTAGTGGCAAAGCACGGCAAAGTAGTGGCAAAGTACGGCAAAGTAGTGGCAAAGTATGGCAAAGTAGTGTCAAAGTACGGCAAAGTAGTGGCAAAGTGGTGGCAAAGTACGTCAAAGTAGTGGCAAAGCACGGCAAAGTAGTGGCAAATTACTTCAAAGTAGTGGCAAAGCATGGCAAAGTAGTGGCAAAGTACGGCAAAGTAGTGGCAAAGTACTGCAAAGTAGTGGCAAAGTACGGAAAAATAGTGGAAAAGTATTTCAAAGTAGTGGCAAAGCATGACAAAGTAGTGGCAAAGCACAGAAAAGTGGTGGCAAAGTACGGCAAAGTAGTGGAAAAGTACGGCAAAGTAGTTGCAAAATACTGCAAAGTAGTGGCAAAGTACGGTAAACTAGTGGCAAAGTATTTCAAAGTAGTGGCAAAGCATGACAAAGTAGTGGCAAAGTACAGCAAAGTAGTGGCAAAGTATGGCAAAGTAGTGTCAAAGTACAGCAAAGTGGTGGCAAAGTAATGGCAAAGTACTGCAAAGTAGTGGCAAAGTACGGAAAAATAGTGGCAAAGTATTTCAAAGTAGTGGCAAAGCATGACAAAGTAGTGGCAAAGCACGGAAAAGTGGTGGCAAAGTACGGCAAAGTAGTGGCAAAGTACGGCAAAGTAGTGGCAAAGTACGGCAAAGTAGTGGCAAAGTACTTCAAAGTAGTGGCAAAGTACGGCAAAGTAGTGGCAAAGTACTGCAAAGTAGTGGCAAAGCATGACAAAGTAGTGGCAAAGCACGGAAAAGTGGTGGCAAAGTACGGCAAAGTAGTGGCAAAGTACGGCAAAGTAGTGGCAAAGTACGGCAAAGTAGTGGCAAAGTACTTCAAAGTAGTGGCAAAGTACGGCAAAGTAGTGGCAAAGTACTGCAAAGTAGTGGCAAAGTACGGAGAAATAGTGGCAAAGTATTTCAAAGTAGTGGCAAAGCATGACAAAGTAGTGGCAAAGTTAGGCAAAGTAGTGGCAAAGTACGGCAAAGTAGTAGCAAAGTGGTGGCCAAATACTACAAAGTAGTGACAAAGTATGGTAAGGTAGTGGCAAAGTAGTGGCAAAGTACGGCAAAGTAGTGGCAAAGTACTTCAAAGTAGTGGCAAAGTACGGCAAGGTAGTGGCAAAGTACTGCAAAGTAGTGGCAAAGTACGGCAAAGTAGTCGCAAAGTATTTCAAAGTAGTGGCAAAGCATGACAAAGTAGTGGCAAAGCACAGCAAAGTGGTGCCAAAGTACGGCAAATTAGTGGCAAAGTACGGCAAAGTAGTGCAAGGTACGGCAAAGTAGTGGCAAAGTGGTGGCAAAATACTACAAAGTAGTGATAAAGTATGGTAAGGTAGTGGCAAAGTACTTCAAAGTAGTGGCAAAGCACGGCAAAGTAGTGGCAAAGCACGTCAAAGTGGTGGCAAAGTACGGCAAAATAGTGGCAAAGTATTTCAAAGTAGTGGCAAAGCATGACAAAGTAGTGGCTAAGCACAGCAAAGTAGTGGCAAAGCTCGGCAAAGTATTGGCAAAGAACGGAAATATAGAGGCAAAGTACTGCAAAGTAGTGGCAAAGTAGAAGCAAAGTACGGCAAAGTAGTGGCAAAGTACAGCAAAGTAGTGGCAAATTACTTCAAAGTAGTGGCAAAGCACGGCAAAGTAGTGGCAAAGTACGGCAAAGTAGTGGCAAAGTACGGCAAAGTAGTGGCAAAGTACGGCAAAAGTAGTGGCAAAGTGGTGGCAAAATACTACAAAGTAGTAATACAGTATGGTAAGGTAGTGGCAAAGTACCTCAAAGTAGTGGCAAAGCACGGCAAAGTAGTGGCAAAGTACGGCAAAGTAGTGGCAAAGTATGGCAAAGTAGTGTCAAAGTACGGCAAAGTAGTGGCAAAGTGGTGGCAAAGTACGTCAAAGTAGTGGCAAAGCACGGCAAAGTAGTGGCAAATTACTTCAAAGTAGTGGCAAAGCATGGCAAAGTAGTGGCAAAGTACGGCAAAGTAGTGGCAAAGTACTGCAAAGTAGTGGCAAAGTACGGAAAAATAGTGGAAAAGTATTTCAAAGTAGTGGCAAAGCATGACAAAGTAGTGGCAAAGCACAGAAAAGTGGTGGCAAAGTACGGCAAAGTAGTGGAAAAGTACGGCAAAGTAGTTGCAAAATACTGCAAAGTAGTGGCAAAGTACGGTAAACTAGTGGCAAAGTATTTCAAAGTAGTGGCAAAGCATGACAAAGTAGTGGCAAAGTACAGCAAAGTAGTGGCAAAGTATGGCAAAGTAGTGTCAAAGTACAGCAAAGTAGTGGCAAAGTGGTGGCAAAATACTACAAAGTAGTGAAAAAGTACGGCAAAGTAGTGGCAAAGTACTTCAAAGTAGTGGCAAAGTACGGCAAGGTAGTGGCAAAGTACTGCAAAGTAGTGGCAAAGTACGGCAAAGTAGTGGCAAAGTATTTCAAAGTAGTGGCAAAGCATGACAAAGTAGTGGCAAAGCACAGCAAAGTGGTGGCAAAGTAATGGCAAAGTGCGTCAAAGTAGTGGCAAAGCACGGCAAAGTAGTGGCAAATTACTTCAAAGTAGTGGCAAAGCACGGCAAAGTAGTGGCAAAGTACGGCAAAGTAGTGGCAAAGTACTTCAAAGTAGTGGCAAAGTACGGCAAAGTAGTGGCAAAGTACTGCAAAGTACTGGCAAAGTACGGAAAAATAGTGGCGAAGTATTTCAAAGTAGTGGAAAAGCATGACAAAGTAGTGGCAAAGCACGGCAAAGTAGTGGCAAAATACTGCAAAGTAGTGGCAAAGTACGGTAAACTAGTGGCAAAGTATTTCAAAGTAGTGGCAAAGCATGACAATGTAGTGGCAAAGTTCGGCAAAGTAGTGGCAAAGTACGGCAAAGTAGTGGCAAAGTGCTGGCCAAATACTGCAAAGTAGTGACAAAGTATGGTAAGGTAGTGGCAAAGTAGTGGCAAAGTACGGCAAAGTAGTGGCAAAGTACTTCAAAGTAGTGGCAAAGTGCGGCAAGGTAGTGGCAAAGTACTGCAAAGTAGTGGCAAAGTACGGCAAAGTAGTCGTAAAGTATTTCAAAGTAGTGGCAAAGCATGACAAAGTAGTGGCAAAGCACAGCAAAGTGGTGCCAAAGTACGGCAAAGTAGTGGCAAAGTACGGTAAAGTAGTGGCAAAATACTTCAAAATAGTGGCAAAGCACGGCAAAGTAGTGGCAAAGCACGGCAAAGTGGTGGCAAAGTACGGCAAAATAGTGGCAAAGTATTTCAAAGTAGTGGCAACGCATGACAAAGTAGTGGCAAAGCACAGCAAAGTGGTGCCAAAGTACGGCAAAGTAGTGGCAAAGTACGGTAAAGTAGTGGCAAAATACTTCAAAATAGTGGCAAAGCACGGCAAAGTAGTGGCAAAGCACAGCAAAGTGGTGCCAAAGTACGGCAAATTAGTGGCAAAGTACGGCAAAGTAGTGCAAGGTACGGCAAAGTAGTGGCAAAGTAGTGGCAAAATACTACAAAGTAGTGATAAAGTATGGTAAGGTAGTGGCAAATTACTTCAAAGTAGTGGCAAAGCACGGCAAAGTAGTGGCAAAGCACGGCAAAGTGGTGGCAAATTACGGCAAAATAGTGGCAAAGTATTTCAAAGTAGTGGCAAAGCATGACAAAGTAGTGGCTAAGCACAGCAAAGTAGTGGCAAAGCCCGGCAAAGTATTGGCAAAGAACGGAAATATAGAGGCAAAGTACTGCAAAGTAGTGGCAAAGTAGAAGCAAAGTACGGCAAAGTAGTGGCAAAGTACAGCAAAGTAGTGGCAAAGTAGTGGCAAAGTACTTCAAAGTAGTGGCAAAGCACGGCAAAGTAGTGGCAAATTACTTCAAAGTAGTGGCAAAGCACGGCAAAGTAGTGGCAAAGTACGGCAAAGTAGTGGCAAAGTACGGCAAAGTAGTGGCAAAGTACGGCAAAAGTAGTGGCAAAGTGGTGGCAAAATACTACAAAGTAGTGACAAAGTACTGCAAAGTAGTGGCAAAGTACGGCAAAGTAGTGGCAAAGTGCTGGCAAAGTAGTGGCAAAGTACGTCAAAATAGTGGCAAAGCACGGCAAAGTAGTGGCAAAGTACTTCAAAGTAGTGGCAAAGTACGGCAATGTAGTGGCAAAGTACTGCAAAGTAGTGGCAAAGTACGGCAAAGTAGTGGCAAAGTATTTCAAAGTAGTGGCAAAGCATGACAAAGTAGTGGCAAAGCACAGCAAAGTGGTGGCAAAGTAATGGCAAAGTACGTCAAAGTAGTGGCAAAGCACGGCAATGTAGTGGCAAAGTACTTCAAAGTAGTGGCAAAGTACTGCAAAGTAGTGGCAAAGTACGGCAAAGTAGTGGCAAAGTGCTGGCAAAGTAGTGGCAAAGTACGTCAAAATAGTGGCAAAGTACGGCAAAGTAGTGGCAAAGTACTTCGAAGTAGTGGCAAAGTACGGCAAAGTAGTGGCAAAGTACTGCAAAGTAGTGGCAAAGTACGGAAAAATAGTGGCAAAGTATTTCAAAGTAGTGGCAAAGCATGACAAAGTAGTGGCAAAGCACAGAAAAGTGGTGGCAAAGTACGGCAAAGTAGTGGAAAAGTACGGCAAAGTAGTGGCAAAGTACGGCAAAGTAGTGGCAAAGTACGGTAAAGTAGTGGCAAAATACTTCAAAATAGTGGCAAAGCACGGCAAAGTAGTGGCAAAGCACAGCAAAGTGGTGCCAAAGTACGGCAAATTAGTGGCAAAGTAGTGGCAAAATACTACAAAGTAGTGATAAAGTATGGTAAGGTAGTGGCAAATTACTTCAAAGTAGTGGCAAAGCACGGCAAAGTAGTGGCAAAGCACGGCAAAGTGGTGGCAAATTACGGCAAAATAGTGGCAAAGTATTTCAAAGTAGTGGCAAAGCATGACAAAGTAGTGGCTAAGCACAGCAAAGTAGTGGCAAAGCCCGGCAAAGTATTGGCAAAGAACGGAAATATAGAGGCAAAGTACTGCAAAGTAGTGGCAAAGTAGAAGCAAAGTACGGCAAAGTAGTGGCAAAGTACAGCAAAGTAGTGGCAAAGTAGTGGCAAAGTACTTCAAAGTAGTGGCAAAGCACGGCAAAGTAGTGGCAAATTACTTCAAAGTAGTGGCAAAGCACGGCAAAGTAGTGGCAAAGTACGGCAAAGTAGTGGCAAAGTACGGCAAAGTAGTGGCAAAGTACGGCAAAAGTAGTGGCAAAGTGGTGGCAAAATACTACAAAGTAGTAATACAGTATGGTAAGGTAGTGGCAAAGTACCTCAAAGTAGTGGCAAAGCACGGCAAAGCAGTGGCAAAGTACGGCAAAGTAGTGGCAAAGTATGGCAAAGTAGTGTCAAAGTACGGCAAGGTAGTGTCAAAGTGGTGGCAAAATACTACAAAGTAGTGACAAAGTACTGCAAAGTAGTGGCAAAGTACGGCAAAGTAGTGGCAAAGTGCTGGCAAAGTAGTGGCAAAGTACGTCAAAATAGTGGCAAAGCACGGCAAAGTAGTGGCAAAGTACTTCAAAGTAGTGGCAAAGTACGGCAATGTAGTGGCAAAGTACTGCAAAGTAGTGGCAAAGTACGGCAAAGTAGTGGCAAAGTATTTCAAAGTAGTGGCAAAGCATGACAAAGTAGTGGCAAAGCACAGCAAAGTGGTGGCAAAGTAATGGCAAAGTACGTCAAAGTAGTGGCAAAGCACGGCAATGTAGTGGCAAAGTACTTCAAAGTAGTGGCAAAGCACGGCAAAGTAGTGGCAAAGTACGGCAAAGTAGTGGCAAAGTACTTCGAAGTAGTGGCAAAGTACGGCAAAGTAGTGGCAAAGTACTGCAAAGTAGTGGCAAAGTACGGAAAAATAGTGGCAAAGTATTTCAAAGTAGTGGCAAAGCATGACAAAGTAGTGGCAAAGCACAGAAAAGTGGTGGCAAAGTACGGCAAAGTAGTGGCAAAGTGGTGGCCAAATACTACAAAGTAGTGACAAAGTGGTAAGGTAGTGGCAAAGTAGTGGCAAAGTACGGCAAAGTAGTGGCAAAGTACTTCAAAGTATTGGCAAAGTACTTCAAAGTAGTGGCAAAGTACGGCAAAGTAGTGGCAAAGTACTGCAAAGTAGTGGCAAAGTACGGCAAAGTAGTCGCACAGTATTTCAAAGTAGTGGCAAAGCATGACAAAGTAGTGGCAAAGCACAGCAAAGTGGTGCCAAAGTACGGCAAAGTAGTGGCAAAGTACGGTAAAGTAGTGGCAAAATACTTCAAAATAGTGGCAAAGCACAGCAAAGTAGTGGCAAAGCACGGCAAAGTGGTGGCAAAGTACGGCAAAATAGTGGCAAAGTATTTCAAAGTAGTGGCAACGCATGACAAAGTAGTGGCAAAGCACGGCAAAGTAGTGGCAAAGCCCGACAAAGTATTGGCAAAGAACGGAAAAATAGAGGCAAAGTACTGCAAAGTAGTTGCAAAGTAGAAGCAAAATACGGCAAAGTAGTGGCAAAGCACGGCAAAGTGGTGGCAAAGTACGGCAAAATAGTGGCAAAGTATTTCAAAGTAGTGGCAACGCATGACAAAGTAGTGGCAAAGCACAGCAAAGTGGTGCCAAAGTACGGCAAAGTAGTGGCAAAGTACGGTAAAGTAGTGGCAAAATACTTCAAAATAGTGGCAAAGCACGGCAAAGTAGTGGCAAAGCACAGCAAAGTGGTGCCAAAGTACGGCAAATTAGTGGCAAAGTACGGCAAAGTAGTGCAAGGTACGGCAAAGTAGTGGCAAAGTAGTGGCAAAATACTACAAAGTAGTGATAAAGTATGGTAAGGTAGTGGCAAAGTACTTCAAAGTAGTGGCAAAGCACGGCAAAGTAGTGGCAAAGCACGGCAAAGTGGTGGCAAATTACGGCAAAATAGTGGCAAAGTATTTCAAAGTAGTGGCAAAGCATGACAAAGTAGTGGCTAAGCACAGCAAAGTAGTGGCAAAGCCCGGCAAAGTATTGGCAAAGAACGGAAATATAGAGGCAAAGTACTGCAAAGTAGTGGCAAAGTAGAAGCAAAGTACGGCAAAGTAGTGGCAAAGTACAGCAAAGTAGTGGCAAAGTAGTGGCAAAGTACTTCAAAGTAGTGGCAAAGCACGGCAAAGTAGTGGCAAATTACTTCAAAGTAGTGGCAAAGCACGGCAAAGTAGTGGCAAAGTACGGCAAAGTAGTGGCAAAGTACGGCAAAGTAGTGGCAAAGTACGACAAAAGTAGTGGCAAAGTGGTGGCAAAATACTACAAAGTAGTAATACAGTATGGTAAGGTAGTGGCAAAGTACCTCAAAGTAGTGGCAAAGCACGGCAAAGCAGTGGCAAAGTACGGCAAAGTAGTGGCAAAGTATGGCAAAGTAGTGTCAAAGTACGGCAAAGTAGTGGCAAAGTGGTGGCAAAATACTACAAAGTAGTGACAAAGTACTGCAAAGTAGTGGCAAAGTACGGCAAAGTAGTGGCAAAGTGCTGGCAAAGTAGTGGCAAAGTACGTCAAAGTAGTGGCAAAGCACGGCAAAGTAGTGGCAAAGTACTTCAAAGTAGTGGCAAAGTACGGCAATGTAGTGGCAAAGTACTGCAAAGTAGTGGCAAAGTACGGCAAAGTAGTGGCAAAGTATTTCAAAGTAGTGGCAAAGCATGACAAAGTAGTGGCAAAGCACAGCAAAGTGGTGGCAAAGTAATGGCAAAGTACGTCAAAGTAGTGGCAAAGCACGGCAAAGTAGTGGCAAAGTATTTCAAAGTAGTGGCAAAGCACGGCTAAGTAGTGGCAAAGTACGGCAAAGTAGTGGCAAAGTACTTCAAAGTAGTGGCAAAGTACGGCAAAGTAGTGGCAAAGTACTGCAAAGTAGTGGCAAAGTACGGCAAAGTAGTCGCACAGTATTTCAAAGTAGTGGCAAAGCATGACAAAGTAGTGGCAAAGCACAGCAAAGTGGTGCCAAAGTACGGCAAAGTAGTGGCAAAGTACGGTAAAGTAGTGGCAAAATACTTCAAAATAGTGGCAAAGCACAGCAAAGTAGTGGCAAAGCACGGCAAAGTGGTGGCAAAGTACGGCAAAATAGTGGCAAAGTATTTCAAAGTAGTGGCAACGCATGACAAAGTAGTGGCAAAGCACGGCAAAGTAATGGCAAAGCCCGACAAAGTATTGGCAAGGAACGGAAAAATAGAGGCAAAGTACTGCAAAGTAGTTGCAAAGTAGAAGCAAAATACGGCAAAGTAGTGGCAAAGCACGGCAAAGTAGTGGCAAAGTACTTCAAAGTAGTGGCAAAGCACGGCAAAGTAGTGGCAAAGTACTTCAAAGTAGTGGCAAAGCACGGCAAAGTAGTGGCAAAGTACGGGAAAGTAGAAGCAAAGTACGGCAAAGTAGTGGCAAAGTAGTGGCAAAGTACAGCAAAGTAGTGGCAAAGTACAGCAAAGTAGTGGCAAAGTACGGCAAAGTAGTGGCAAAGTACGGCAAAAGTAGTGGCAAAGTGGTGGCAAAATACTACAAAGTAGTAATACAGTATGGTAAGGTAGAGGCAAAGTACTTCAAAGTAGTGGCAAAGCACGGCAAAGTAGTGGCAAAGTACGGCAAAGTAGTGGCAAAGTATGGCAAAGTAGTGTCAAAGTACGGCAAAGTAGTGGCAAAGTGGTGGCAAAATACTACAAAGTAGTGACAAAGTATGGTAAGGTAATGGCAAAGTAGTGGCAAAGTACGGCAAAGTATTGGCAAAGTACTTCAAAGTAGTGGCAAATTACGGAAAAGTAGTGCCAAAGCATGACAAAGTAGTGGCAAAGCACGGCAAAGTGGTGGCAAAGTACGGCAAAGTAGTGGCAAAGTACGGCAAAGTAGTGGCAAAATACTGCAAAGTAGTGGCAAAGTACAGTAAAGTAGTAGCAAAGTATTTCAAAGTAGTGGCAAAGCATGACAAAGTAGTGGCAAAGTACGGCAAAGTAGTGGCAAAGTACGTCAAAGTAGTGGCAAAGTGGTGGCCAAATACTACAAAGTAGTGACAAAGTATGGTAAGGTAGTGGCAAAGTAGTGGCAAAGTATGGCAAAGTAGTGGCAAAGTACTTCAAAGTAGTGGCAAAGTACGGCAAGGTAGTGGCAAAGTATTTCAAAGTAGTGGCAAAGCATGCCAAAGTAGTGGCAAAGCACTGCAAAGTGGTGGCAAAGTACGGCAAAGAAGTGGCAAAGTACGGCAAAGTAGTGCAAAATACTTCAAAGTAGTGGCAAAGCACGGCAAAGTAGTGGCAAAGTAGTGGCAAATTACGGCAAAGTAGTGGCAAAGTACGGCAAAGTAGTGGCAAAGTGGTGGCAGTGTAGTGGCAAAGTACGTCAATGTAGTGGCAAAGCACGTCAAAGTAGTGGCAAAGTACTTCAAAGTAGTGGCAAAGCACGGCAAAGTAGTGGCAAAGTACGGCAAAGTAGTGGCAAAGTACTTCAAAGTAGTGGCAAAGTACGGAAAAGCAGTGGCAAAGAACTGCAAAGTAGTGGTAAAGTACGGCAAAGCAGTGGCAAAGTATTTCAAAGTAGTGGCAAAGCATGACAAAGTAGTAGCAAAGCACAGCAAAGTGGTGGCAAAATACTACAAAGTAGTGACAAAGTATGGTAAGGTAATGGCAAAGTAGTGGCAAAGTACGGCAAATTAGTGGCAAAGTACGGCAAAGTAGTGCAAAGTACGGCAAAGTAGTGGCAAAGTGGTGGCAAAATACTACAAAGTAGTGATAAAGTATGGTAAGGTAGTGGCAAAGTACTTCAAAGTAGTGGCAAAGCAAGGCAAAGTAGTGGCAAAGTACGGCAAAGTAGTGGCAAAGTATTTCAAAGTAGTGGCAAAGCATGACAAAGTAGTGGCAAAGCACAGCAAAGTGGTGGCAAAGTAATGGCAAAGTACGTCAAAGTAGTGGCAAAGCACGGCAAAGTAGTGGCAAAGTACTTCAAAGTAGTGGCAAAGCATGGCAAAGTAGTGGCAAAGTACTGCAAAGTAGTGGCAAAGTACGGAAAATAGTGGCAAAGTATTTCAAAGTAGTGGCAAAGCATGACAAAGTAGTGGCAAAGCACGGAAAAGTGGTGGCAAAGTACGGCAAAGTAGTGGCAAAGTACGGCAAAGTAGTGGCAAAATACTGCAAAGTAGTGGCAAAGTACGGTAAACTAGTGGCAAAGTATTTCAAAGTAGTGGCAAAGCATGACAAAGTAGTGGCAAAGTTCGGCAAAGTAGTGGCAAAGTACGGCAAAGTAGTGGCAAAGTGGTGGCCAAATACTACAAAGTAGTGACAAAGTATGGTAAGGTAGTGGCAAAGTAGTGGCAAAGTACGGCAAAGTAGTGGCAAAGTACTTCAAAGTAGTGGCAAAGTACGGCAAGGTAGTGGCAAAGTACTGCAAAGTAGTGGCAAAGTACGGCAAAGTAGTCGCAAAGTATTTCAAAGTAGTGGCAAAGCATGACAAAGTAGTGGCAAAGCACAGCAAAGTGGTGCCAAAGGACGGCAAAGTAGTGGCAAAGTACGGTAAAGTAGTGGCAAAATACTTCAAAATAGTGGCAAAGCACGGCAAATTAGTGGCAAAGTACGGCAAATTAGTGGCAAAGTACGGCAAAGTAGTGCAAAGTACGGCAAAGTAGTGGCAAAGTGGTGGCAAAATACTACAAAGTAGTAATAAAGTATGGCAAAGTACTTCAAAGTAGTAGCAAAGCACGGCAAAGTAGTGGCAAAGCCCGGCAAAGTATTGGCAAAGAACGGAAATATAGAGGCAAAGTACTGCAAAGTAGTGGCAAAGTAGAAGCAAAGTACGGCAAAGTAGTGGCAAAGTACAGCAAAGTAGTGGCAAAGTAGTGGCAAAGTACTTCAAAGTAGTGGCAAAGCACGGCAAAGTAGTGGCAAAGTACTTCAAAGTAGTGGCAAAGCACGGCAAAGTAGTGGCAAAGTATTTCAAAGTAGTGGCAAAGCATGCCAAAGTAGTGGCAAAGCACTGCAAAGTGGTGGCAAAGTACGGCAAAGTAGTGGCAAAGTACGGCAAAGTAGTGCAAAATACTTCAAAGTAGTGGCAAAGCACGGCAAAGTAGTGGCAAAGTAGTGGCAAATTACGGCAAAGTAGTGGCAAAGTACGGCAAAGTAGTGGCAAAGTGGTGGCAATGTAGTGGCAAAGTACGTCAAAGTAGTGGCAAAGCACGTCAAAGTAGTGGCAAAGTACGGCAAAGTAGTGGCAAAGTACTTCAAAGTAGTGGCAAAGTACGGAAAAGTAGTGGCAAAGAACTGCAAAGTAGTGGTAAAGTACGGCAAAGCAGTGGCAAAGTATTTCAAAGTAGTGGCAAAGCATGACAAAGTAGTAGCAAAGCACAGCAAAGTGGTGGCAAAATACTACAAAGTAGTGACAAAGTATGGTAAGGTAATGGCAAAGTAGTGGCAAAGTACGGCAAATTAGTGGCAAAGTACGGCAAAGTAGTGCAAAGTACGGCAAAGTAGTGGCAAAGTGGTGGCAAAATACTACAAAGTAGTGATAAAGTATGGTAAGGTAGTGGCAAAGTACTTCAAAGTAGTGGCAAAGCAAGGCAAAGTAGTGGCAAAGTACGGCAAAGTAGTGGCAAAGTATTTCAAAGTAGTGGCAAAGCATGACAAAGTAGTGGCAAAGCACAGCAAAGTGGTGGCAAAGTAATGGCAAAGTACGTCAAAGTAGTGGCAAAGCACGGCAAAGTAGTGGCAAAGTACTTCAAAGTAGTGGCAAAGCACGGCAAAGTAGTGGCAAAGTACTGCAAAGTAGTGGCAAAGTACAGAAAAATAGTGGCAAAGTATTTCAAAGTAGTGGCAAAGCATGACAAAGTAGTGGCAAAGCACGAAAAAAGTGGTGGCAAAGTACGGCAAAGTAGTGGCAAAGTACGGCAAAGTAGTGGCAAAATACTGCAAAGTAGTGGCAAAGTACGGTAAACTAGTGGCAAAGTATTTCAAAGTAGTGGCAAAGCATGACAAAGTAGTGGCAAAGTTCGGCAAAGTAGTGGCAAAGTACGGCAAAGTAGTGGCAAAGTGGTGGCCAAATACTGCAAAGTAGTGACAAAGTATGGTAAGGTAGTGGCAAAGTAGTGGCAAAGTACGGCAAAGTAGTGGCAAAGTACTTCAAAGTAGTGGCAAAGTACGGCAAGGTAGTGGCAAAGTACTGCAAAGTAGTGGCAAAGTACGGCAAAGTAGTCGCAAAGTATTTCAAAGTAGTGGCAAAGCATGACAAAGTAGTGGCAAAGCACAGCAAAGTGGTGCCAAAGTACGGCAAAGTAGTGGCAAAGTACGGTAAAGTAGTGGCAAAATACTTCAAAATAGTGGCAAAGCACGGCAAAGTAGTGGCAAAGTACGGCAAAGTAGTGGCAAAGTACGGCAAAGTAGTGGCAAAGTATGGCAAAAGTAGTGGCAAAGTGGTGGCAAAATACTACAAAGTAGTAATACAGTATGGTAAGGTAGTGGCAAAGTACTTCAAAGTAGTGGCAAAGCATGGCAAAGTAGTGGCAAAGTACGGCAAAGTAGTGGCAAAGTATGGCAAAGTAGTGTCAAAGTACGGCAAAGTAGTGGCAAAGTGGTGGCAAAATACTACAAAGTAGTGATAAAGCACGGCAAAGTGGTGGCAAAGTATGGCAAAGTACGGCAAAGTAGTGGCAAAGTACGGCAAAGTAGTGGCAAAGTGGTGGCAAAGTAGTGGCAAAGTACGTCAAAGTAGTGGCAAAGGACGGCAAAGTAGTGGCAAAGTACTTCAAAGTAGTGGCAAAGCACGGCAAAGTAGTGGCAAAGAACGGCAAAGTAGTGGCAAAGTACGAAAAAGTAGTGGCAAAGTACGGAAAAGTAGTGGCAAAGAACTGCAAAGTAGTGGCAAAGTACGGCAAAGTTGTGGCAAAGTATTTCAAAGTAGTGGCAAAGCACGGCAAAGTAGTGGCAAAGTACGGCAAAGTAGTGGCAAAGTACGGCAAAATAGTGGCAAAGTACGGCAAAAGTAGTGGCAAAGTGGTGGCAAAATACTACAAAGTAGTAATAGAGTATGGTAAGGTAGTGGCAAAGTACGGCAAAGTAGTGGCAAAGTGGTGGCCAAATACTACAAAGTAGTGACAAAGTATGGTAAGGTAGTGGCAAAGTAGTGGCACAGTACTGCAAAGTAGTGGCAAAGTACTTCAAAGTAGTGGCAAAGTACGGCCAGGTAGTGGCAAAGTACTGCAAAGTAGTGGCAAAGTATGGCAAAGTAGTCGCAAAGTATTTCAAAGTAGTGGCAAAGCATGACAAAGTAGTGGCAAAGTACGGCAAAGTAGTGGCAAATTACGGCAAAGTAGTGGCAAAGTGGTGGCCAAATACTACAAAGTAGTGACAAAGTATGGTAAGGTAGTGGCAAAGTAGGGGCAAAGTACGGCAAAGTACGGCAAAGTAGTGGCAAAGTACTTCAAAGTAGTGGCAAAGTACGGCAAGGTAGTGGCAAAGTACTGCAAAGTAGGGGCAAAGTACGGCAAAGTAGTGGCAAAGTATTTCAAAGTAGTGGCAAAGCATGACAAAGTAGTGGCAAAGCACAGCAAAGTGGTGGCGAAGTACAGCAAAGTAGTGGCAAAGTACGGCAAAGTAGTGGCCAAATACTGCAAAGTAGTGGCAAAGTATGGTAAAGTAGTGGCAAAGTATTTCAAAGTAGTGGCAAAGTACGGCAAAGTAGTGGCAAAGTACGGCAAAGTAGTTTGAAAGAACGGCAAAGTAGTGGCAAAGTGGTGGCAAAATACTACAAAGTAGTGATAAAGTATGTTAAGGTAGTGGCAAAGTACTTCAAAGCAGTGGCAAAGCACGGCAAAGTAGTGGCAAAGCACGGCAAAGTAGTGGCAAAGCACGGCAAAGTAGTGGCAAAGTACTTCAAAGTAGCGGCAAAGCACGGCAAAGTAGTGGCAAAGTACGGCAAAGTAGTGGCAAAGTACGGCAAAATAGTGGCAAAGTACGGCAAAAGTAGTGGCAAAATGGTGGCAAAATACTACAAAGCAGTAATACATTATGGTAAGGTAGTGGCAAAGTACCTCAAAGTAGTGGCAAAGCACGGCAAAGTAGTGGCAAAGTACGGCAAAGTAGTGGCAAAGTATGGCAAAGTAGTGTCAAAGTACGGCAAAGTAGTGGCAAAGTGGTGGCAAAATACTACAAAGTAGTGACAAAGTATGGTAAGGTAATGGCAAAGTAGTGGCAAAGTACGGCAAAGTAGTGGCAAAGTAATTCAAAGTAGTGGCAAAGTACGGCAAAGTAGTGGCAAAGTAATTCAAAGTAGTGGCAAAGTACGGCAAAGTAGTGGCAAAGTACTGCAAAGTAGTGGCAAATTACGGAAAAGTAGTAGCTAAGTACGGTAAAGTAGTGGCAAAGTATTTCAAAGTAGTGGCAAAGCATGACAAAGTAGTGGCAAAGTACGGCAAAGTAGTGGCAAAGTACGGCAAAGTAGTGGCAAAGTGGTGGCCAAATACTACAAAGTAGTGACAAATATGGTAAGGTAGTGGCAAAGTAGTGGCAAAGTACGGCAAAGTTGTGGCAAAGTACTTCAAAGTAGTGGCAAAGTACGGCAAGGTAGTGGCAAAGTACTGCAAAGTAGTGGCAAAGTACGGCAAAGAAGTGGCAAAGTATTTCAAAGTAGTGGCAAAGCATGACAAAGTAGTGGCATAGCACAGCAAAGTGTTGGCAAAGTACGGCAAAGTAGTGGCAAAGCACGGCAAAGTAGTGGCAAAGTACGGCAAAATAGTGGCAAAGTACGGCAAATTAGTGGCAAAGTACGGCAAAGTAGTGGCAAAGTACGGCAAAGTAGTGGCAAAGTACGGCAAAAGTAGTGGCAAAGTGATGGCAAAATAATACAAAGTAGTAATACAGTATGGTAAGGTAGTGGCAAAGTACCTCAAAGTAGTGGCAAAGCACGGCAAAGTAGTGGCAAAGCACGGCAAAGTAGTGGCAAAGTACGGCAAAGTAGTGGCAAAGTATGGCAAAGTAGTGTCAAAGTACGGCAAAGTAGTGGCAAAGTGGTGGCAAAATACTACAAAGTAGTGACAAAGCACGGCAAAGTGGTGGCAAAGTACGGCAAAGTATTGGCAAAGTACGGCAAAGTAGTGGCAAAGTGGTGGCCAAATACTACAAAGTAGTGACAAAGTATGGTAAGGTAGTGGCAAAGTAGTGGCAAAGTACTGCAAAGTAGTGGCAAAGTACTTCAAAGTAGTGGCAAAGTACGGCCAGGTAGTGGCAAAGTACTGCAAAGTAGTGGCAAAGTATGGCAAAGTAGTCGCAAAGTATTTCAAAGTAGTGGCAAAGCATGACAAAGTAGTGGCAAAGTACGGCAAAGTAGTGGCAAATTACGGCAAAGTAGTGGCAAAGCGGTGGCCAAATACTACAAAGTAGTGACAAAGTATGGTAAGGTAGTGGCAAAGTAGGGGCAAAGTACGGCAAAGTACGGCAAAGTTGTGGCAAAGTACTTCAAAGTAGTGGCAAAGTACGGCAAGGTAGTGGCAAAGTACTGCAAAGTAGTGGCAAAGTGCGGCAAAGTAGTGGCAAAGTGGTGGCCAAATACTACAAAGTAGTGACAAAGTATGGTAAGGTAGTGGCAAAGTAGTGGAAAAGTACGGCAAAGTAGTGGCAAAGTACTTCAAAGTAGTGGCAAAGTACGGCAAGGTAGTGGCAAAGTACGGCAAAGTAGTGGCAAAGTACGGCAAAGTAGTGGCAAAGTATTTCAAAGTAGTGGCAAAGCATGACAAAGTAGTGGCATAGCACAGCAAAGTGGTGGCAAAGTACGGCAAAGTAGTGGCAAAGCACGGCAAAGTAGTGGCAAAGTACGGCAAAATAGTGGCAAAGTACGGCAAATTAGTGGCAAAGTACGGCAAAGTAGTGGCAAAGTACGGCAAAGTAGTGGCAAAGTACGGCAAAAGTAGTGGCAAAGTGGTGGCAAAAAACTACAAAGTAGTAATACAGTATGGTGAGGTAGTGGCAAAGTACCTCAAAGTAGTGGCAAAGCACGGCAAAGTAGTGGCAAAGTACGGCAAAAGTAGTGGCAAAGTGGTGGCAAAATACTACAAAGTAGTAATACAGTATGGTAAGGTAGTGGCAAAGTACGGCAAAGTAGTGGCAAAGTGGTGGCCAAATACTACAAAGTAGTGACAAAGTATGGTAAGGTAGTGGCAAAGTAGTGGCACAGTACTGCAAAGTAGTGGCAAAGTACTTCAAAGTAGTGGCAAAGTACGGCCAGGTAGTGGCAAAGTACTGCAAAGTAGTGGCAAAGTATGGCAAACTAGTCGCAAAGTATTTCAAAGTAGTGGCAAAGCATGACAAAGTAGTGGCAAAGTACGGCAAAGTAGTGGCAAATTACGGCAAAGTAGTGGCAAAGTGGTGGCCAAATACTACAAAGTAGTGACAAAGTATGGTAAGGTAGTGGCAAAGTAGGGGCAAAGTACGGCAAAGTACGGCAAAGTAGTGGCAAAGTACTTCAAAGTAGTGGCAATGTACGGCAAGGTAGTGGCAAAGTACTGCAAAGTAGGGGCAAAGTACGGCAAAGTAGTGGCAAAGTATTTCAAAGTAGTGGCAAAGCATGACAAAGTAGTGGCAAAGTACGGCAAAGTAGTGGCAAATTACGGCAAAGTAGTGGCAAAGCGGTGGCCAAATACTACAAAGTAGTGACAAAGTATGGTAAGGTAGTGGCAAAGTAGGGGCAAAGTACGGCAAAGTACGGCAAAGTTGTGGCAAAGTACTTCAAAGTAGTGGCAAAGTACGGCAAGGTAGTGGCAAAGTACTGCAAAGTAGTGGCAAAGTGCGGCAAAGTAGTGGCAAAGTGGTGGCCAAATACTACAAAGTAGTGACAAAGTATGGTAAGGTAGTGGCAAAGTAGTGGAAAAGTACGGCAAAGTAGTGGCAAAGTACTTCAAAGTAGTGGCAAAGTACGGCAAGGTAGTGGCAAAGTACGGCAAAGTAGTGGCAAAGTACGGCAAAGTAGTGGCAAAGTATTTCAAAGTAGTGGCAAAGCATGACAAAGTAGTGGCATAGCACAGCAAAGTGGTGGCAAAGTACGGCAAAGTAGTGGCAAAGCACGGCAAAGTAGTGGCAAAGTACGGCAAAATAGTGGCAAAGTACGGCAAATTAGTGGCAAAGTACGGCAAAGTAGTGGCAAAGTACGGCAAAGTAGTGGCAAAGTACGGCAAAAGTAGTGGCAAAGTGGTGGCAAAAAACTACAAAGTAGTAATACAGTATGGTGAGGTAGTGGCAAAGTACCTCAAAGTAGTGGCAAAGCACGGCAAAGTAGTGGCAAAGTACGGCAAAAGTAGTGGCAAAGTGGTGGCAAAATACTACAAAGTAGTAATACAGTATGGTAAGGTAGTGGCAAAGTACGGCAAAGTAGTGGCAAAGTGGTGGCCAAATACTACAAAGTAGTGACAAAGTATGGTAAGGTAGTGGCAAAGTAGTGGCACAGTACTGCAAAGTAGTGGCAAAGTACTTCAAAGTAGTGGCAAAGTACGGCCAGGTAGTGGCAAAGTACTGCAAAGTAGTGGCAAAGTATGGCAAACTAGTCGCAAAGTATTTCAAAGTAGTGGCAAAGCATGACAAAGTAGTGGCAAAGTACGGCAAAGTAGTGGCAAATTACGGCAAAGTAGTGGCAAAGTGGTGGCCAAATACTACAAAGTAGTGACAAAGTATGGTAAGGTAGTGGCAAAGTAGGGGCAAAGTACGGCAAAGTAGTGGCAAAGTACTTCAAAGTAGTGGCAATGTACGGCAAGGTAGTGGCAAAGTACTGCAAAGTAGGGGCAAAGTACGGCAAAGTAGTGGCAAAGTATTTCAAAGTAGTGGCAAAGCATGACAAAGTAGTGGCAAAGCACAGCAAAGTGGTGGCGAAGTACAGCAAAGTAGTGGCAAAGTACGGCAAAGTAGTGGCAAAGTACGGCAAAGTAGTGGCAAAGTACGGCAAAGTAGTGGCAAAGAACGGCAAAGTAGTGGCAAAGTGGTGGCAAAATACTACAAAGTAGTGATAAAGTATGGTAAAGTAGTGGCAAAGTACTTCAAAGCAGTGGCAAAGCACGGCAAAGTAGTGGCAAAGCACGGCAAAGTGGTGGCAAAGTACGGCAAAATAGTGGCAAAGTATTTCAAAGTAGTGGCAAAGCATGACAGAGTAGGGGCAAAGCACGGCAAAGTAGTGGCAAAGTACGGCAAAGTAGTGGCAAAGTATTTCAAAGTAGTGGCAAAGCATGACAAAGTAGTGGCATAGCACAGCAAAGTGGTGGCAAAGTACGGCAAAGTAGTGGCAAAGCACGGCAAAGTAGTGGCAAAGTACGGCAAAATAGTGGCAAAGTACGGCAAATTAGTGGCAAAGTACGGCAAAGTAGTGGCAAAGTACGGCAAAGTAGTGGCAAAGTACGGCAAAAGTAGTGACAAAGTGGTGGCAAAATACTACAAAGTAGTAATACAGTATGGTAAGGTAGTGGCAAAGTACCTCAAAGTAGTGGCAAAGCACGGCAAAGTAGTGGCAAAGCACGGCAAAGTAGTGGCAAAGTACGGCAAAGTAGTGGCAAAGTATGGCAAAGTAGTGTCAAAGTACGGCAAAGTAGTGGCAAAGTGGTGGCAAAATACTACAAAGTAGTGACAAAGCACGGCAAAGTGGTGGCAAAGTACGGCAAAGTAGTGGCAAAGTACGGCAAAGTAGTGGCAAAGTGGTGGCCAAATACTACAAAGTAGTGACAAAGTATGGTAAGGTAGTATCAAAGTAGGGGCAAAGTACGGCAAAGTACGGCAAAGTAGTGGCAAAGTACTTCAACGTAGTGGCAAAGTACGGCAAGGTAGTGGCAAAGTACTGCAAAGTAGGGGCAAAGTACGGCAAAGTAGTGGCAAAGTATTTCAAAGTAGTGACAAAGCACGGCAAAGTAGTGGCAAAGCACGGCAAAGTAGTGGCAAAGTACGGCAAAGTAGTGGCAAAGTACGGCAAAGTAGTGGCAAAGTATGGCAAAGTAGTGTCAAAGTACGGCAAAGTAGTGGCAAAGTGGTGGCAAAATACTACAAAGTAGTGACAAAGCACGGCAAAGTAGTGACAAAGCACGGCAAAGTGGTGGCAAAGTACGGCAAAGTAGTGGCAAAGTACTGCAAAGTAGTGGCAAAGTACGGCCAGGTAGTGGCAAAGTACTGCAAAGTAGTGGCAAAGTATGGCAAAGTAGTCGCAAAGTATTTCAAAGTAGTGGCAAAGCATGACAAAGTAGTGGCAAAATACGGCAAAGTAGTGGCAAATTACGGCAAAGTATTGGCAAAGTGGTGGCCAAATACTACAAAGTAGTGACAAAGTATGGTAAGGTAGTATCAAAGTAGGGGCAAAGTACGGCAAAGTACGGCAAAGTAGTGGCAAAGTACTTCAACGTAGTGGCAAAGTACGGCAAGGTAGTGGCAAAGTACTGCAAAGTAGGGGCAAAGTACGGCAAAGTAGTGGCAAAGTATTTCAAAGTAGTGGCAAAGCATGACAAAGTAGTGGCATAGCACAGCAAAGTGGTGGCAAAGTACGGCAAAGTAATGGCAAAGCACGGCAAAGTAGTGGCAAAGTACAGCAAAGTAGTGGCAAAGTACTTCAAAGTAGTGGCAAAGTATGGCAAGGTAGTGGCAATGTACTGCAAAGTAGTGGCAAAGTACGGCAAAGTAGTGGCAAAGTGGTGGCCAAATACTACAAAGTAGTGACAAAGTATGGTAAGGTAGTGGCAAAGTAGTGGCAAAGTACGGCAAAGTAGTGGCAAAATACTTCAAAGTAGTGGCAAAGTACGGCAAGGTAGTGGCAAAGTACTGCAAAGTAGTGGCAAAGTACGGCAAATTAGTGGCAAAGTATTTCAAAGTAGTGGCAAAGCATGACAAAGTAGTGGCATAGCACAGCAAAGTGGTGGCAAAGTACGGCAAAGTAGTGGCAAAGCACGGCAAAGTAGTGGCAAAGTACGGCAAAATAGTGGCAAAGTACGGCAAATTAGTGGCAAAGTACGGCAAAGTAGTGGCAAAGTACGGCAAAGTAGTGGCAAAGTACTGCAAAAGTAGTGGCAAAGTGGTGGCAAAATACTACAAAGTAGTAATACAGTATGGTAAGGTAGTGGCAAAGTACCTCAAAGTAGTGGCAAAGCACGGCAAAGTAGTGGCAAAGCACGGCAAAGTAGTGGCAAAGTACGGCAAAGTAGTGGCCAAATACTGCAAAGTAGTGGCAAAGTATTTCAAAGTAGTGGCAAAGTACGGCAAAGTAGTGGCAAAATACGGCAAAGTAGTGGCAAAGAACGGCAAAGTAGTGGCAAAGTGGTGGCAAAATACTACAAAGTAGTGATAAAGTATGGTAAGGTAGTGGCAAAGTACTTCAAAGCAGTGGCAAAGCACGGCAAAGTAGTGGCAAAGCACGGCAAAATGGTGGCAAAGTACGGCAAAATAGTGGCAAAGTATTTCAAAGTAGTGGCAAAGCATGACATAGTAGTGGCAAAGCACGGCAAAGTAATGGCAAAGCCCGGCAAAGTATGGGCAAAGAACGGAAAAATAGAGGCAAAGTACTGCAAAGTAGTGGCAAAGTAGAAGCAAAGTACGGCAAAGTAGTGGCAAAGGACGGCAAAGTAGTGGCAAAGTACTTCAAAGTAGTGGCAAAGCACGGCAAAGTAGTGGCAAAGTACGGCAAAGTAGTGGCAAAGTACGGCAAAATAGTGGCAAAGTACGGCAAAAGTAGTGGCAAAGTGGTGGCAAAATGCTACAAAGTAGTAATACAGTATGGTAAGGTAGTGGCAAAGTACCTCAAAGTAGTGGCAAAGCACGGCAAAGTAGTGGCAAAGTACGGCAAAGTAGTGGCAAAGTATGGCAAAGTAGTGTCAAAGTACGGCAAAGTAGTGGCAAAGAGGTGGCAAAATACTACAAAGTAGTGACAAAGTATGGTAAGGTAATGGCAAAGTAGTGGCAAAGTACGGCAAAGTAGTGGCAAAGTAATTCAAAGTAGTGGCAAAGTACGGCAAAGTAGTGGCAAAGTAATTCAAAGTAGTGGCAAAGTACGGCAAAGTAGTGGCAAAGTACTGCAAAGTAGTGGCAAATTACGGAAAAGTAGTAGCTAAGTACGGTAAAGTAGTGGCAAAGTATTTCAAAGTAGTGGCAAAGCATGACAAAGTAGTGGCAAAGTACGGCAAAGTAGTGGCAAAGTATGGCAAAGTAGTGGCAAAGTGGTGGCCAAATACTACAAAGTAGTGACAAATATGGTAAGGTAGTGGCAAAGTAGTGGCAAAGTACGGCAAAGTAGTGGCAAAGTACTTCAAAGTAGTGGCAAAGTACGGCAAGGTAGTGGCAAAGTACTGCAAAGTAGTGGCAAAGTACGGCAAAGAAGTGGCAAAGTATTTCAAAGTAGTGGCAAAGCATGACAAAGTAGTGGCATAGCACAGCAAAGTGGTGGCAAAGTACGGCAAAGTAGTGGCAAAGCACGGCAAAGTAGTGGCAAAGTACGGCAAAATAGTGGCAAAGTACGGCAAATTAGTGGCAAAGTACGGCAAAGTAGTGGCAAAGTACGGCAAAGTAGTGGCAAAGTACGGCAAAAGTAGTGGCAAAGTGGTGGCAAAATAATACAAAGTAGTAATACAGTATGGTAAGGTAGTGGCAAAGTACCTCAAAGTAGTGGCAAAGCACGGCAAAGTAGTGGCAAAGCATGGCAAAGTAGTGGCAAAGTACGGCAAAGTAGTGGCAAAGTATGGCAAAGTAGTGTCAAAGTACGGCAAAGTACGGCAAAGTAGTGGCCAAATACTGCAAAGTAGTGGCAAAGTATTTCAAAGTAGTGGCAAAGTACGGCAAAGTAGTGGCAAAATACGGCAAAGTAGTGGCAAAGAACGGCAAAGTAGTGGCAAAGTGGTGGCAAAATACTACAAAGTAGTGATAAAGTATGGTAAGGTAGTGGCAAAGTACTTCAAAGCAGTGGCAAAGCACGGCAAAGTAGTGGCAAAGCACGGCAAAATGGTGGCAAAGTACGGCAAAATAGTGGCAAAGTATTTCAAAGTAGTGGCAAAGCATGACATAGTAGTGGCAAAGCACGGCAAAGTAATGGCAAAGCCCGGCAAAGTATGGGCAAAGAACGGAAAAATAGAGGCAAAGTACTGCAAAGTAGTGGCAAAGTAGAAGCAAAGTACGGCAAAGTAGTGGCAAAGGACGGCAAAGTAGTGGCAAAGTACTTCAAAGTAGTGGCAAAGCACGGCAAAGTAGTGGCAAAGTACGGCAAAGTAGTGGCAAAGTACGGCAAAATAGTGGCAAAGTACGGCAAAAGTAGTGGCAAAGTGGTGGCAAAATGCTACAAAGTAGTAATACAGTATGGTAAGGTAGTGGCAAAGTACCTCAAAGTAGTGGCAAAGCACGGCAAAGTAGTGGCAAAGTACGGCAAAGTAGTGGCAAAGTATGGCAAAGTAGTGTCAAAGTACGGCAAAGTAGTGGCAAAGAGGTGGCAAAATACTACAAAGTAGTGACAAAGTATGGTAAGGTAATGGCAAAGTAGTGGCAAAGTACGGCAAAGTAGTGGCAAAGTAATTCAAAGTAGTGGCAAAGTACGGCAAAGTAGTGGCAAAGTAATTCAAAGTAGTGGCAAAGTACGGCAAAGTAGTGGCAAAGTACTGCAAAGTAGTGGCAAATTACGGAAAAGTAGTAGCTAAGTACGGTAAAGTAGTGGCAAAGTATTTCAAAGTAGTGGCAAAGCATGACAAAGTAGTGGCAAAGTACGGCAAAGTAGTGGCAAAGTATGGCAAAGTAGTGGCAAAGTGGTGGCCAAATACTACAAAGTAGTGACAAATATGGTAAGGTAGTGGCAAAGTAGTGGCAAAGTACGGCAAAGTAGTGGCAAAGTACTTCAAAGTAGTGGCAAAGTACGGCAAGGTAGTGGCAAAGTACTGCAAAGTAGTGGCAAAGTACGGCAAAGAAGTGGCAAAGTATTTCAAAGTAGTGGCAAAGCATGACAAAGTAGTGGCATAGCACAGCAAAGTGGTGGCAAAGTACGGCAAAGTAGTGGCAAAGCACGGCAAAGTAGTGGCAAAGTACGGCAAAATAGTGGCAAAGTACGGCAAATTCGTGGCAAAGTACGGCAAAGTAGTGGCAAAGTACGGCAAAGTAGTGGCAAAGTACGGCAAAAGTAGTGGCAAAGTGGTGGCAAAATAATACAAAGTAGTAATACAGTATGGTAAGGTAGTGGCAAAGTACCTCAAAGTAGTGGCAAAGCACGGCAAAGTAGTGGCAAAGCACGGCAAAGTAGTGGCAAAGTACGGCAAAGTAGTGGCAAAGTATGGCAAAGTAGTGTCAAAGTACGGCAAAGTAGTGGCAAAGTGGTGGCAAAATACTACAATGTAGTGACAAAGCACGGCAAAGTGGTGGCAAAGTACGGCAAAGTATTGGCAAAGTACGGCAAAGTAGTGGCAAAGTGGTGGCCAAATACTACAAAGTAGTGACAAAGTATGGTAAGGTAGTGGCAAAGTAGTGGCAAAGTACTGCAAAGTAGTGGCAAAGTACTTCAAAGTAGTGGCAAAGTACGGCCAGGTAGTGGCAAAGTACTGCAAAGTAGTGGCAAAGTATGGCAAAGTAGTCGCAAAGTATTTCAAAGTAGTGGCAAAGCATGACAAAGTAGTGGCAAAGTACGGCAAAGTAGTGGCAAATTACGGCAAAGTAGTGGCAAAGCGGTGGCCAAATACTACAAAGTAGTGACAAAGTATGGTAAGGTAGTGGCAAAGTAGGGGCAAAGTACGGCAAAGTACGGCAAAGTTGTGGCAAAGTACTTCAAAGTAGTGGCAAAGTACGGCAAGGTAGTGGCAAAGTACTGCAAAGTAGTGGCAAAGTGCGGCAAAGTAGTGGCAAAGTGGTGGCCAAATACTACAAAGTAGTGACAAAGTATGGTAAGGTAGTGGCAAAGTAGTGGAAAAGTACGGCAAAGTAGTGGCAAAGTACTTCAAAGTAGTGGCAAAGTACGGCAAGGTAGTGGCAAAGTACGGCAAAGTAGTGGCAAAGTACGGCAAAGTAGTGGCAAAGTATTTCAAAGTAGTGGCAAAGCATGACAAAGTAGTGGCATAGCACAGCAAAGTGGTGGCAAAGTACGGCAAAGTAGTGGCAAAGCACGGCAAAGTAGTGGCAAAGTACGGCAAAATAGTGGCAAAGTACGGCAAATTAGTGGCAAAGTACGGCAAAGTAGTGGCAAAGTACGGCAAAGTAGTGGCAAAGTACGGCAAAAGTAGTGGCAAAGTGGTGGCAAAAAACTACAAAGTAGTAATACAGTATGGTGAGGTAGTGACAAAGTACCTCAAAGTAGTGGCAAAGCACGGCAAAGTAGTGGCAAAGTACGGCAAAAGTAGTGGCAAAGTGGTGGCAAAATACTACAAAGTAGTAATACAGTATGGTAAGGTAGTGGCAAAGTACGGCAAAGTAGTGGCAAAGTGGTGGCCAAATACTACAAAATAGTGACAAAGTATGGTAAGGTAGTGGCAAAGTAGTGGCACAGTACTGCAAAGTAGTGGCAAAGTACTTCAAAGTAGTGGCAAAGTACGGCCAGGTTGTGGCAAAGTACTGCAAAGTAGTGGCAAAGTATGGCAAACTAGTCGCAAAGTATTTCAAAGTAGTGGCAAAGCATGACAAAGTAGTGGCAAAGTACGGCAAAGTAGTGGCAAATTACGGCAAAGTAGTGGCAAAGTGGTGGCCAAATACTACAAAGTAGTGACAAAGTATGGTAAGGTAGTGGCAAAGTAGGGGCAAAGTACGGCAAAGTACGGCAAAGTAGTGGCAAAGTACTTCAAAGTAGTGGCAAAGTACGGCAAGGTAGTGGCAAAGTACTGCAAAGTAGGGGCAAAGTACGGCAAAGTAGTGGCAAAGTATTTCAAAGTAGTGGCAAAGCATGACAAAGTAGTGGCAAAGCACAGCAAAGTGGTGGCGAAGTACAGCAAAGTAGTGGCAAAGTACGGCAAAGTAGTGGCAAAATACTGCAAAGTAGTGGCAAAGTATGGTAAAGTAGTGGCAAAGTATTTCAAAGTAGTGGCAAAGTACGGCAAAGTAGTGGCAAAGTACGGCAAAGTAGTGGCAAAGAACGGCAAAGTAGTGGCAAAGTGGTGGCAAAATACTACAAAGTAGTGATAAAGTATGGTAAAGTAGTGGCAAAGTACTTCAAAGCAGTGGCAAAGCACGGCAAAGTAGTGGCAAAGCACGGCAAAGTGGTGGCAAAGTACGGCAAAATAGTGGCAAAGTATTTCAAAGTAGTGGCAAAGCATGACAGAGTAGGGGCAAAGCACGGCAAAGTAGTGGCAAAGTACGGCAAAGTAGTGGCAAAGTATTTCAAAGTAGTGGCAAAGCATGACAAAGTAGTGGCATAGCACAGCAAAGTGGTGGCAAAGTACGGCAAAGTAGTGGCAAAGCACGGCAAAGTAGTGGCAAAGTACGGCAAAATAGTGGCAAAGTACGGCAAATTAGTGGCAAAGTACGGCAAAGTAGTGGCAAAGTACGGCAAAGTAGTGGCAAAGTACGGCAAAAGTAGTGACAAAGTGGTGGCAAAATACTACAAAGTAGTAATACAGTATGGTAAGGTAGTGGCAAAGTACCTCAAAGTAGTGGCAAAGCACGGCAAAGTAGTGGCAAAGCACGGCAAAGTAGTGGCAAAGTACGGCAAAGTAGTGGCAAAGTATGGCAAAGTAGTGTCAAAGTACGGCAAAGTAGTGGCAAAGTGGTGGCAAAATACTACAAAGTAGTGACAAAGCACGGCAAAGTGGTGGCAAAGTACGGCAAAGTAGTGGCAAAGTACGGCAAAGTAGTGGCAAAGTGGTGGCCAAATACTGCAAAGTAGTGACAAAGTATGGTAAGGTAGTGGCAAAGTAGTGCAAAGTACTGCAAAGTAGTGGCAAAGTACTTCAAAATAGTGGCAAAGTACGGCCAGGTAGTGGCAAAGTACTGCAAAGTAGTGGCAAAGTATGGCAAAGTAGTCGCAAAGTATTTCAAAGTAGTGGCAAAGCATGACAAAGTAGTGGCAAAATACGGCAAAGTAGTGGCAAATTACGGCAAAGTATTGGCAAAGTGGTGGCCAAATACTACAAAGTAGTGACAAAGTATGGTAAGGTAGTATCAAAGTAGGGGCAAAGTACGGCAAAGTACGGCAAAGTAGTGGCAAAGTACTTCAAAGTAGTGGCAAAGTACGGCAAGGTAGTGGCAAAGTACTGCAAAGTAGGGGCAAAGTACGGCAAAGTAGTGGCAAAGTATTTCAAAGTAGTGGCAAAGCATGACAAAGTAGTGGCATAGCACAGCAAAGAGGTGGCAAAGTACGGCAAAGTAATGGCAAAGCACGGCAAAGTAGTGGCAAAGTACGGCAAAGTAGTGGCAAAGTACTTCAAAGTAGTGGCAAAGTACGGCAAGGTAGTGGCAAAGTACTGCAAAGTAGTGGCAAAGTACGGCAAAGTAGTGGCAAAGTGGTGGCCAAATACTACAAAGTAGTGACAAAGTATGGTAAGGTAGTGGCAAAGTAGTGGCAAAGTACGGCAAAGTAGTGGCAAAATACTTCAAAGTAGTGGCAAAGTACGGCAAGGTAGTGGCAAAGTACTGCAAAGTAGTGGCAAAGTACGGCAAATTAGTGGCAAAGTATTTCAAAGTAGTGGCAAAGCATGACAAAGTAGTGGCATAGCACAGCAAAGTGGTGGCAAAGTACGGCAAAGTAGTGGCAAAGCACGGCAAAGTAGTGGCAAAGTACGGCAAAATAGTGGCAAAGTACGGCAAATTAGTGGCAAAGTACGGCAAAGTAGTGGCAAAGTACGGCAAAGTAGTGGCAAAGTACGGCAAAAGTAGTGGCAAAGTGGTGGCAAAATACTACAAAGTAGTAATACAGTATGGTAAGGTAGTGGCAAAGTACCTCAAAGTAGTGGCAAAGCACGGCAAAGTAGTGGCAAAGCACGGCAAAGTAGTGGCAAAGTACGGCAAAGTAGTGGCCAAATACTGCAAAGTAGTGGCAAAGTATTTCAAAGTAGTGGCAAAGTACGGCAAAGTAGTCGCAAAGTACGGCAAAGTAGTGGCAAAGTATTTCAAAGTAGTGGCAAAGCATGACATAGTAGTGGCAAAGCACGGCAAAGTAGTGGCAAAGCCCGGCAAAGTATGGGCAAAGAACGGAAAAATAGAGGCAAAGTACTGCAAAGTAGTGGCAAAGTAGAAGCAAAGTACGGCAAAGTAGTGGCAAAGGACGGCAAAGTAGTGGCAAAGTACTTCAAAGTAGTGGCAAAGCACGGCAAAGTAGTGGCAAAGTACGGCAAAGTAGTGGCAAAGTACGGCAAAATAGTGGCAAAGTACGGCAAAAGTAGTGGCAAAGTGGTGGCAAAATGCTACAAAGTAGTAATACAGAATGGTAAGGTAGTGGCAAAGTACCTCAAAGTAGTGGCAAAGCACGGCAAAGTAATGGCAAAGTACGGCAAAGTAGTGGCAAAGTATGGCAAAGTAGTGTCAAAGTACGGCAAAGTAGTGGCAAAGAGGTGGCAAAATACTACAAAGTAGTGACAAAGTATGGTAAGGTAATGGCAAAGTAGTGGCAAAGTACGGCAAAGTAGTGGCAAAGTAATTCAAAGTAGTGGCAAAGTACGGCAAAGTAGTGGCAAAGTAATTCAAAGTAGTGGCAAAGTACGGCAAAGTAGTGGCAAAGTACTGCAAAGTAGTGGCAAATTACGGAAAAGTAGTAGCTAAGTACGGTAAAGTAGTGGCAAAGTATTTCAAAGTAGTGGCAAAGCATGACAAAGTAGTGGCAAAGTACGGCAAAGTAGTGGCAAAGTACGGCAAAGTAGTGGCAAAGTGGTGGCCAAATACTACAAAGTAGTGACAAATATGGTAAGGTAGTGGCAAAGTAGTGGCAAAGTACGGCAAAGTAGTGGCAAAGTACTTCAAAGTAGTGGCAAAGTACGGCAAGGTAGTGGCAAAGTACTGCAAAGTAGTGGCAAAGTACGGCAAAGTAGTGGCAAAGTATTTCAAAGTAGTGGCAAAGCATGACAAAGTAGTGGCATAGCACAGCAAAGTGGTGGCAAAGTACGGCAAAGTAGTGGCAAAGCACGGCAAAGTAGTGGCAAAGTACGGCAAAATAGTGGCAAAGTACGGCAAATTAGTGGCAAAGTACGGCAAAGTAGTGGCAAAGTACGGCAAAGTAGTGGCAAAGTACGGCAAAAGCAGTGGCAAAGCGGTGGCAAAATAATACAAAGTAGTAATACAGTATGGTAAGGTAGTGGCAAAGTACCTCAAAGTAGTGGCAAAGCACGGCAAAGTAGTGGCAAAGCACGGCAAAGTAGTGGCAAAGTACGGCAAAGTAGTGGCAAAGTATGGCAAAGTAGTGTCAAAGTACGGCAAAGTAGTGGCAAAGTGGTGGCAAAATACTACAAAGTAGTGACAAAGCACGGCAAAGTGGTGGCAAAGTACGGCAAAGTAGTGGCAAAGTACGGCAAAGTAGTGGCAAAGTGGTGGCCAAATACTACAAAGTAGTGACAAAGTATGGTAAGGTAGTGGCAAAGTAGTGGCAAAGTACTGCAAAGTAGTGGCAAAGTACTTCAAAGTAGTGGCAAAGTACGGCCAGGTAGTGGCAAAGTACTGCAAAGTAGTGGCAAAGTATGGCAAAGTAGTCGCAAAGTATTTCAAAGTAGTGGCAAAGCATGACAAAGTAGTGGCAAAGTCCGGCAAAGTAGTGGCAAATTACGGCAAAGTAGTGGCAAAGTGGTGGCCAAATACTACAAAGTAGTGACAAAGTATGGTAAGGTAGTGGCAAAGTAGGGGCAAAGTACAGCAAAGTACGGCAAAGTTGTGGCAAAGTACTTCAAAGTAGTGGCAAAGTACGGCAAGGTAGTGGCAAAGTACTGCAAAGTAGTGGCAAAGTACGGCAAAGTAATGGCAAAGTGGTGGCCAAATACTACAAAGTAGTGACAAAGTATGGTAAGGTAGTGGCAAAGTAGTGGCAAAGTACGGCAAAGTAGTGGCAAAGTACTTCAAAGTAGTGGCAAAGTACGGCAAAGTAGTGGCAAAGTACGGCAAAGTAGTGGCAAAGTATTTCAAAGTAGTGGCAAAGCATGACAAAGTAGTGGCATAGCACAGCAAAGTGGTGGCAAAGTACGGCAAAGTAGTGGCAAAGCACGGCAAAGTAGTGGCAAAGTACGGCAAAATAGTGGCAAAGTACGGCAAATTAGTGGCAAAGTACGGCAAAGTAGTGGCAAAGTACGGCAAAGTAGTGGCAAAGTACGGCAAAAGTAGTGGCAAAGTGGTGGCAAAATACTACAAAGTAGTAATACAGTATGGTAAGGTAGTGGCAAAGTACCTCAAAGTAGTGGCAAAGCACGGCAAAGTAGTGGCAAAGTACGGCAAAAGTAGTGGCAAAGTGGTGGCAAAATACTACAAAGTAGTAATACAGTATGGTAAGGTAGTGGCAAAGTACGGCAAAGTAGTGGCAAAGTGGTGGCCAAATACTACAAAGTAGTGACAAAGTATGGTAAGGTAGTTGCAAAGTAGTGGCACAGTACTGCAAAGTAGTGGCAAAGTACTTCAAAGTAGTGGCAAAGTACGGCCAGGTAGTGGCAAAGTACTGCAAAGTAGTGGCAAAGTATGGCAAACTAGTCGCAAAGTATTTCAAAGTAGTGGCAAAGCATGACAAAGTAGTGGCAAAGTACGGCAAAGTAGTGGCAAATTACGGCAAAGTAGTGGCAAAGTGGTGGCCAAATACTACAAAGTAGTGACAAAGTATGGTAAGGTAGTGGCAAAGTAGGGGCAAAGTACGGCAAAGTACGGCAAAGTAGTGGCAAAGTACTTCAAAGTAGTGGCAAAGTACGGCAAGGTAGTGGCAAAGTACTGCACAGTAGGGGCAAAGTACGGCAAAGTAGTGGCAAAGTATTTCAAAGTAGTGGCAAAGCATGACAAAGTAGTGGCAAAGCACAGCAAAGTGGTGGCGAAGTACAGCAAAGTAGTGGCAAAGTACGGCAAAGTAGTGGCAAAATACTGCAAAGTAGTGGCAAAGTATGGTAAAGTAGTGGCAAAGTATTTCAAAGTAGTGGCAAAGTACGGCAAAGTAGTGGCAAAGTACGGCAAAGTAGTGGCAAAGAACGGCAAAGTAGTGGCAAAGTGGTGGCAAAATACTACAAAGTAGTGATAAAGTATGGTAAGGTAGTGGCAAAGTACTTCAAAGCAGTGGCAAAGCACGGCAAAGTAGTGGCAAAGCACGGCAAAGTGATGGCAAAGTACGGCAAAATAGTGCAAAGTATTTCAAAGTAGTGGCAAAGCATGACAGAGTAGTGGCAAAGCACGGCAAAGTAGTGGCAAAGCCCGGCAAAGTATTGGCAAAGAACGGAAAAATAGAGGCAAAGTACTGCAAAGTAGTGGCAAAGTAGAAGCAAAGTACGGCAAAGTAGTGGCAAAGGACGGCAAAGTAGTGGCAAAGTACTTCAAAGTAGTGGCAAAGCACGGCAAAGTAGTGGCAAAGTACGGCAAAGTAGTGGCAAAGTACGGCAAAATAGTGGCAAAGTACGGCAAAAGTAGTGGCAAAGTGGTGGCCAAATACTACAAAGTAGTGACAAAGTATGGTAAGGTAGTGGCAAAGTAGTGGCAAAGTACGGCAAAGTAGTGGCAAAGTACTTCAAAGTAGTGGCAAAGTACGGCAAAGTAGTGGCAAAGTACGGCAAAGTAGTGGCAAAGTATTTCAAAGTAGTGGCAAAGCATGACAAAGTAGTGGCATAGCACAGCAAAGTGGTGGCAAAGTACGGCAAAGTAGTGGCAAAGCACGGCAAAGTAGTGGCAAAGTACGGCAAAATAGTGGCAAAGTACGGCAAATTAGTGGCAAAGTACGGCAAAGTAGTGGCAAAGTACGGCAAAGTAGTGGCAAAGTACGGCAAAAGTAGTGGCAAAGTGGTGGCAAAATACTACAAAGTAGTAATACAGTATGGTAAGGTAGTGGCAAAGTACCTCAAAGTAGTGGCAAAGCACGGCAAAGTAGTGGCCAAATACTACAAAGTAGTGACAAAGTATGGTAAGGTAGTGGCAAAGTAGTGGCACAGTACTGCAAAGTAGTGGCAAAGTACTTCAAAGTAGTGGCAAAGTACGGCCAGGTAGTGGCAAAGTACTGCAAAGTAGTGGCAAAGTATGGCAAACTAGTCGCAAAGTATTTCAAAGTAGTGGCAAAGCATGACAAAGTAGTGGCAAAGTACGGCAAAGTAGTGGCAAATTACGGCAAAGTAGTGGCAAAGTGGTGGCCAAATACTACAAAGTAGTGACAAAGTATGGTAAGGTAGTGGCAAAGTAGGGGCAAAGTACGGCAAAGTACGGCAAAGTAGTGGCAAAGTACTTCAAAGTAGTGGCAAAGTACGGCAAGGTAGTGGCAAAGTACTGCAAAGTAGGGGCAAAGTACGGCAAAGTAGTGGCAAAGTATTTCAAAGTAGTGGCAAAGCATGACAAAGTAGTGGCAAAGCACAGCAAAGTGGTGGCGAAGTACAGCAAAGTAGTGGCAAAGTACGGCAAAGTAGTGGCAAAATACTGCAAAGTAGTGGCAAAGTATGGTAAAGTAGTGGCAAAGTATTTCAAAGTAGTGGCAAAGTACGGCAAAGTAGTGGCAAAGTACGGCAAAGTAGTGGCAAAGAACGGCAAAGTAGTGGCAAAGTGGTGGCAAAATACTACAAAGTAGTGATAAAGTATGGTAAGGTAGTGGCAAAGTACTTCAAAGCAGTGGCAAAGCACGGCAAAGTAGTGGCAAAGCACGGCAAAGTGGTGGCAAAGTACGGCAAAATAGTGGCAAAGTATTTCAAAGTAGTGGCAAAGCATGACAGAGTAGTGGCAAAGCACGGCAAAGTAGTGGCAAAGCCCGGCAAAGTATTGGCAAAGAACGGAAAAATAGAGGCAAAGTACTGCAAAGTAGTGGCAAAGTAGAAGCAAAGTACGGCAAAGTAGTGGCAAAGGACGGCAAAGTAGTGGCAAAGTACTTCAAAGTAGTGGCAAAGCACGGCAAAGTAGTGGCAATGTACGGCAAAAGTAGTGGCAAAGTGGTGGCAAAATACTACAAAGTAGTAATACAGTATGGTAAGGTAGTGGCAAAGTACCTCAAAGTAGTGGCAAAGCACGGCAAAGTAGTGGCAAAGTACGGCAAAGTAGTGGCAAAGTATGGCAAAGTAGTGTCAAAGTACGGCAAAGTAGTGGCAAAGTGGTGGCAAAATACTACAAAGTAGTGACAAAGTATGGTAAGGTAATGGCAAAGTAGTGGCAAAGTACGGCAAAGTAGTAGCAAAGTAATTCAAAGTAGTGGCAAAGTACGGCAAAGTAGTGGCAAAGTAATTCAAAGTAGTGGCAAAGTACGGCAAGTAGTGGCAAAGTACTGCAAAGTAGTGGCAAATTACGGAAAAGTAGTAGCTAAGTACGGTAAAGTAGTGGCAAAGTATTTCAAAGTAGTGGCAAAGCATGACAAAGTAGTGGCAAAGTACGGCAAAGTAGTGGCAAAGTACGGCAAAGTAGTGGCAAAGTGGTGGCCAAATACTACAAAGTAGTGACAAATATGGTAAGGTAGTGGCAAAGTAGTGGCAAAGTACGGCAAAGTAGTGGCAAAGTACGGCAAAGTAATGGCAAAGTACGGCAAAGTAGTGGCAAAGTATTTCAAAGTAGTGGCAAAGCATGACAAAGTAGTGGCATAGCACAGCAAAGTGGTGGCAAAGTACGGCAAAGTAGTGGCAAAGCACGGCAAAGTAGTGGCAAAGTACGGCAAAATAGTGGCAAAGTACGGCAAATTAGTGGCAAAGTACGGCAAAGTAGTGGCAAAGTACGGCAAAGTAGTGGCAAAGTACGGCAAAAGTAGTGGCAAAGTGGTGGCAAAATACTACAAAGTAGTAATACAGTATGGTAAGGTAGTGGCAAAGTACCTCAAAGTAGTGGCAAAGCACGGCAAAGTAGTGGCAAAGTACGGCAAAAGTAGTGGCAAAGTGGTGGCAAAATACTACAAAGTAGTAATACAGTATGGTAAGGTAGTGGCAAAGTACGGCAAAGTAGTGGCAAAGTGGTGGCACAGTACTGCAAAGTAGTGGCAAAGTACTTCAAAGTAGTGGCAAAGTACGGCCAGGTAGTGGCAAAGTACTGCAAAGTAGTGGCAAAGTATGGCAAACTAGTCGCAAAGTATTTCAAAGTAGTGGCAAAGCATGACAAAGTAGTGGCAAAGTACGGCAAAGTAGTGGCAAATTACGGCAAAGTAGTGGCAAAGTGGTGGCCAAATACTACAAAGTAGTGACAAAGTATGGTAAGGTAGTGGCAAAGTAGGGGCAAAGTACGGCAAAGTACGGCAAAGTAGTGGCAAAGTACTTCAAAGTAGTGGCAAAGTACGGCAAGGTAGTGGCAAAGTACTGCAAAGTAGGGGCAAAGTACGGCAAAGTAGTGGCAAAGTATTTCAAAGTAGTGGCAAAGCATGACAAAGTAGTGGCAAAGCACAGCAAAGTGGTGGCGAAGTACAGCAAAGTAGTGGCAAAGTACGGCAAAGTAGTGGCAAAATACTGCAAAGTAGTGGCAAAGTATGGTAAAGTAGTGGCAAAGTATTTCAAAGTAGTGGCAAAGTACGGCAAAGTAGTGGCAAAGTACGGCAAAGTAGTGGCAAAGAACGGCAAAGTAGTGGCAAAGTGGTGGCAAAATACTACAAAGTAGTGATAAAGTATGGTAAGGTAGTGGCAAAGTACTTCAAAGCAGTGGCAAAGCACGGCAAAGTAGTGGCAAAGCACGGCAAAGTGGTGGCAAAGTACGGCAAAATAGTGCAAAGTATTTCAAAGTAGTGGCAAAGCATGACAGAGTAGTGGCAAAGCACGGCAAAGTAGTGGCAAAGCCCGGCAAAGTATTGGCAAAGAACGGAAAAATAGAGGCAAAGTACTGCAAAGTAGTGGCAAAGTAGAAGCAAAGTACGGCAAAGTAGTGGCAAAGGACGGCAAAGTAGTGGCAAAGTACTTCAAAGTAGTGGCAAAGCACGGCAAAGTAGTGGCAAAGTACGGCAAAGTAGTGGCAAAGTACGGCAAAATAGTGGCAAAGTACGGCAAAAGTAGTGGCAAAGTGGTGGCCAAATACTACAAAGTAGTGACAAAGTATGGTAAGGTAGTGGCAAAGTAGTGGCAAAGTACGGCAAAGTAGTGGCAAAGTACTTCAAAGTAGTGGCAAAGTACGGCAAAGTAGTGGCAAAGTACGGCAAAGTAGTGGCAAAGTATTTCAAAGTAGTGGCAAAGCATGACAAAGTAGTGGCATAGCACAGCAAAGTGGTGGCAAAGTACGGCAAAGTAGTGGCAAAGCACGGCAAAGTAGTGGCAAAGTACGGCAAAATAGTGGCAAAGTACGGCAAATTAGTGGCAAAGTACGGCAAAGTAGTGGCAAAGTACGGCAAAGTAGTGGCAAAGTACGGCAAAAGTAGTGGCAAAGTGGTGGCAAAATACTACAAAGTAGTAATACAGTATGGTAAGGTAGTGGCAAAGTACCTCAAAGTAGTGGCAAAGCACGGCAAAGTAGTGGCCAAATACTACAAAGTAGTGACAAAGTATGGTAAGGTAGTGGCAAAGTAGTGGCACAGTACTGCAAAGTAGTGGCAAAGTACTTCAAAGTAGTGGCAAAGTACGGCCAGGTAGTGGCAAAGTACTGCAAAGTAGTGGCAAAGTATGGCAAACTAGTCGCAAAGTATTTCAAAGTAGTGGCAAAGCATGACAAAGTAGTGGCAAAGTACGGCAAAGTAGTGGCAAATTACGGCAAAGTAGTGGCAAAGTGGTGGCCAAATATTACAAAGTAGTGACAAAGTATGGTAAGGTAGTGGCAAAGTAGGGGCAAAGTACGGCAAAGTACGGCAAAGTAGTCGCAAAGTACTTCAAAGTAGTGGCAAAGTTCGGCAAGGTAGTGGCAAAGTACTGCAAAGTAGGGGCAAAGTACGGCAAAGTAGTGGCAAAGTATTTCAAAGTAGTGGCAAAGCATGACAAAGTAGTGGCAAAGCACAGCAAAGTGGTGGCGAAGTACAGCAAAGTAGTGGCAAAGTACGGCAAAGTAGTGGCAAAATACTGCAAAGTAGTGGCAAAGTATGGTAAAGTAGTGGCAAAGTATTTCAAAGTAGTGGCAAAGTACGGCAAAGTAGTGGCAAAGTACGGCAAAGTAGTGGCAAAGAACGGCAAAGTAGTGGCAAAGTGGTGGCAAAATACTACAAAGTAGTGATAAAGTATGGTAAAGTAGTGGCAAAGTACTTCAAAGCAGTGGCAAAGCACGGCAAAGTAGTGGCAAAGCACGGCAAAGTGGTGGCAAAGTACGGCAAAATAGTGGCAAAGTATTTCAAAGTAGTGGCAAAGCATGACAGAGTAGTGGCAAAGCACGGCAAAGTAGTGGCAAAGCCCGGCAAAGTATTGGCAAAGAACGGAAAAATAGAGGCAAAGTACTGCAAAGTAGTGGCAAAGTAGAAGCAAAGTACGGCAAAGTAGTGGCAAAGGACGGCAAAGTAGTGGCAAAGTACTTCAAAGTAGTGGCAAAGCACGGCTAAGTAGTGGCAAAGTACGGCAAAGTAGTGGCAAAGTACGGCAAAATAGTGGCAAAGTACGGCAAAAGTAGTGGCAAAGTGGTGGCAAAATACTACAAAGTAGTAATACAGTATGGTAAGGTAGTGGCAAAGTACCTCAAAGTAGTGGCAAAGCACGGCAAAGTAGTGGCACAGTACTGCAAAGTAGTGGCAAAGTACTTCAAAGTAGTGGCAAAGTACGGCCAGGTAGTGGCAAAGTACTGCAAAGTAGTGGCAAAGTATGGCAAACTAGTCGCAAAGTATTTCAAAGTAGTGGCAAAGCATGACAAAGTAGTGGCAAAGTACGGCAAAGTAGTGGCAAATTACGGCAAAGTAGTGGCAAAGTGGTGGCCAAATACTACAAAGTAGTGACAAAGTATGGTAAGGTAGTGGCAAAGTAGGGGCAAAGTACGGCAAAGTACGACAAAGTAGTGGCAAAGTACTTCAAAGTAGTGGCAAAGTACGGCAAGGTAGTGGCAAAGTACTGCAAAGTAGGGGCAAAGTACGGCAAAGTAGTGGCAAAGTATTTCAAAGTAGTGGCAAAGCATGACAAAGTAGTGGCAAAGCACAGCAAAGTGGTGGCGAAGTACAGCAAAGTAGTGGCAAAGTACGGCAAAGTAGTGGCAAAATACTGCAAAGTAGTGGCAAAGTATGGTAAAGTAGTGGCAAAGTATTTCAAAGTAGTGGCAAAGTACGGCAAAGTAGTGGCAAAGTACGGCAAAGTAGTGGCAAAGAACGGCAAAGTAGTGGCAAAGTGGTGGCAAAATACTACAAAGTAGTGATAAAGTATGGTAAGGTAGTGGCAAAGTACTTCAAAGCAGTGGCAAAGCACGGCAAAGTAGTGGCAAAGCACGGCAAAGTGGTGGCAAAGTACGGCAAAATAGTGGCAAAGTATTTCAAAGTAGTGGCAAAGCATGACAGAGTAGTGGCAAAGCACGGCAAAGTAGTGGCAAAGCCCGGCAAAGTATTGGCAAAGAACGGAAAAATAGAGGCAAAGTACTGCAAAGTAGTGGCAAAGTAGAAGCAAAGTACGGCAAAGTAGTGGCAAAGGACGGCAAAGTAGTGGCAAAGTACTTCAAAGTAGTGGCAAAGCACGGCAAAGTAGTGGCAAAGTACGGCAAAGTAGTGGCAAAGTACGGCAAAATAGTGGCAATGTACGGCAAAAGTAGTGGCAAAGTGGTGGCAAAATACTACAAAGTAGTAATACAGTATGGTAAGGTAGTGGCAAAGTACCTCAAAGTAGTGGCAAAGCACGGCAAAGTAGTGGCAAAGTACGGCAAAGTAGTGGCAAAGTATGGCAAAGTAGTGTCAAAGTACGGCAAAGTAGTGGCAAAGTGGTGGCAAAATACTACAAAGTAGTGACAAAGTATGGTAAGGTAATGGCAAAGTAGTGGCAAAGTACGGCAAAGTAGTAGCAAAGTAATTCAAAGTAGTGGCAAAGTACGGCAAAGTAGTGGCAAAGTAATTCAAAGTAGTGGCAAAGTACGGCAAGTAGTGGCAAAGTACTGCAAAGTAGTGGCAAATTACGGAAAAGTAGTAGCTAAGTACGGTAAAGTAGTGGCAAAGTATTTCAAAGTAGTGGCAAAGCATGACAAAGTAGTGGCAAAGTACGGCAAAGTAGTGGCAAAGTACGGCAAAGTAGTGGCAAAGTGGTGGCCAAATACTACAAAGTAGTGACAAATATGGTAAGGTAGTGGCAAAGTAGTGGCAAAGTACGGCAAAGTAGTGGCAAAGTACTTCAAAGTAGTGGCAAAGTACGGCAAGGTAGTGGCAAAGTACTGCAAAGTAGTGGCAAAGTACGGCAAAGTAGTGGCAAAGTATTTCAAAGTAGTGGCAAAGCATGACAAAGTAGTGGCATAGCACAGCAAAGTGGTGGCAAAGTACGGCAAAGTAGTGGCAAAGCACGGCAAAGTAGTGGCAAAGTACGGCAAAATAGTGGCAAAGTACGGCAAATTAGTTTCAAAGTACGGCAAAGTAGTGGCAAAGTACGGCAAAGTAGTGGCAAAGTATGGCAAAAGTAGTGGCAAAGTGGTGGCAAAATAATACAAAGTAGTAATACAGTATGGTAAGGTAGTGGCAAAGTACCTCAAAGTAGTGGCAAAGCACGGCAAAGTAGTGGCAAAGCACGGCAAAGTAGTGGCAAAGTACGGCAAAGTAGTGGCAAAGTATGGCAAAGTAGTGTCAAAGTACGGCAAAGTAGTGGCAAAGTGGTGGCAAAATACTACAAAGTAGTGACAAAGCACGGCAAAGTGGTGGCAAAGTACGGCAAAGTAGTGGCAAAGTACGGCAAAGTAGTGGCAAAGTGGTGGCCAAATACTACAAAGTAGTGACAAAGTATGGTAAGGTAGTGGCAAAGTACTTCAAAGTAGTGGCAAAGCACGGCAAAGTAGTGGCAAAGCACGGCAAAGTGGTGGCAAATTACGGCAAAATAGTGGCAAAGTATTTCAAAGTAGTGGCAAAGCATGACAAAGTAGTGGCTAAGCACAGCAAAGTAGTGGCAAAGCCCGGCAAAGTATTGGCAAAGAACGGAAATATAGAGGCAAAGTACTGCAAAGTAGTGGCAAAGTAGAAGCAAAGTACGGCAAAGTAGTGGCAAAGTACAGCAAAGTAGTGGCAAAGTACTTCAAAGTAGTGGCAAAGCACGGCAAAGTAGTGGCAAAGTACGGCAAAAGTAGTGGCAAAGTGGTGGCAAAATACTACAAAGTAGTAATACAGTATGGTAAGGTAGTGGCAAAGTACCTCAAAGTAGTGGCAAAGCACGGCAAAGCAGTGGCAAAGTACGGCAAAGTAGTGGCAAAGTATGGCAAAGTAGTGTCAAAGTACGGCAAAGTAGTGGCAAAGTGGTGGCAAAATACTACAAAGTAGTGACAAAGTACTGCAAAGTAGTGGCAAAGTACGGCAAAGTAGTGGCAAAGTACTTCAAAGTAGTGGCAAAGTACGGCAATGTAGTGGCAAAGTACTGCAAAGTAGTGGCAAAGTACGGCAAAGTAGTGGCAAAGTATTTCAAAGTAGTGGCAAAGCATGACAAAGTAGTGGCAAAGCACAGCAAAGTGGTGGCAAAGTAATGGCAAAGTACGTCAAAGTAGTGGCAAAGCACGGCAAAGTAGTGGCAAAGTACTTCAAAGTAGTGGCAAAGCACGGCAAAGTAGTGGCAAAGTACGGCAAAGTAGTGGCAAAGTACTTCGAAGTAGTGGCAAAGTACGGCAAAGTAGTGGCAAAGTACTGCAAAGTAGTGGCAAAGTACGGAAAAATAGTGGCAAAGTATTTCAAAGTAGTGGCAAAGCATGACAAAGTAGTGGCAAAGTTCGGCAAAGTAGTGGCAAAGTACGGCAAAGTAGTGGCAAAGTGGTGGCCAAATACTACAAAGTAGTGACAAAGTATGGTAAGGTAGTGGCAAAGTAGTGGCAAAGTACGGCAAAGTAGTGGCAAAGTACTTCAAAGTATTGGCAAAGTACTTCAAAGTAGTGGCAAAGTACGGCAAAGTAGTGGCAAAGTACTGCAAAGTAGTGGCAAAGTACGGCAAAGTAGTCGCACAGTATTTAAAAGTAGTGGCAAAGCATGACAAAGTAGTGGCAAAGCACAGCAAAGTGGTGCCAAAGCCCGACAAAGTATTGGCAAAGAACGGAAAAATAGAGGCAAAGTACTGCAAAGTAGTTGCAAAGTAGAAGCAAAATACGGCAAAGTAGTGGCAAAGCACGGCAAAGTGGTGCAAAGTACGGCAAAATAGTGGCAAAGTATTTCAAAGTAGTGGCAACGCATGACAAAGTAGTGGCAAAGCACAGCAAAGTGGTGCCAAAGTACGGCAAATTAGTGGCAAAGCACGGCAAAGTAGTGGCAAAGCACAGCAAAGTGGTGCCAAAGTACGGCAAATTAGTGGCAAAGTACGGCAAAGTAGTGCAAGGTACGGCAAAGTAGTGGCAAAGTAGTGGCAAAATACTACAAAGTAGTGATAAAGTATGTTAAGGTAGTGGCAAAGTACTTCAAAGTAGTGGCAAAGCACGGCAAAGTAGTGGCAAAGCACGGCAAAGTGGTGGCAAATTACGGCAAAATAGTGGCAAAGTATTTCAAAGTAGTGGCATAGCATGACAAAGTAGTGGCTAAGCACAGCAAAGTAGTGGCAAAGCCCGGCAAAGTATTGGCAAAGAACGGAAATATAGAGGCAAAGTACTGCAAAGTAGTGGCAAAGTAGAAGCAAAGTACGGCAAAGTAGTGGCAAAGTACAGCAAAGTAGTGGCAAAGTAGTGGCAAAGTACTTCAAAGTAGTGGCAAAGCACGGCAAAGTAGTGGCAAATTACTTCAAAGTAGTGGCAAAGCACGGCAAAGTAGTGGCAAAGTACGGCAAAGTAGTGGCAAAGTACGGCAAAGTAGTGGCAAAGTACGGCAAAAGTAGTGGCAAAGTGGTGGCAAAATACTACAAAGTAGTAATACAGTATGGTAAGGTAGTGGCAAAGTACCTCAAAGTAGTGGCAAAGCACGGCAAAGCAGTGGCAAAGTACGGCAAAGTAGTGGCAAAGTATGGCAAAGTAGTGTCAAAGTACGGCAAAGTAGTGGCAAAGTGGTGGCAAAATACTACAAAGTAGTGACAAAGTACTGCAAAGTAGTGGCAAAGTACGGCAAAGTAGTGGCAAAGTGCTGGCAAAGTAGTGGCAAAGTACGTCAAAGTAGTGGCAAAGCACGGCAAAGTAGTGGCAAAGTACTTCAAAGTAGTGGCAAAGTACGGCAATGTAGTGGCAAAGTACTGCAAAGTAGTGGCAAAGTACAGCAAAGTAGTAGCAAAGTATTTCAAAGTAGTGGCAAAGCATGACAAAGTAGTGGCAAAGCACAGCAAAGTGGTGACAAAGTAAAGGCAAAGTACGTCAAAGTAGTGGCAAAGCACGGCAAAGTAGTGGCAAAGTACTTCAAAGTAGTGGCAAAGCACGGCAAAGTAGTGGCAAAGCACAGAAAAGTGGTGCCAAAGTACGGCAAAGTAGTGGCAAAGTACGGCAAAGTAGTGGCAAAATACTGCAAAGTAGTGGCAAAGTAAGGTAAACTAGTGGCAAAGTATTTCAAAGTAGTGGCAAAGCATGACAAAGTAGTGGCAAAGTTCGGCAAAGTAGTGGCAAAGTACGGCAAAGTAGTGGCAAAGTGGTGGCCAAATACTACAAAGTAGTGACAAAGTATGGTAAGGTAGTGGCAAAGTAGTGGCAAAGTACAGCAAAGTAGTGGCAAAGTACTTCAAAGTATTGGCAAAGTACTTCAAAGTAGTGGCAAAGTACGGCAAAGTAGTGGCAAAGTACTGCAAAGTAGTGGCAAAGTACGGCAAAGTAGTGGCAAAGTACTTCAAAGTAGTGGCAAAGTACGGCAAGGTAGTGGCAAAGTATTTCAAAGTAGTGGCAAAGCATGCCAAAGTAGTGGCAAAGCACTGCAAAGTGGTGGCAAAGTACGGCAAAGTAGTGGCAAAGTACGGCAAAGTAGTGCAAAATACTTCAAAGTAGTGGCAAAGCACGGCAAAGTAGTGGCAAAGTAGTGGCAAATTACGGCAAAGTAGTGGCAAAGTACGGCAAAGTAGTGGCAAAGTGGTGGCAGTGTAGTGGCAAAGTACGTCAAAGTAGTGGCAAAGCACGTCAAAGTAGTGGCAAAGTACTTCAAAGTAGTGGCAAAGCACGGCAAAGTAGTGGCAAAGTACGGCAAAGCAGTGGCAAAGTATTTCAAAGTAGTGGCAAAGCATGACAAAGTAGTAGCAAAGCACAGCAAAGTGGTGGCAAAATACTACAAAGTAGTGACAAAGTATGGTAAGGTAATGGCAAAGTAGTGGCAAAGTAAGGCAAATTAGTGGCAAAGTACGGCAAAGTAGTGCAAAGTACGGCAAAGTAGTGGCAAAGTGGTGGCAAAATACTACAAAGTAGTGACAAAGTATGGTAAGGTAATGGCAACGTAGTGGCAAAGTAAGGCAAATTAGTGGCAAAGTACGGCAAAGTAGTGGCAAAGTACTTCAAAGTAGTGGCAAAGCAAGGCAAAGTAGTGGCAAAGTACGGCAAAGTAGTGGCAAAGTATTTCAAAGTAGTGGCAAAGCATGACAAAGTAGTGGCAAAGCACAGCAAAGTGGTGGAAAAGTAATGGCAAAGTACGTCAAAGTAGTGGCAAAGCACGGCAAAGTAGTGGCAAAGTACTTCAAAGTAGTGGCAAAGCACGGCAAAGTAGTGGCAAAGTACTGCAAAGTAGTGGCAAAGTACGGAAAATAGTGGCAAAGTATTTCAAAGTAGTGGCAAAGCATGACAAAGTAGTGGCAAAGCACGGAAAAGTGGTGGCAAAGTACGGCAAAGTAGTGGCAAAGTACGGCAAAGTAGTGGCAAAATACTGCAAAGTAGTGGCAAAGTACGGTAAACTAGTGGCAAAGTATTTCAAAGTAGTGGCAAAGCATGACAAAGTAGTGGCAAAGTTCGGCAAAGTAGTGGCAAAGTACGGCAAAGTAGTGGCAAAGTGGTGGCCAAATACTACAAAGTAGTGACAAAGTATGGTAAGGTAGTGGCAAAGTAGTGGCAAAGTACGGCAAAGTAGTGGCAAAGTACTTCAAAGTAGTGGCAAAGTACGGCAAGGTAGTGGCAAAGTACTGCAAAGTAGTGGCAAAGTACGGCAAAGTAGTCGCAAAGTACGGCAAATTAGTGGCAAAGTACGGCAAAGTAGTGCAATGTACGGCAAAGTAGTGGCAAAGTGGTGGCAAAATACTACAAAGTAGTAATAAAGTATGGTAAGGTAGTGGCAAAGTACTTCAAAGTAGTAGCAAAGCACGGCAAAGTAGTGGCAAAGCCCGGCAAAGTATTGGCAAAGAACGGAAATATAGAGGCAAAGTACTGCAAAGTAGTGGCAAAGTAGAAGCAAAGTACGGCAAAGTAGTGGCAAAGTACAGCAAAGTAGTGGCAAAGTAGTGGCAAAGTACTTCAAAGTAGTGGCAAAGCACGGCAAAGTAGTGGCAAAGTACTTCAAAGTAGTGGCAAAGCACGGCAAAGTAGTGGCAAAGTATTTCAAAGTAGTGGCAAAGCATGCCAAAGTAGTGGCAAAGCACTGCAAAGTGGTGGCAAAGTACGGCAAAGTAGTGGCAAAGTACGGCAAAGTAGTGCAAAATACTTCAAAGTAGTGGCAAAGCACGGCAAAGTAGTGGCAAAGTAGTGGCAAATTACGGCAAAGTAGTGGCAAAGTACGGCAAAGTAGTGGCAAAGTGGTGGCAATGTAGTGGCAAAGTACGTCAAAGTAGTGGCAAAGCACGTCAAAGTAGTGGCAAAGTAGAGCAAAGTAGTGGCAAAGTACTTCAAAGTAGTGGCAAAGTACGGAAAAGTGGTGGCAAAGAACTGCAAAGTAGTGGTAAAGTACGGCAAAGCAGTGGCAAAGTATTTCAAAGTAGTGGCAAAGCATGACAAAGTAGTAGCAAAGCACAGCAAAGTGGTGGCAAAATACTACAATGTAGTGACAAAGTATGGTAAGGTAATGGCAAAGTAGTGGCAAAGTACGGCAAATTAGTGGCAAAGTACGGCAAAGTAGTGCAAAGTACGGCAAAGTAGTGGCAAAGTGGTGGCAAAATACTACAAAGTAGTGATAAAGTATGGTAAGGTAGTGGCAAAGTACTTCAAAGTAGTGGCAAAGCAAGGCAAAGTAGTGGCAAAGTACGGCAAAGTAGTGGCAAAGTATTTCAAAGTAGTGGCAAAGCATGACAAAGTAGTGGCAAAGCACAGCAAAGTGGTGGCAAAGTAATGGCAAAGTACGTCAAAGTAGTGGCAAAGCACGGCAAAGTAGTGGCAAAGTACTTCAAAGTAGTGGCAAAGCACGGCAAAGTAGTGGCAAAGTACTGCAAAGTAGTGACAAAGTACGGAAAAATAGTGGCAAAGTATTTCAAAGTAGTGGCAAAGCATGACAAAGTAGTGGCAAAGCACAGAAAAGTGGTGGCAAAGTACGGCAAAGTAGTGGCAAAGTACGGCAAAGTAGTGGCAAAATACTGCAAAGTAGTGGCAAAGTACGGTAAACTAGTGGCAAATTATTTTAAAGTAGTGGCAAAGCATGACAAAGTAGTGGCAAAGTTCGGCAAAGTAGTGGCAAAGTACGGCAAAGTAGTGGCAAAGTGGTGGCCAAATACTGCAAAGTAGTGACAAAGTATGGTAAGGTAGTGGCAAAGTAGTGGCAAAGTACGGCAAAGTAGTGGCAAAGTACTTCAAAGTAGTGGCAAAGTACGGCAAGGTAGTGGCAAAGTACTGCAAAGTAGTGGCAAAGTACGGCAAAGTAGTCGCAAAGTATTTCAAAGTAGTGGCAAAGCATGACAAAGTAGTGGCAAAGCACAGCAAAGTGGTGCCAAAGTACGGCAAAGCAGTGGCAAAGTACGGTAAAGTAGTGGCAAAATACTTCAAAATAGTGGCAAAGCACGGCAAAGTAGTGGCAAAGTACGGCAAAGTAGTGGCAAAGTACGGCAAAGTAGTGGCAAAGTATGGCAAAAGTAGTGGCAAAGTGGTGGCAAAATACTACAAAGTAGTAATACAGTATGGTAAGGTAGTGGCAAAGTACCTCAAAGTAGTGGCAAAGCATGGCAAAGTAGTGGCAAAGTACGGCAAAGTAGTGGCAAAGTATGGCAAAGTAGTGTCAAAGTACGGCAAAGTAGTGGCAAAGTGGTGGCAAAATACTACAAAGTAGTGATAAAGCACGGCAAAGTGGTGGCAAAGTATGGCAAAGTAGTGGCAAAGTACGGCAAAGTAGTGGCAAAGTACGGCAAAGTAGTGGCAAAGTGGTGGCAAAGTAGTGGCAAAGTACGTCAAAGTAATGGCAAAGGACGGCAAAGTAGTGGCAAAGTACTTCAAAGTAGTGGCAAAGCACGGCAAAGTAGTGGCAAAGAACGGCAAAGTAGTGGCAAAGTACGGCAAAGTAGTGGCAAAGTATTTCAAAGTAGTGGCAAAGCACGGCAAAGTAGTGGCAAAGTACGGCAAAGTAGTGGCAAAGTACGGCAAAATAGTGACAAAGTACGGCAAAAGTAGTGGCAAAGTGGTGGCAAAATAATGCAAAGTAGTGGCAAAGTATGGCAAAGTAATCGCAAAGTATTTCAAAGTAGTGGCAAAGCATGACAAAGTAGTGGCAAAATACGGCAAAGTAGTGGCAAATTACGGCAAAGTAGTGGCAAAGTGGTGGCCAAATACTACAAAGTAGTGACAAAGTATGGTAAGGTAGTATCAAAGTAGGGGCAAAGTACGGCAAAGTACGGCAAAGTAGTGGCAAAGTACTTCAAAGTAGTGGCAAAGTACGGCAAAGTAGTGGCAAAGTACTGCAAAGTAGGGGCAAAGTACGGCAAGGTAGTGGCAAAGTACTGCAAAGTAGGGGCAAAGTACGGCAAAGTAGTGGCAAAGTATTTCAAAGTAGTGGCAAAGCATGACAAAGTAGTGGCATAGCACAGCAAAGTGGTGGCAAAGTACGGCAAAGTAATGGCAAAGCACGGCAAAGTAGTGGCAAAGTACGGCAAAGTAGTGGCAAAGTACTTCAAAGTAGTGGCAAAGCATGACAAAGTAGTGGCATAGCACAGCAAAGTGGTGGCAAAGTACGGCAAAGTAGTGGCAAAGTGGTGGCCAAATACTACAAAGTAGTGACAAAGTATGGTAAGGTAGTGGCAAAGTAGTGGCAAAGTAGTGGCAAAGTAGTGGCAAAATACTTCAAAGTAGTGGCAAAGTACGGCAAGGTAGTGACAAAGTACTGCAAAGTAGTGGCAAAGTACGGCAAATTAGTGGCAAAGTATTTCAAAGTAGTGGCAAAGCATGACAAAGTAGTGGCATAGCACAGCAAAGTGGTGGCAAAGTACGGCAAAGTAGTGGCAAAGCACGGCAAAGTAGTGGCAAAGTACGGCAAAATAGTGGCAAAGTACGGCAAATTAGTGGCAAAGTACGGCAAAGTAGTGGCAAAGTACGGCAAAGTAGTGGCAAAGTACGGCAAAAGTAGTGGCAAAGTGGTGGCAAAATACTACAAAGTAGTAATACAGTATGGTAAGGTAGTGGCAAAGTACCTCAAAGTAGTGGCAAAGCACGGCAAAGTAGTGGCAAAGCACGGCAAAGTAGTGGCAAAGTACGGCAAAGTAGTGGCCAAATACTGCAAAGTAGTGGCAAAGTATGGTAAAGTAGTGGCAAAGTATTTCAAAGTAGTGGCAAAGTATGGCAAAGTAGTGGCAAAGTACGGCAAAGTAGTGGCAAAGAACGGCAAAGTAGTGGCAAAGTGGTGGCAAAATACTACAAAGTAGTGATAAAGTATGGTAAGGTAGTGGCAAAGTACTTCAAAGCAGTGGCAAAGCACGGCAAAGTAGTGGCAAAGCACGGCAAAGTGGTGGCAAAGTACGGCAAAATAGTGGCAAAGTATTTCAAATTAGTGGCAAAGCATGACATAGTAGTGCAAAGCACGGCAAAGTAGTGGCAAAGCCCGGCAAAGTATGGGCAAAGAACGGAAAAATAGAGGCAAAGTACTGCAAAGTAGTGGCAAAGTAGAAGCAAAGTACGGCAAAGTAGTGGCAAAGGACGGCAAAGTAGTGGCAAAGTACTTCAAAGTAGTGGCAAAGCACGGCAAAGTAGTGGCAAAGTACGGCAAAGTAGTGGCAAAGTACGGCAAAATAGTGGCAAAGTACGGCAAAAGTAGTGGCAAAGTGGTGGCAAAATACTACAAAGTAGTAATACAGTATTGTAAGGTAGTGGCAAAGTACCTCAAAGTAGTGGCAAAGCACGGCAAAGTAGTGGCAAAGTACGGCAAAGTAGTGGCAAAGTATGGCAAAGTAGTGTCAAAGTACGGCAAAGTAGTGGCAAAGTGGTGGCAAAATACTACAAAGTAGTGGCAAAGTACGGCAAAGTAGTGGCAAAGTAATTCAAAGTAGTGGCAAAGTACGGCAAAGTAGTGGCAAAGTAATTCAAAGTAGTGGCAAAGTACGGCAAAGTAGTGGCAAAGTACTGCAAAGTAGTGGCAAATTACGGAAAAGTAGTAGCTAAGTACGGTAAAGTAGTGGCAAAGTATTTCAAAGTAGTGGCAAAGCATGACAAAGTAGTGGCAAAGTACGGCAAAGTAGTGGCAAAGTACGGCAAAGTAGTGGCAAAGTGGTGGCCACATACTACAAAGTAGTGACAAATATGGTAAGGTAGTGGCAAAGTAGTGGCAAAGTACGGCAAAGTAGTGGCAAAGTACTTCAAAGTAGTGGCAAAGTACGGCAAGGTAGTGGCAAAGTACAGCAAAGTAGTGGCAAAGTACGGCAAAGTAGTGGCAAAGTATTTCAAAGTAGTGGCAAAGCATGACAAAGTAGTGGCATAGCACAGCAAAGTGGTGGCAAAGTACGGCAAAGTAGTGGCAAAGCACGGCAAAGTAGTGGCAAAGTATGGCAAAATAGTGGCAAAGTACGGCAAATTAGTGGCAAAGTACGGCAAAGTAGTGGCAAAGTACGGCAAAGTAGTGGCAAAGTACGGCAAAAGCAGTGGCAAAGCGGTGGCAAAATAATACAAAGTAGTAATACAGTATGGTAAGGTAGTGGCAAAGTACCTCAAAGTAGTGGCAAAGCACGGCAAAGTAGTGGCAAAGCACGGCAAAGTAGTGGCAAAGTACAGCAAAGTAGTGGCAAAATATGGCAAAGTAGTGTCAAAGTACGGCAAAGTAGTGGCAAAGTGGTGGCAAAATACTACAAAGTAGTGACAAAGCACGGCAAAGTGGTGGCAAAGTACGGCAAAGTAGTGGCAAAGTACGGCAAAGTAGTGGCAAAGTGGTGGCCAAATACTACAAAGTAGTTACAAAGTATGGTAAGGTAGTGGCAAAGTAGTGGCAAAGTACTGCAAAGTAGTGGCAAAGTACTTCAAAGTAGTGGCAAAATATGGTAAGGTAGTGGCAAAGTAGGGGCAAAGTACGGCAAAGTACGGCAAAGTTGTGGCAAAGTACTTCAAAGTAGTGGCAAAGTACGGCAAGGTAGTGGCAAAGTACTGCAAAGTAGTGGCAAAGTACGGCAAAGTAATGGCAAAGTGGTGGCCAAATACTACAAAGTAGTGACAAAGTATGGTAAGGTAGTGGCAAAGTAGTGGCAAAGTACGGCAAAGTAGTGGCAAAGTACTTCAAAGTAGTGGCAAAGTATGGCAAAGTAGTGGCAAAGTACGGCAAAGTAGTGGCAAAGTATTTCAAAGTAGTGGCAAAGCATGACAAAGTAGTGGCATAGCACAGCAAAGTGGTGGCAAAGTACGGCAATGTAATGGCAAAGCACGGCAAAGTAGTGGCAAAGTACGGCAAAATAGTGGCAAAGTACGGCAAATTAGTGGCAAAGTACGGCAAAGTAGTGGCAAAGTACGGCAAAGTAGTGGCAAAGTACGGCAAAAGTAGTGGCAAAGTGGTGGCAAAATACAACAAAGTAGTAATACAGTATGGTAAGGTAGTGGCAAAGTACCTCAAAGTAGTGGCAAAGCACGGCAAAGTAGTGGCAAAGTACGGCAAAAGTAGTGGCAAAGTGGTGGCAAAATACTACAAAGTAGTAATACAGTATGGTAAGGTAGTGGCAAAGTACGGCAAAGTAGTGGCAAAGTGGTGGCCAAATACTACAAAGTAGTGACAAAGTATGGTAAGGTAGTGGCAAAGTAGTGGCACAGTACTGCAAAGTAGTGGCAAAGTACTTCAAAGTAGTGGCAAAGTACGGTCAGGTAGTGGCAAAGTACTGCAAAGTAGTGGCAAAGTATGGCAAACTAGTCGCAAAGTATTTCAAAGTAGTGGCAAAGCATGACAAAGTAGTGGCAAAGTACGGCAAAGTAGTGGCAAATTACGGCAAAGTAGTGGCAAAGTGGTGGCCAAATACTACAAAGTAGTGACAAAGTATGGTAAGGTAGTGGCAAAGTAGGGGCAAAGTACGGCAAAGTACGGCAAAGTAGTGGCAAAGTACTTCAAAGTAGTGGCAAAGTACGGCAAGGTAGTGGCAAAGTACTGCAAAGTAGGGGCAAAGTACGGCAAAGTAGTGGCAAAGTATTTCAAAGTAGTGGCAAAGCATGACAAAGTAGTGGCAAAGCACAGCAAAGTGGTGGCGAAGTACAGCAAAGTAGTGGCAAAGTACGGCAAAGTAGTGGCAAAATACTGCAAAGTAGTGGCAAAGTATGGTAAAGTAGTGGCAAAGTATTTCAAAGTAGTGGCAAAGTACGGCAAAGTAGTGGCAAAGTACGGCAAAGTAGTGGCAAAGAACGGCAAAGTAGTGGCAAAGTGGTGGCAAAATACTACAAAGTAGTGATAAAGTATGGTAAGGTAGTGGCAAAGTACTTCAAAGCAGTGGCAAAGCACGGCAAAGTAGTGGCAAAGCACGGCAAAGTGGTGGCAAAGTACGGCAAAATAGTGGCAAAGTATTTCAAAGTAGTGGCAAAGCATGACAGAGTAGTGGCAAAGCACGGCAAAGTAGTGGCAAAGCCCGGCAAAGTATTGGCAAAGAACGGAAAAATAGAGGCAAAGTACTGCAAAGTAGTGGCAAAGTAGAAGCAAAGTACGGCAAAGTAGTGGCAAAGGACGGCAAAGTAGTGGCAAAGTACTTCAAAGTAGTGGCAAAGCACGGCAAAGTAGTGGCAAAGTACGGCAAAGTAGTGGCAAAGTACGGAAAAATAGTGGCAAAGTACGGCAAAAGTAGTGGCAAAGTGGTGGCAAAATACTACAAAGTAGTAATACAGTATGGTAAGGTAGTGGCAAAGTACCTCAAAGTAGTGGCAAAGCACGGCAAAGTAGTGGCAAAGTACGGCAAAGTAGTGGCAAAGTATGGCAAAGTAGTGTCAAAGTACGGCAAAGTAGTGGCAAAGTGGTGGCAAAATACTACAAAGTAGTGACAAAGTATGGTAAGGTAATGGCAAAGTAGTGGCAAAGTACGGCAAAGTAGTAGCAAAGTAATTCAAAGTAGTGGCAAAGTACGGCAAAGTAGTGGCAAAGTAATTCAAAGTAGTGGCAAAGTACGGCAAAGTAGTGGCAAAGTACTGCAAAGTAGTGGCAAATTACGGAAAAGTAGTAGCTAAGTACGGTAAAGTAGTGGCAAAGTATTTCAAAGTAGTGGCAAAGCATGACAAAGTAGTGGCAAAGTACGGCAAAGTAGTGGCAAAGTACGGCAAAGTAGTGGCAAAGTGGTGGCCAAATACTACAAAGTAGTGACAAATATGGTAAGGTAGTGGCAAAGTAGTGGCAAAGTACGGCAAAGTAGTGGCAAAGTACTTCAAAGTAGTGGCAAAGTACGGCAAGGTAGTGGCAAAGTACTGCAAAGTAGTGGCAAAGTACGGCAAAGTAGTGGCAAAGTATTTCAAAGTAGTGGCAAAGCATGACAAAGTAGTGGCATAGCACAGCAAAGTGGTGGCAAAGTACGGCAAAGTAGTGGCAAAGCACGGCAAAGTAGTGGCAAAGTACGGCAAAATAGTGGCAAAGTACGGCAAATTAGTTTCAAAGTAAGGCAAAGTAGTGGCAAAGTACGGCAAAGTAGTGGCAAAGTACGGCAAAAGTAGTGGCAAAGTGGTGGCAAAATAATACAAAGTAGTAATACAGTATGGTAAGGTAGTGGCAAAGTACCTCAAAGTAGTGGCAAAGCACGGCAAAGTAGTGGCAAAGCACGGCAAAGTAGTGGCAAAGTACGGCAAAGTAGTGACAAAGTATGGCAAAGTAGTGTCAAAGTACGGCAAAGTAGTGGCAAAGTGGTGGCAAAATACTACAAAGTAGTGACAAAGCACGGCAAAGTGGTGGCAAAGTACGGCAAAGTAGTGGCAAAGTACGGCAAAGTAGTGGCAAAGTGGTGTCCAAATACTACAAAGTAGTGACAAAGTATGGTAAGGTAGTGGCAAAGTAGTGGCAAAGTACTGCAAAGTAGTGGCAAAGTACTTCAAAGTAGTGGCAAAGTACGGTCAGGTAGTGGCAAAGTACTGCAAAGTAGTGGCAAAGTATGGCAAAGTAGTCGCAAAGTATTTCAAAGTAGTGGCAAAGCATGACAAAGTACTGGCAAAGTACGGCAAAGTAGTGGCAAAGTACGGCAAAGTAGTGGCAAAGTGGTGGCCAAATACTACAAAGTAGTGACAAAGTATGGTAAGGTAGTGGCAAAGTAGTGGCAAAGTACGGCAAAGTAGTGGCAAAGAACGGAAAAATAGAGGCAAAGTACTGCAAAGTAGAGGCAAAGTAGAAGCAAAGTACGGAAAAGTAGTGGCAAAATATTTCAAAGTAGTGGCAAAGCATGACAAAGTAGTGGCAAAGCACGGCAAACTGGTGGCAAAGTACGGCATAGTAGTGGCAAAGAACGGAAAAATAGAGGCAAAGTACTGCAAAGTAGTGGCAAAGTAGAAGCAAAGTACGACAAAGTAGTGGAAAGTAGTGGCAAAGTTCAGCAAAGTAGTGACAAAGTAGTGGCAAAGTACGGCAAAGTAGTGGCAAAATACTGCAAAGTAGTGGCAAAGTACGGTAAAGTAGTGGCAAAGTATTTCAAAGTAGTGGCAAAGCATGACAAAGTAGTGGCAAAGTACGGCAAAGTAGTGGCAAAGTACGGCAAAGTAGTGGCAAAGTGGTGGCCAAATACTACAAAGTAGTGATAAAGTATGGTAAGGTAATGGCAAAGTTCTTCAAAGTAGTGGCAAAGCACGGCAAAGTAGTGGCAAAGCATGGCAAAGTGGTGGCAAAGTACGGCAAAATAGTGGCAAAGTATTTCAAATTAGTGGCAAAGCATGACAAAGTAGTGGCAAATCACGACAAAGTAGTGGCAAAGCCCGGCAACGAATTGGCAAAGAACGGAAAAATAGAGGCAAAGTACTGCAAAGTAGTGGCAAAGTAGAAGCAAAGTACGGCAAAGTAGTGGCAAAGTGGTGGCCAAATACTACAAAGTAGTGACAAAGTATGGTGAGGTAGTGGCAAAGTAGTGGCAAAGTACGGCAAAGTAGTGGCAAAGTACGGCAAAGTAGTGGCAAAGTGGTGGCCAAATACTACAAAGTAGTGATAAAGTATGGTAAGGTTATGGCAAAGTTCTTCAAAGTAGTGGCAAAGCACGGCAAAGTAGTGGCAAAGCATGGCAAAGTGGTGGCAAAGTACAGCAAAATAGTGGCAAAGTATTTCAAATTAGTGGCAAAGCATGACAAAGTAGTGGCAAATCACGGCAAAGTAGTGGCAAAGCCAGGCAAAGAATTGGCAAAGAACGGAAAAATAGAGGCAAAGTACTGCAAAGTAGTGGCAAAGTACGGAAAAGTTGTGGCAAAGTGGTGGCCAAATACTACAAAGTAGTGACAAAGTATGGTGAGGTAGTGGCAAAGTAGTGGCAAAGTACGGCAAAGTAGTGGCAAAGTACTTCAAAGTAGTGACAAAGTACGGCAAGGTAGTGGCAAAGTACTGCAAAGTAGTGGCAAAGTACGGCAAAGTAGTGGCAAAGTATTTCAAAGTAGTGGCAAAGCATGACAAAGTAGTGGCAAAGCACAGCAAAGTGGTGGCAAAGTACGGCAAAGTAGTGGCAAAGTACGGCAAAGTAGTGGCAAAATACTTCAAAGTGGTGGCAAAGCACGGCAAAGTAGTGGCAAAGTATGGCAAAGTAGTGGCAAAGTACTGAAAAGTTGTGGCGAAGTGCAGAAAGTTTGTGGCAAAGTGCTAAAAAGTAGTGGTAAAGTATTTCAAAGTAGTGGCAAAGCATGACAAAGTAGTGGCATAGCACAGCAAAGTGGTGGCAAAGTACGGCAATGTAATGGCAAAGCACGGCAAAGTAGTGGCAAAGTACGGCAAAATAGTGGCAAAGTACGGCAAATTAGTGGCAAAGTACGGCAAAGTAGTGGCAAAGTACGGCAAAGTAGTGGCAAAGTACGGCAAAAGTAGTGGCAAAGTGGTGGCAAAATACAACAAAGTAGTAATACAGTATGGTAAGGTAGTGGCAAAGTACCTCAAAGTAGTGGCAAAGCACGGCAAAGTAGTGGCAAAGTACGGCAAAAGTAGTGGCAAAGTGGTGGCAAAATACTACAAATTAGTAATACAGTATGGTAAGGTAGTGGCAAAGTACGGCAAAGTAGTGGCAAAGTGGTGGCCAAATACTACAAAGTAGTGACAAAGTATGGTAAGGTAGTGGCAAAGTAGTGGCACAGTACTGCAAAGTAGTGGCAAAGTACTTCAAAGTAGTGGCAAAGTACGGTCAGGTAGTGGCAAAGTACTGCAAAGTAGTGGCAAAGTATGGCAAACTAGTCGCAAAGTATTTCAAAGTAGTGGCAAAGCATGACAAAGTAGTGGCAAAGTACGGCAAAGTAGTGGCAAATTACGGCAAAGTAGTGGCAAAGTGGTGGCCAAATACTACAAAGTAGTGACAAAGTATGGTAAGGTAGTGGCAAAGTAGGGGCAAAGTACGGCAAAGTACGGCAAAGTAGTGGCAAAGTACTTCAAAGTAGTGGCAAAGTACGGCAAGGTAGTGGCAAAGTACTGCAAAGTAGGGGCAAAGTACGGCAAAGTAGTGGCAAAGTATTTCAAAGTAGTGGCAAAGCATGACAAAGTAGTGGCAAAGCACAGCAAAGTGGTGGCGAAGTACAGCAAAGTAGTGGCAAAGTACGGCAAAGTAGTGGCAAAATACTGCAAAGTAGTGGCAAAGTATGGTAAAGTAGTGGCAAAGTATTTCAAAGTAGTGGCAAAGTACGGCAAAGTAGTGGCAAAGTACGGCAAAGTAGTGGCAAAGAACGGCAAAGTAGTGGCAAAGTGGTGGTAAAATACTACAAAGTAGTGATAAAGTATGGTAAGGTAGTGGCAAAGTACTTCAAAGCAGTGGCAAAGCACGGCAAAGTAGTGGCAAAGCACGTCAAAGTGGTGGCAAAGTACGGCAAAATAGTGGCAAAGTATTTCAAAGTAGTGGCAAAGTACTGCAAAGTAGTGGCAAAGTAGAAGCAAAGTACGGCAAAGTAGTGGCAAAGTGGTGGCCAAATACTACAAAGTAGTGACAAAGTATGGTGAGGTAGTGGCAAAGTAGTGGCAAAGTACGGCAAAGTAGTGGCAAAGTACGGCAAAGTAGTGGCAAAGTGGTGGCCAAATACTACAAAGTAGTGATAAAGTATGGTAAGGTTATGGCAAAGTTCTTCAAAGTAGTGGCAAAGCACGGCAAAGTAGTGGCAAAGCATGGCAAAGTGGTGGCAAAGTACAGCAAAATAGTGGCAAAGTATTTCAAATTAGTGGCAAAGCATGACAAAGTAGTGGCAAATCACGGCAAAGTAGTGGCAAAGCCAGGCAAAGAATTGGCAAAGAACGGAAAAATAGAGGCAAAGTACTGCAAAGTAGTGGCAAAGTACGGAAAAGTTGTGGCAAAGTGGTGGCCAAATACTACAAAGTAGTGACAAAGTATGGTGAGGTAGTGGCAAAGTAGTGGCAAAGTACGGCAAAGTAGTGGCAAAGTACTTCAAAGTAGTGACAAAGTACGGCAAGGTAGTGGCAAAGTACTGCAAAGTAGTGGCAAAGTACGGCAAAGTAGTGGCAAAGTATTTCAAAGTAGTGGCAAAGCATGACAAAGTAGTGGCAAAGCACAGCAAAGTGGTGGCAAAGTACGGCAAAGTAGTGGCAAAGTACGGCAAAGTAGTGGCAAAATACTTCAAAGTGGTGGCAAAGCACGGCAAAGTAGTGGCAAAGTATGGCAAAGTAGTGGCAAAGTACTGAAAAGTTGTGGCGAAGTGCAGAAAGTTTGTGGCAAAGTGCTAAAAAGTAGTGGTAAAGTATTTCAAAGTAGTGGCAAAGCCTGACAAAGTAGTGGCATAGCACAGCAAAGTGGTGGCAAAGCATGACAGAGTAGTGGCAAAGCACGGCAAAGTAGTGGCAAAGCCCGGCAAAGTATTGGCAAAGAACGGAAAAATAGAGGCAAAGTACTGCAAAGTAGTGGCAAAGTAGAAGCAAAGTACGGCAAAGTAGTGGCAAAGGACGGCAAAGTAGTGGCAAAGTACTTCAAAGTAGTGGCAAAGCACGGCAAAGTAGTGGCAAAGTACGGCAAAGTAGTGGCAAAGTACGGAAAAATAGTGGCAAAGTACGGCAAAAGTAGTGGCAAAGTGGTGGCAAAATACTACAAAGTAGTAATACAGTATGGTAAGGTAGTGGCAAAGTACCTCAAAGTAGTGGCAAAGCACGGCAAAGTAGTGGCAAAGTACGGCAAAGTAGTGGCAAAGTATGGCAAAGTAGTGTCAAAGTACGGCAAAGTAGTGGCAAAGTGGTGGCAAAATACTACAAAGTAGTGACAAAGTATGGTAAGGTAATGGCAAAGTAGTGGCAAAGTACGGCAAAGTAGTAGCAAAGTAATTCAAAGTAGTGGCAAAGTACGGCAAAGTAGTGGCAAAGTAATTCAAAGTAGTGGCAAAGTACGGCAAAGTAGTGGCAAAGTACTGCAAAGTAGTGGCAAATTACGGAAAAGTAGTAGCTAAGTACGGTAAAGTAGTGGCAAAGTATTTCAAAGTAGTGGCAAAGCATGACAAAGTAGTGGCAAAGTACGGCAAAGTAGTGGCAAAGTACGGCAAAGTAGTGGCAAAGTGGTGGCCAAATACTACAAAGTAGTGACAAATATGGTAAGGTAGTGGCAAAGTAGTGGCAAAGTACGGCAAAGTAGTGGCAAAGTACTTCAAAGTAGTGGCAAAGTACGGCAAGGTAGTGGCAAAGTACTGCAAAGTAGTGGCAAAGTACGGCAAAGTAGTGGCAAAGTATTTCAAAGTAGTGGCAAAGCATGACAAAGTAGTGGCATAGCACAGCAAAGTGGTGGCAAAGTACGGCAAAGTAGTGGCAAAGCACGGCAAAGTAGTGGCAAAGTACGGCAAAATAGTGGCAAAGTACGGCAAATTAGTTTCAAAGTAAGGCAAAGTAGTGGCAAAGTACGGCAAAGTAGTGGCAAAGTACGGCAAAAGTAGTGGCAAAGTGGTGGCAAAATAATACAAAGTAGTAATACAGTATGGTAAGGTAGTGGCAAAGTACCTCAAAGTAGTGGCAAAGCACGGCAAAGTAGTGGCAAAGCACGGCAAAGTAGTGGCAAAGTACGGCAAAGTAGTGACAAAGTATGGCAAAGTAGTGTCAAAGTACGGCAAAGTAGTGGCAAAGTGGTGGCAAAATACTACAAAGTAGTGACAAAGCACGGCAAAGTGGTGGCAAAGTACGGCAAAGTAGTGGCAAAGTACGGCAAAGTAGTGGCAAAGTGGTGTCCAAATACTACAAAGTAGTGACAAAGTATGGTAAGGTAGTGGCAAAGTAGTGGCAAAGTACTGCAAAGTAGTGGCAAAGTACTTCAAAGTAGTGGCAAAGTACGGTCAGGTAGTGGCAAAGTACTGCAAAGTAGTGGCAAAGTATGGCAAAGTAGTCGCAAAGTATTTCAAAGTAGTGGCAAAGCATGACAAAGTACTGGCAAAGTACGGCAAAGTAGTGGCAAAGTACGGCAAAGTAGTGGCAAAGTGGTGGCCAAATACTACAAAGTAGTGACAAAGTATGGTAAGGTAGTGGCAAAGTAGTGGCAAAGTACGGCAAAGTAGTGGCAAAGAACGGAAAAATAGAGGCAAAGTACTGCAAAGTAGAGGCAAAGTAGAAGCAAAGTACGGAAAAGTAGTGGCAAAATATTTCAAAGTAGTGGCAAAGCATGACAAAGTAGTGGCAAAGCACGGCAAACTGGTGGCAAAGTACGGCATAGTAGTGGCAAAGAACGGAAAAATAGAGGCAAAGTACTGCAAAGTAGTGGCAAAGTAGAAGCAAAGTACGACAAAGTAGTGGAAAGTAGTGGCAAAGTTCAGCAAAGTAGTGACAAAGTAGTGGCAAAGTACGGCAAAGTAGTGGCAAAATACTGCAAAGTAGTGGCAAAGTACGGTAAAGTAGTGGCAAAGTATTTCAAAGTAGTGGCAAAGCATGACAAAGTAGTGGCAAAGTACGGCAAAGTAGTGGCAAAGTACGGCAAAGTAGTGGCAAAGTGGTGGCCAAATACTACAAAGTAGTGATAAAGTATGGTAAGGTAATGGCAAAGTTCTTCAAAGTAGTGGCAAAGCACGGCAAAGTAGTGGCAAAGCATGGCAAAGTGGTGGCAAAGTACGGCAAAATAGTGGCAAAGTATTTCAAATTAGTGGCAAAGCATGACAAAGTAGTGGCAAATCACGACAAAGTAGTGGCAAAGCCCGGCAACGAATTGGCAAAGAACGGAAAAATAGAGGCAAAGTACTGCAAAGTAGTGGCAAAGTAGAAGCAAAGTACGGCAAAGTAGTGGCAAAGTGGTGGCCAAATACTACAAAGTAGTGACAAAGTATGGTGAGGTAGTGGCAAAGTAGTGGCAAAGTACGGCAAAGTAGTGGCAAAGTACGGCAAAGTAGTGGCAAAGTGGTGGCCAAATACTACAAAGTAGTGATAAAGTATGGTAAGGTTATGGCAAAGTTCTTCAAAGTAGTGGCAAAGCACGGCAAAGTAGTGGCAAAGCATGGCAAAGTGGTGGCAAAGTACAGCAAAATAGTGGCAAAGTATTTCAAATTAGTGGCAAAGCATGACAAAGTAGTGGCAAATCACGGCAAAGTAGTGGCAAAGCCAGGCAAAGAATTGGCAAAGAACGGAAAAATAGAGGCAAAGTACTGCAAAGTAGTGGCAAAGTACGGAAAAGTTGTGGCAAAGTGGTGGCCAAATACTACAAAGTAGTGACAAAGTATGGTGAGGTAGTGGCAAAGTAGTGGCAAAGTACGGCAAAGTAGTGGCAAAGTACTTCAAAGTAGTGACAAAGTACGGCAAGGTAGTGGCAAAGTACTGCAAAGTAGTGGCAAAGTACGGCAAAGTAGTGGCAAAGTATTTCAAAGTAGTGGCAAAGCATGACAAAGTAGTGGCAAAGCACAGCAAAGTGGTGGCAAAGTACGGCAAAGTAGTGGCAAAGTACGGCAAAGTAGTGGCAAAATACTTCAAAGTGGTGGCAAAGCACGGCAAAGTAGTGGCAAAGTATGGCAAAGTAGTGGCAAAGTACTGAAAAGTTGTGGCGAAGTGCAGAAAGTTTGTGGCAAAGTGCTAAAAAGTAGTGGTAAAGTATTGAAAAGTAGTGGCAAAGTGCTGAAAAGTATGGCAAAGTATTGAAAAATAGTGGCAATTTAGTGGCAAAGTACTGAAAAGTATGGCAAAGTACTGAAAAGTGTAGCAAAGTACTGAAAAGATGTGGCAAAGTGCTGAAAAGTGTGGCAAAGTACTGAAAAGTAGTGGCAAAGTAGTGACAAAGTAGTGGCAAAGTACGGCAATGTAGTGGCAAAATACAGCAAAGTAGTGGCAAAGTACGGTAAAGTAGTGGCAAAGTATTTCAAAGTAGTGGCAAAGCATGACAAAGTAGTGGCAAACTATTAGCAAAGTACTGAAAAGTGTGGCAAAGTACTGAAAAGTTGTGGCAAAGTACTGAAAAGTAGTGGCAAAGTACTGAAAAGTTGTTGCAAAGTGATGAAAAGTAGTGGCAAATTACTGAAAAGTAGTGGCAAAGAACTGAAAAGTAGTGGCAAATTAGTGGCAAAGTACTGAAAAGTGTGGCAAAGTACTGAAAATTTGTGGCAAAGTGCTGAAAAGTAGTGGTAAAGTACTGAAAAGTAGTGGCAAAGTGCTGAAAAGCGTGGCAAAATACTGAAAAGTTGTGGCAAAGTGCTGAAAAGTAGTGGCAAAGTGCTGAAAAGTGTGGCAAAGTACTGAAAAGTAGTGGGAAAGTGCTGACAAGTGTGGCAAATTACATCCAATTCCGACGAATATTCATCCTACTGCCAAACCATTGCAGAATACACCAGTTCTCATCCGATCACTGATGGCAAAGTGCTGAAAAGTATGGCAAAGTGCTGAAAAGTAGTGGCAAACAAGTGGCAAAGTACTGAAAAGTGTGGCAAAGTACTGACAAGTTGTGGCAAATTAGTGGCAATGCAATTAAAAGTGTGGCAAATTACTGAAAAGTTGTGGCAAAGTGCTGAAAATTAGTGGCAAAATAATGAAAAGTAGTGGCAAACTATTAGCAAAGTACTGAAAAGTGTGGCAAAGTACTGAAAAGTTGTGGCAAAGTACTGAAAAGTAGTGGCAAAGTGCTGAAAAGTGCGGCAAAGTGCTGAAAAGTAGTGGCAAAGTACTGAAAAGTTGTGGCAAAGTGCTGAAAAGTAGTGGCAAAGAGCTGAAAAGTGTGGCAAAGTACTGAAAAGTAGTGGGAAAGTGCTGAAAAGTGTGGCAAAGTACTGAAAAGTAGTGGCAAAGTAGGGGCAAAGTACTTAAAATTAGTGGCAAACTAGTGGCAAAGTACTGAAAAGTAGTGGCAAAATACTGAAAAGTAGTGGCAAAGTGCTGAAAAGTTGTGGCAAAGTACTGAAAAGTAGTGGCAAACTGCTGAAAGGTATGGCAAAGTATTGAAAAATAGTGGCAAAGTAGCGGCAAAGTACTGAAAAGTATGGCAAAGTACTGAAAAGTTGTGGCAAAGTGCTGAAAAGTGGTAGCAAAGTATTGAAAATTAGTGGCAAAGTGCAGAAAAGTGTGGCAAAGTGCTGAAAAGTAGTGGCAAAGTACTGAGAAATGTGGCAAAGTACTGAAAAGTTGTGGCAAAGTGCTGAAAAGTAGCGGCAAAGTGCTGAAAAGTGTGGCAAAGTGCTGAAAAGTAGTGGCAAAGTACTGAGAAATGTGGCAAAGTACTGAAAAGTTGTGGCAAAGTGCTGAAAAGTAGCGGCAAAGTGCTGAAAAGTGCGGCAAAGTACTGAAAAGTTGTGGCAAACTGCTGAAAAGTAGTGGCAAAATACTGAAAAGTAGTGGCAAAGTGCTGAAAAATGTGGCAAAGCGCTGAAAAGTAGTGGCAAAGTACTGAAAAGTGTGCAAAGTACTGAAAAATTGTGGCAAAGTGCTGAAAAATAGTGGCAAAGTAGTGAAAAGTAGTGGCAAAGTACTGAAAAGTTGTGGCGAAGTGCAGAAAAGTAGTGGCAAAGTACTGAAAAATAGTGGCAAAGTGCTGAAAAGTGTGGCAAAGTACTGAAAAGTGTGGCAAAGTAATGAAACGTTGTGGCAAAGTGCTGAAAAGTAGTGGCAAAGTGCTGAAAAGTGTGGCAAAGTACTGAAAAGTAGTGGGAAAGTGCTGAAAAGTATGGCAAAGAACTGAAAAGTAGTGGCAAAGTAGGGGCAAAGTACTTAAAATTAGTGGCAAACTAGTGGCAAAGTACTGAAAAGTAGTGGCAAAGTACTGAGAAATGTGGCAAAGTACTGAAAAGTTGTGGCAAAGTGCTGAAAAGTAGTGGCAAAGTGCTGAAAAGTGTGGCAAAGTGCTGAAAAATAGTGGCAAAGTAGTGGGAAAGCACTGAAAAGTGCGGCAAAGTACTGAAAAGTTGTGGCAAAGTGCTGAAAAGTAGTGGCAAAATACTGAAAAGTAGTGGCAAAGTGCTGAAAAATGTGGCAAAGCGCTGAAAAGTAGTGGCAAAGTACTGAAAAGTGTGCAAAGTACTGAAAAATTGTGGCAAAGTATTGAAAAATAGTGGCAAAGTAGCGGCAAAGTACTGAAAAGTATGGCAAAGTACTGAAAAGTTGTGGCAAAGTGCTGAAAAGTGGTAGCAAAGTATTGAAAATTAGTGGCAAAGTGCTGAAAAGTGTGGCAAAGTGCTGAAAAGTAGTGGCAAAGTACTGGCAAAGTACTGAGAAATGTGGCAAAGTACTGAAAAGTTGTGGCAAAGTGCTGAAAAGTAGTGGCAAAGTGCTGAAAAGTGTGGCAAAGTGCTGAAAAATAGTGGCAAAGTAGTGGGAAAGTACTGAAAAGAGCGGCAAAGTACTGAAAAGTTGTGGCAAAGTGCTGAAAAGTAGTGGCAAAATACTGAAAAGTAGTGGCAAAGTGCTGAAAAATGTGGCAAAGCGCTGAAAAGTAGTGGCAAAGTACTGAAAAGTGAGCAAAGTACTGAAAAATTTTGGCAAAGTGCTGAAAAATAGTGGCAAAGTAGAGAAAAGTAGTGGCAAAGTACTGAAAAGTTGTGGCGAAGTGCAGAAAAGTAGTGGCAAAGTACTGAAAAATAGTGGCAAAGTGCTGAAAAGTGTAGCAAAGTACTGAAAAGTGTGGCAAAGTACTGACAAGTTGTGGCAAATTAGTGCAAAGCAATTAAAAGTGTGGCAAAGTACTGAAAAGTTGTGGCAAAGTGCTGAAAATTAGTGGCAAAATAATGAAAAGTAGTGGCAAACTATTGGCAAAGTACTGAAAAGTGTGGCAAAGTACTGAAAAGTTGTGGCAAAGTACTGAAAAGTAGTGGCAAATTGCTGAAAAGTGCGGCAAAGTGCTGAAAAGTAGTGGCAAAGTACTGAAAAGTTGTGGCAAAGTGCTGAAAAGTAGTGGCAAAGTGCTGAAAAGTGTGGCAAAGTACTGAAAAGTGTGGCAAAGTACTGACAAGTTGTGGCAAATTAGTGGCAAAGCAATTAAAAGTGTGGCAAAGTACTGAAAAGTTGTGGCAAAGTGCTGAAAATTAGTGGCAAAATAATGAAAAGTAGTGGCAAACTATTAGCAAAGTACTGAAAAGTGTGGCAAAGTACTGAAAAGTTGTGGCAAAGTGCTGAAAAGTAGTGGCAAAGTGCTGAAAAGTGTGGCAAAGTATTGAAAAATAGTGTCAAAGTAGCGGCAAAGTACTGAAAAGTATGGCAAAGTACTGAAAAGTTGTGGCAAAGTGCTGAAAAGTAGTGGTAAAGTACAGAAAAGTAGTGGCAAAGTGCTGAAAAGTGTGGCAAAATACTGAAAAGTTGTGGCAAAGTGCTGAAAAGTAGTGGCAAAGTGCTGAAAAGTGTGGCAAAGTACTGAAAAGTAGTGGGAAAGTGCTGACAAGTGTGGCAAATTACATCCAATTCCGACGAATATTCATCCTACTGCCAAACCATTGCAGAATACACCAGTTCTCATCCGATCACTGATGGCAAAGTGCTGAAAAGTATGGCAAAGTGGTGAAAAGTAGTGGCAAACAAGTGGCAAAGTACTGAAAAGTGTGGCAAAGTACTGACAAGTTGTGGCAAATTAGTGGCAAAGCAATTAAAAGTGTGGCAAAGTACTGAAAAGTTGTGGCAAAGTGCTGAAAATTAGTGGCAAAATAATGAAAAGTAGTGGCAAACTATTAGCAAAGTACTGAAAAGTGTGGCAAAGTACTGAAAAGTTGTGGCAAAGTACTGAAAAGTAGTGGCAAAGTGCTGAAAAGTGCGGCAAAGTGCTGAAAAGTAGTGGCAAAGTACTGAAAAGTTGTGGCAAAGTGCTGAAAAGTAGTGGCAAAGTGCTGAAAAGTGTGGCAAAGTACTGAAAAGTAGTGGGAAAGTGCTGAAAAGTGTGGCAAAGTACTGAAAAGTAGTGGCAAAGTGCTGAAAAGTAGTGGCAAAGTACTGAAAAGTAGTGGCAAACTGCTGAAAGGTATGGCAAAGTATTGAAAAATAGTGGCAAAGTAGCGGCAAAGTACTGAAAAGTATGGCAAAGTACTGAAAAGTTGTGGCAAAGTGCTGAAAAGTGGTAGCAAAGTATTGAAAATTAGTGGCAAAGTGCAGAAAAGTGTGGCAAAGTGCTGAAAAGTAGTGGCAAAGTACTGAGAAATGTGGCAAAGTACTGAAAAGTTGTGGCAAAGTGCTGAAAAGTAGTGGCAAAGTGCTGAAAAGTGTGGCAAAGTGCTGAAAAATAGTGGCAAAGTAGTGGGAAAGTACTGAAAAGTGCGGCAAAGTACTGAAAAGTTGTGGCAAACTGCTGAAAAGTAGTGGCAAAATACTGAAAAGTAGTGGCAAAGTGCTGAAAAATGTGGCAAAGCGCTAAAAGTAGTGGCAAAGTACTGAAAAGTGTGCAAAGTACTGAAAAATTGTGGCAAAGTGCTGAAAAATAGTGGCAAAGTAGTGAAAAGTAGTGGCAAAGTACTGAAAAGTTGTGGCGAAGTGCAGAAAAGTAGTGGCAAAGTACTGAAAAATAGTGGCAAAGTGCTGAAAAGTGTGGCAAAGTACTGAAAAGTGTGGCAAAGTAATGAAACGTTGTGGCAAAGTGCTGAAAAGTAGTGGCAAAGTGCTGAAAAGTGTGGCAAAGTACTGAAAAGTAGTGGGAAAGTGCTGAAAAGTATGGCAAAGAACTGAAAAGTAGTGGCAAAGTAGGGGCAAAGTACTTAAAATTAGTGGCAAACTAGTGGCAAAGTACTGAAAAGTAGTGGCAAAGAACTGAGAAATGTGGCAAAGTACTGAAAAGTTGTGGCAAAGTGCTGAAAAGTAGTGGCAAAGTGCTGAAAAGTGTGGCAAAGTGCTGAAAAATAGTGGCAAAGTAGTGGGAAAGCACTGAAAAGTGCGGCAAAGTACTGAAAAGTTGTGGCAAAGTGCTGAAAAGTAGTGGCAAAATACTGAAAAGTAGTGGCAAAGTGCTGAAAAATGTGGCAAAGCGCTGAAAAGTAGTGGCAAAGTACTGAAAAGTGTGCAAAGTACTGAAAAATTGTGGCAAAGTATTGAAAAATAGTGGCAAAGTAGCGGCAAAGTACTGAGAAGTATGGCAAAGTACTGAAAAGTTGTGGCAAAGTGCTGAAAAGTGGTAGCAAAGTATTGAAAATTAGTGGCAAAGTGCAGAAAAGTGTGGCAAAGTGCTGAAAAGTAGTGGCAAAGTACTGAGAAATGTGGCAAAGTACTGAAAAGTTGTGGCAAAGTGCTGAAAAGTAGTGGCAAAGTGCTGAAAAGTGTGGCAAAGTGCTGAAAAATAGTGGCAAAGTAGTGGGAAAGTACTGAAAAGTGCGGCAAAGTACTGAAAAGTTGTGGCAAACTGCTGAAAAGTTGTGGCAAAATACTGAAAAGTAGTGGCAAAGTGCTGAAAAATGTGGCAAAGCGCTGAAAAGTAGTGGCAAAGTACTGAAAAGTGTGCAAAGTACTGAAAAATTTTGGCAAAGTGCTGAAAAATAGTGGCAAAGTAGAGAAAAGTAGTGGCAAAGTACTGAAAAGTTGTGGCGAAGTGCAGAAAAGTAGTGGCAAAGTACTGAAAAATAGTGGCAAAGTGCTGAAAAGTGTAGCAAAGTACTGAAAAGTGTGGCAAAGTACTGACAAGTTGTGGCAAATTAGTGGCAAAGCAATTAAAAGTGTGGCAAAGTACTGAAAAGTTGTGGCAAAGTGCTGAAAAAAGTACTGAAAAATAGTGGCAAAGTGCTGAAAAGTGTAGCAAAGTACTGAAAAGTGTGGCAAAGTACTGAAAAGTTGTGGCAAAGTACTGAAAAGTAGTGGCAAATTGCTGAAAAGTGCGGCAAAGTGCTGAAAAGTAGTGGCAAAGTACTGAAAAGTTGTGGCAAAGTGCTGAAAAGTAGTGGCAAAGTGCTGAAAAGTGTGGCAAAGTACTGAAAAGTGTGGCAAAGTACTGACAAGTTGTGGCAAATTAGTGGCAAAGCAATTAAAAGTGTGGCAAAGTACTGAAAAGTTGTGGCAAAGTGCTGAAAATTAGTAGCAAAATAATGAAAAGTAGTGGCAAACTATTAGCAAAGTACTGAAAAGTGTGGCAAAGTACTGAAAAGTTGTGGCAAAGTGCTGAAAAGTAGTGGCAAAGTGCTGAAAAGTGTGGCAAAGTATTGAAAAATAGTGTCAAAGTTGCGGCAAAGTACTGAAAAGTATGGCAAAGTACTGAAAAGTTGTGGCAAAGTGCTGAAAAGTAGTGGTAAAGTACAGAAAAGTAGTGGCAAAGTGCTGAAAAGTGTGGCAAAATACTGAAAAGTTGTGGCAAAGTGCTGAAAAGTAGTGGCAAAGTGCTGAAAAGTGTGGCAAAGTACTGAAAAGTAGTGGGAAAGTGCTGACAAGTGTGGCAAATTACATCCAATTCCGACGAATATTCATCCTACTGCCAAACCATTGCAGAATACACCAGTTCTCATCCGATCACTGATGGCAAAGTGCTGAAAAGTATGGCAAAGTGCTGAAAAGTAGTGGCAAACAAGTGGCAAAGTACTGAAAAGTGTGGCAAAGTACTGACAAGTTGTGGCAAATTAGTGGCAAAGCAATTAAAAGTGTGGCAAAGTACTGAAAAGTTGTGGCAAAGTGCTGAAAATTAGTGGCAAAATAATGAAAAGTAGTGGCAAACTATTAGCAAAGTACTGAAAAGTGTGGCAAAGTACTGAAAAGTTGTGGCAAAGTACTGAAAAGTAGTGGCAAAGTGCTGAAAAGTGCGGCAAAGTGCTGAAAAGTAGTGGCAAAGTACTGAAAAGTTGTGGCAAAGTGCTGAAAAGTAGTGGCAAAGTGCTGAAAAGTGTGGCAAAGTACTGAAAAGTAGTGGGAAAGTGCTGAAAAGTGTGGCAAAGTACTGAAAAGTAGTGGCAAAGTGCTGAAAAGTAGTGGCAAAGTACTGAAAAGTAGTGGCAAACTGCTGAAAGGTATGGCAAAGTATTGAAAAATAGTGGCAAAGTAGCGGCAAAGTACTGAAAAGTATGGCAAAGTACTGAAAAGTTGTGGCAAAGTGCTGAAAAGTGGTAGCAAAGTATTGAAAATTAGTGGCAAAGTGCAGAAAAGTGTGGCAAAGTGCTGAAAAGTAGTGGCAAAGTACTGAGAAATGTGGCAAAGTACTGAAAAGTTGTGGCAAAGTGCTGAAAAGTAGTGGCAAAGTGCTGAAAAGTGTGGCAAAGTGCTGAAAAATAGTGGCAAAGTAGTGGGAAAGTACTGAAAAGTGCGGCAAAGTACTGAAAAGTTGTGGCAAACTGCTGAAAAGTAGTGGCAAAATACTGAAAAGTAGTGGCAAAGTGCTGAAAAATGTGGCAAAGCGCTAAAAGTAGTGGCAAAGTACTGAAAAGTGTGCAAAGTACTGAAAAATTGTGGCAAAGTGCTGAAAAATAGTGGCAAAGTAGTGAAAAGTAGTGGCAAAGTACTGAAAAGTTGTGGCGAAGTGCAGAAAAGTAGTGGCAAAGTACTGAAAAATAGTGGCAAAGTGCTGAAAAGTGTGGCAAAGTACTGAAAAGTGTGGCAAAGTAATGAAACGTTGTGGCAAAGTGCTGAAAAGTAGTGGCAAAGTGCTGAAAAGTGTGGCAAAGTACTGAAAAGTAGTGGGAAAGTGCTGAAAAGTATGGCAAAGAACTGAAAAGTAGTGGCAAAGTAGGGGCAAAGTACTTAAAATTAGTGGCAAACTAGTGGCAAAGTACTGAAAAGTAGTGGCAAAGAACTGAGAAATGTGGCAAAGTACTGAAAAGTTGTGGCAAAGTGCTGAAAAGTAGTGGCAAAGTGCTGAAAAGTGTGGCAAAGTGCTGAAAAATAGTGGCAAAGTAGTGGGAAAGCACTGAAAAGTGCGGCAAAGTACTGAAAAGTTGTGGCAAAGTGCTGAAAAGTAGTGGCAAAATACTGAAAAGTAGTGGCAAAGTGCTGAAAAATGTGGCAAAGCGCTGAAAAGTAGTGGCAAAGTACTGAAAAGTGTGCAAAGTACTGAAAAATTGTGGCAAAGTATTGAAAAATAGTGGCAAAGTAGCGGCAAAGTACTGAAAAGTATGGCAAAGTACTGAAAAGTTGTGGCAAAGTGCTGAAAAGTGGTAGCAAAGTATTGAAAATTAGTGGCAAAGTGCAGAAAAGTGTGGCAAAGTGCTGAAAAGTAGTGGCAAAGTACTGAGAAATGTGGCAAAGTACTGAAAAGTTGTGGCAAAGTGCTGAAAAGTAGTGGCAAAGTGCTGAAAAGTGTGGCAAAGTGCTGAAAAATAGTGGCAAAGTAGTGGGAAAGTACTGAAAAGTGCGGCAAAGTACTGAAAAGTTGTGGCAAACTGCTGAAAAATAGTGGCAAAATACTGAAAAGTAGTGGCAAAGTGCTGAAAAATGTGGCAAAGCGCTGAAAAGTAGTGGCAAAGTACTGAAAAGTGTGCAAAGTACTGAAAAATTGTGGCAAAGTGCTGAAAAATAGTGGCAAAGTAGTGAAAAGTAGTGGCAAAGTACTGAAAAGTTGTGGCGAAGTGCAGAAAAGTAGTGGCAAAGTACTGAAAAATAGTGGCAAAGTGCTGAAAAGTGTGGCAAAGTACTGAAAAGTGTGGCAAAGTAATGAAACGTTGTGGCAAAGTGCTGAAAAGTAGTGGCAAAGTGCTGAAAAGTGTGGCAAAGTACTGAAAAGTAGTGGGAAAGTGCTGAAAAGTATGGCAAAGAACTGAAAAGTAGTGGCAAAGTAGGGGCAAAGTACTTAAAATTAGTGGCAAACTAGTGGCAAAGTACTGAAAAGTAGTGGCAAAGTACTGAGAAATGTGGCAAAGTACTGAAAAGTTGTGGCAAAGTGCTGAAAAGTAGTGGCAAAGTGCTGAAAAGTGTGGCAAAGTGCTGAAAAATAGTGGCAAAGTAGTGGGAAAGCACTGAAAAGTGCGGCAAAGTACTGAAAAGTTGTGGCAAAGTGCTGAAAAGTAGTGGCAAAATACTGAAAAGTAGTGGCAAAGTGCTGAAAAATGTGGCAAAGCGCTGAAAAGTAGTGGCAAAGTACTGAAAAGTGTGCAAAGTACTGAAAAATTGTGGCAAAGTATTGAAAAATAGTGGCAAAGTAGCGGCAAAGTACTGAAAAGTATGGCAAAGTACTGAAAAGTTGTGGCAAAGTGCTGAAAAGTGGTAGCAAAGTATTGAAAATTAGTGGCAAAGTGCTGAAAAGTGTGGCAAAGTGCTGAAAAGTAGTGGCAAAGTACTGGCAAAGTACTGAGAAATGTGGCAAAGTACTGAAAAGTTGGGGCAAAGTGCTGAAAAGTAGTGGCAAAGTGCTGAAAAGTGTGGCAAAGTGCTGAAAAATAGTGGCAAAGTAGTGGGAAAGTACTGAAAAGAACGGCAAAGTATTGAAAAGTTGTGGCAAAGTGCTGAAAAGTAGTGGCAAAATACTGAAAAGTGTGCAAAGTACTGAAAAATTTTGGCAAAGTGCTGAAAAATAGTGGCAAAGTAGAGAAAAGTAGTGGCAAAGTACTGAAAAGTTGTGGCGAAGTGCAGAAAAGTAGTGGCAAAGTACTGAAAAATAGTGGCAAAGTGCTGAAAAGTGTAGCAAAGTACTGAAAAGTGTGGCAAAGTACTGACAAGTTGTGGCAAATTAGTGGCAAAGCAATTAAAAGTGTGGCAAAGTACTGAAAAGTTGTGGCAAAGTGCTGAAAATTAGTGGCAAAATAATGAAAAGTAGTGGCAAACTATTGGCAAAGTACTGAAAAGTGTGGCAAAGTACTGAAAAGTTGTGGCAAAGTACTGAAAAGTAGTGGCAAAGTGCTGAAAAGAGCGGCAAAGTGCTGAAAAGTAGTGGCAAAGTAATGAAAAGTTGTGGCAAAGTGCTGAAAAGTAGTGGCAAAGTGCTGAAAAGTGTGGCAAAGTACTGAAAAGTGTGGCAAAGTACTGAAAAGTTGTGGCAAAGTGCTGAAAATTAGTGGCAAAATAATGAAAAGTAGTGGCAAACTATTAGCAAAGTACTGAAAAGTGTGGCAAAGTACTGAAAAGTTGTGGCAAAGTGCTGAAAAGTAGTGGCAAAGTGCTGAAAAGTGTGGCAAAGTATTGAAAAATAGTGGCAAAGTAGCGGCAAAGTACTGAAAAGTATGGCAAAGTACTGAAAAGTTGTGGCAAAGTGCTGAAAAGTAGTGGTAAAGTACTGAAAAGTAGTGGCAAAGTGCTGAAAAGTGTGGCAAAATACTGAAAAGTTGTGGCAAAGTGCTGAAAAGTAGTGGCAAAGTGCTGAAAAGTGTGGCAAAGTACTGAAAAGTAGTGGGAAAGTGCTGACAAGTGTGGCAAATTACATCCAATTCCGACGAATATTCATCCTACTGCCAAACCATTGCAGAATACACCAGTTCTCATCCGATCACTGATGGCAAAGTGCTGAAAAGTATGGCAAAGTGCTGAAAAGTAGTGGCAAACAAGTGGCAAAGTACTGAAAAGTGTGGCAAAGTACTGACAAGTTGTGGCAAATTAGTGGCAAAGCAATTAAAAGTGTGGCAAAGTACTGAAAAGTTGTGGCAAAGTGCTGAAAATTAGTGGCAAAATAATGAAAAGTAGTGGCAAACTATTAGCAAAGTACTGAAAAGTGTGGCAAAGTACTGAAAAGTTGTGGCAAAGTGCTGAAAAGTAGTGGCAAAGTGCTGAAAAGTGCGGCAAAGTGCTGAAAAGTAGTGGCAAAGTACTGAAAAGTTGTGGCAAAGTGCTGAAAAGTAGTGGCAAAGTGCTGAAAAGTGTGGCAAAGTACTGAAAAGTAGTGGGAAAGTGCTGAAAAGTGTGGCAAAGTACTGAAAAGTAGTGGCAAAGTAGGGGCAAAGTACTTAAAATTAGTGGCAAACTAGTGGCAAAGTACTGAAAAGTAGTGGCAAAATACTGAAAAGTAGTGGCAAAGTGCTGAAAAGTAGTGGCAAAGTACTGAAAAGTAGTGGCAAACTGCTGAAAGGTATGGCAAAGTATTGAAAAATAGTGGCAAAGTAGCGGCAAAGTACTGAAAAGTATGGCAAAGTACTGAAAAGTTGTGGCAAAGTGCTGAAAAGTGGTAGCAAAGTATTGAAAATTAGTGGCAAAGTGCAGAAAAGTGTGGCAAAGTGCTGAAAAGTAGTGGCAAAGTACTGAGAAATGTGGTAAAGTACTGAAAAGTTGTGGCAAAGTGCTGAAAAGTAGTGGCAAAGTGCTGAAAAGTGTGGTAAAGTGCTGAAAAATAGTGGCAAAGTAGTGGGAAAGTACTGAAAAGTGCGGCAAAGTACTGAAAAGTTGTGGCAAACTGCTGAAAAGTAGTGGCAAAATACTGAAAAGTAGTGGCAAAGTGCTGAAAAATGTGGCAAAGCGCTGAAAAGTAGTGGCAAAGTACTGAAAAGTGTGCAAAGTACTTAAAAATTGTGGCAAAGTGCTGAAAAATAGTGGCAAAGTAGTGAAAAGTAGTGGCAAAGTACTGAAAAGTTGTGGCGAAGTGCAGAAAAGTAGTGGCAAAGTACTGAAAAATAGTGGCAAAGTGCTGAAAAGTGTGGCAAAGTACTGAAAAGTGTGGCAAAGTAATGAAACGTTGTGGCAAAGTGCTGAAAAGTAGTGGCAAAGTGCTGAAAAGTGTGGCAAAGTACTGAAAAGTAGTGGGAAAGTGCTGAAAAGTATGGCAAAGAACTGAAAAGTAGTGGCAAAGTAGGGGCAAAGTACTTAAAATTAGTGGCAAACTAGTGGCAAAGTACTGAAAAGTAGTGGCAAAGTACTGAGAAATGTGGCAAAGTACTGAAAAGTTGTGGCAAAGTGCTGAAAAATAGTGGCAAAGTGCTGAAAAGTGTGGCAAAGTGCTGAAAAATAGTGGCAAAGTGCTGAAAAGTGTGGCAAAGTACTGAAAAGTGTGGCAAAGTAATGAAACGTTGTGGCAAAGTGCTGAAAAGTAGTGGCAAAGTGCTGAAAAGTGTGGCAAAGTACTGAAAAGTAGTGGGAAAGTGCTGAAAAGTATGGCAAAGAACTGAAAAGTAGTGGCAAAGTAGGGGCAAAGTACTTAAAATTAGTGGCAAACTAGTGGCAAAGTACTGAAAAGTAGTGGCAAAGTACTGAGAAATGTGGCAAAGTACTGAAAAGTTGTGGCAAAGTGCTGAAAAGTAGTGGCAAAGTGCTGAAAAGTGTGGCAAAGTGCTGAAAAATAGTGGCAAAGTAGTGGGAAAGCACTGAAAAGTGCGGCAAAGTACTGAAAAGTTGTGGCAAAGTGCTGAAAAGTAGTGGCAAAATACTGAAAAGTAGTGGCAAAGTGCTGAAAAATGTGGCAAAGCGCTGAAAAGTAGTGGCAAAGTACTGAAAAGTGTGCAAAGTACTGAAAAATTGTGGCAAAGTATTGAAAAATAGTGGCAAAGTAGCGGCAAAGTACTGAAAAGTATGGCAAAGTACTGAAAAGTTGTGGCAAAGTGCTGAAAAGTGGTAGCAAAGTATTGAAAATTAGTGGCAAAGTGCTGAAAAGTGTGGCAAAGTGCTGAAAAGTAGTGGCAAAGTAGTGGCAAAGTACTGAGAAATGTGGTAAAGTACTGAAAAGTTGTGGCAAAGTGCTGAAAAGTAGTGGCAAAGTGCTGAAAAGTGTGGTAAAGTGCTGAAAAATAGTGGCAAAGTAGTGGGAAAGTACTGAAAAGTGCGGCAAAGTACTGAAAAGTTGTGGCAAACTGCTGAAAAGTAGTGGCAAAATACTGAAAAGTAGTGGCAAAGTGCTGAAAAATGTGGCAAAGCGCTGAAAAGTAGTGGCAAAGTACTGAAAAGTGTGCAAAGTACTTAAAAATTGTGGCAAAGTGCTGAAAAATAGTGGCAAAGTAGTGAAAAGTAGTGGCAAAGTACTGAAAAGTTGTGGCGAAGTGCAGAAAAGTAGTGGCAAAGTACTGAAAAATAGTGGCAAAGTGCTGAAAAGTGTGGCAAAGTACTGAAAAGTGTGGCAAAGTAATGAAACGTTGTGGCAAAGTGCTGAAAAGTAGTGGCAAAGTGCTGAAAAGTGTGGCAAAGTACTGAAAAGTAGTGGGAAAGTGCTGAAAAGTATGGCAAAGAACTGAAAAGTAGTGGCAAAGTAGGGGCAAAGTACTTAAAATTAGTGGCAAACTAGTGGCAAAGTACTGAAAAGTAGTGGCAAAGTACTGAGAAATGTGGCAAAGTACTGAAAAGTTGTGGCAAAGTGCTGAAAAATAGTGGCAAAGTGCTGAAAAGTGTGGCAAAGTGCTGAAAAATAGTGGCAAAGTGCTGAAAAGTGTGGCAAAGTACTGAAAAGTGTGGCAAAGTAATGAAACGTTGTGGCAAAGTGCTGAAAAGTAGTGGCAAAGTGCTGAAAAGTGTGGCAAAGTACTGAAAAGTAGTGGGAAAGTGCTGAAAAGTATGGCAAAGAACTGAAAAGTAGTGGCAAAGTAGGGGCAAAGTACTTAAAATTAGTGGCAAACTAGTGGCAAAGTACTGAAAAGTAGTGGCAAAGTACTGAGAAATGTGGCAAAGTACTGAAAAGTTGTGGCAAAGTGCTGAAAAGTAGTGGCAAAGTGCTGAAAAGTGTGGCAAAGTGCTGAAAAATAGTGGCAAAGTAGTGGGAAAGCACTGAAAAGTGCGGCAAAGTACTGAAAAGTTGTGGCAAAGTGCTGAAAAGTAGTGGCAAAATACTGAAAAGTAGTGGCAAAGTGCTGAAAAATGTGGCAAAGCGCTGAAAAGTAGTGGCAAAGTACTGAAAAGTGTGCAAAGTACTGAAAAATTGTGGCAAAGTATTGAAAAATAGTGGCAAAGTAGCGGCAAAGTACTGAAAAGTATGGCAAAGTACTGAAAAGTTGTGGCAAAGTGCTGAAAAGTGGTAGCAAAGTATTGAAAATTAGTGGCAAAGTGCTGAAAAGTGTGGCAAAGTGCTGAAAAGTAGTGGCAAAGTACTGGCAAAGTACTGAGAAATGTGGCAAAGTACTGAAAAGTTGGGGCAAAGTGCTGAAAAGTAGTGGCAAAGTGCTGAAAAGTGTGGCAAAGTGCTGAAAAATAGTGGCAAAGTAGTGGGAAAGTACTGAAAAAAACGGCAAAGTATTGAAAAGTTGTGGCAAAGTGCTGAAAAGTAGTGGCAAAATACTGAAAAGTAGTGGCAAAGTGCTGAAAAATGTGGCAAAGCGCTGAAAAGTAGTGGCAAAGTACTGAAAAGTGTGCAAAGTACTGAAAAATTTTGGCAAAGTGCTGAAAAATAGTGGCAAAGTAGAGAAAAGTAGTGGCAAAGTACTGAAAAGTTGTGGCGAAGTGCAGAAAAGTAGTGGCAAAGTACTGAAAAATAGTGGCAAAGTGCTGAAAAGTGTAGCAAAGTACTGAAAAGTGTGGCAAAGTACTGACAAGTTGTGGCAAATTTGTGGCAAAGCAATTAAAAGTGTGGCAAAGTACTGAAAAGTTGTGGCAAAGTGCTGAAAATTAGTGGCAAAATAATGAAAAGTAGTGGCAAACTATTGGCAAAGTACTGAAAAGTGTGGCAAAGTACTGAAAAGTTGTGGCAAAGTACTGAAAAGTAGTGGCAAAGTGCTGAAAAGTGCGGCAAAGTGCTGAAAAGTAGTGGCAAAGTACTGAAAAGTTGTGGCAAAGTGCTGAAAAGTAATGGCAAAGTGCTGAAAAGTGTGGCAAAGTACTGAAAAGTGTGGCAAAGTACTGAAAAGTTGTGGCAAAGTGCTGAAAATTAGTGGCAAAATAATGAAAAGTAGTGGCAAACTATTAGCAAAGTACTGAAAAGTGTGGCAAAGTACTGAAAAGTTGTGGCAAAGTGCTGAAAAGTAGTGGCAAAGTGCTGAAAAGTGTGGCAAAGTATTGAAAAATAGTGGCAAAGTAGCGGCAAAGTACTGAAAAGTATGGCAAAGTACTGAAAAGTTGTGGCAAAGTGCTGAAAAGTAGTGGTAAAGTACTGAAAAGTAGTGGCAAAGTGCTGAAAAGTGTGGCAAAATACTGAAAAGTTGTGGCAAAGTGCTGAAAAGTAGTGGCAAAGTGCTGAAAAGTGTGGCAAAGTACTGAAAAGTAGTGGGAAAGTGCTGACAAGTGTGGCAAATTACATCCAATTCCGACGAATATTCATCCTACTGCCAAACCATTGCAGAATACACCAGTTCTCATCCGATCACTGATGGCAAAGTGCTGAAAAGTATGGCAAAGTGCTGAAAAGTAGTGGCAAACAAGTGGCAAAGTACTGAAAAGTGTGGCAAAGTACTGACAAGTTGTGACAAATTAGTGGCAAAGCAATTAAAAGTGTGGCAAAGTACTGAAAAGTTGTGGCAAAGTGCTGAAAATTAGTGGCAAAATAATGAAAAGTAGTGGCAAACTATTAGCAAAGTACTGAAAAGTGTGGCAAAGTACTGAAAAGTTGTGGCAAAGTACTGAAAAGTAGTGGCAAAGTGCTGAAAAGTGCGGCAAAGTGCTGAAAAGTAGTGGCAAAGTACTGAAAAGTTGTGGCAAAGTGCTGAAAAGTAGTGGCAAAGTGCTGAAAAGTGTGGCAAAGTACTGAAAAGTAGTGGGAAAGTGCTGAAAAGTGTGGCAAAGTACTGAAAAGTAGTGGCAAAGTAGGGGCAAAGTACTTAAAATTAGTGGCAAACTAGTGGCAAAGTACTGAAAAGTAGTGGCAAAATACTGAAAAGTAGTGGCAAAGTGCTGAAAAGTAGTGGCAAAGTACTGAAAAGTAGTGGCAAACTGCTGAAAGGTATGGCAAAGTATTGAAAAATAGTGGCAAAGTAGCGGCAAAGTACTGAAAAGTATGGCAAAGTACTGAAAAGTTGTGGCAAAGTGCTGAAAAGTGGTAGCAAAGTATTGAAAATTAGTGGCAAAGTGCAGAAAAGTGTGGCAAAGTGCTGAAAAGTAGTGGCAAAGTACTGAGAAATGTGGTAAAGTACTGAAAAGTTGTGGCAAAGTGCTGAAAAGTAGTGGCAAAGTGCTGAAAAGTGTGGCAAAGTGCTGAAAAATAGTGGCAAAGTAGTGGGAAAGTACTGAAAAGTGCGGCAAAGTACTGAAAAGTTGTGGCAAACTGCTGAAAAGTAGTGGCAAAATACTGAAAAGTAGTGGCAAAGTGCTGAAAAATGTGGCAAAGCGCTGAAAAGTAGTGGCAAAGTACTGAAAAGTGTGCAAAGTACTTAAAAATTGTGGCAAAGTGCTGAAAAATAGTGGCAAAGTAGTGAAAAGTAGTGGCAAAGTACTGAAAAGTTGTGGCGAAGTGCAGAAAAGTAGTGGCAAAGTACTGAAAAATAGTGGCAAAGTGCTGAAAAGTGTGGCAAAGTACTGAAAAGTGTGGCAAAGTAATGAAACGTTGTGGCAAAGTGCTGAAAAGTAGTGGGAAAGTGCTGAAAAGTGTGGCAAAGTACTGAAAAGTAGTGGGAAAGTGCTGAAAAGTATGGCAAAGAACTGAAAAGTAGTGGCAAAGTAGGGGCAAAGTACTTAAAATTAGTGGCAAACTAGTGGCAAAGTACTGAAAAGTAGTGGCAAAGTACTGACAAGTTGTGGCAAATTTGTGGCAAAGCAATTAAAAGTGTGGCAAAGTACTGAAAAGTTGTGGCAAAGTGCTGAAAATTAGTGGCAAAATAATGAAAAGTAGTGGCAAACTATTGGCAAAGTACTGAAAAGTGTGGCAAAGTACTGAAAAGTTGTGGCAAAGTACTGAAAAGTAGTGGCAAAGTGCTGAAAAGTGCGGCAAAGTGCTGAAAAGTAGTGGCAAAGTACTGAAAAGTTGTGGCAAAGTGCTGAAAAGTAATGGCAAAGTGCTGAAAAGTGTGGCAAAGTACTGAAAAGTGTGGCAAAGTACTGAAAAGTTGTGGCAAAGTGCTGAAAATTAGTGGCAAAATAATGAAAAGTAGTGGCAAACTATTAGCAAAGTACTGAAAAGTGTGGCAAAGTACTGAAAAGTTGTGGCAAAGTGCTGAAAAGTAGTGGCAAAGTGCTGAAAAGTGTGGCAAAGTATTGAAAAATAGTGGCAAAGTAGCGGCAAAGTACTGAAAAGTATGGCAAAGTACTGAAAAGTTGTGGCAAAGTGCTGAAAAGTAGTGGTAAAGTACTGAAAAGTAGTGGCAAAGTGCTGAAAAGTGTGGCAAAATACTGAAAAGTTGTGGCAAAGTGCTGAAAAGTAGTGGCAAAGTGCTGAAAAGTGTGGCAAAGTACTGAAAAGTAGTGGGAAAGTGCTGACAAGTGTGGCAAATTACATCCAATTCCGACGAATATTCATCCTACTGCCAAACCATTGCAGAATACACCAGTTCTCATCCGATCACTGATGGCAAAGTGCTGAAAAGTATGGCAAAGTGCTGAAAAGTAGTGGCAAACAAGTGGCAAAGTACTGAAAAGTGTGGCAAAGTACTGACAAGTTGTGACAAATTAGTGGCAAAGCAATTAAAAGTGTGGCAAAGTACTGAAAAGTTGTGGCAAAGTGCTGAAAATTAGTGGCAAAATAATGAAAAGTAGTGGCAAACTATTAGCAAAGTACTGAAAAGTGTGGCAAAGTACTGAAAAGTTGTGGCAAAGTACTGAAAAGTAGTGGCAAAGTGCTGAAAAGTGCGGCAAAGTGCTGAAAAGTAGTGGCAAAGTACTGAAAAGTTGTGGCAAAGTGCTGAAAAGTAGTGGCAAAGTGCTGAAAAGTGTGGCAAAGTACTGAAAAGTAGTGGGAAAGTGCTGAAAAGTGTGGCAAAGTACTGAAAAGTAGTGGCAAAGTAGGGGCAAAGTACTTAAAATTAGTGGCAAACTAGTGGCAAAGTACTGAAAAGTAGTGGCAAAATACTGAAAAGTAGTGGCAAAGTGCTGAAAAGTAGTGGCAAAGTACTGAAAAGTAGTGGCAAACTGCTGAAAGGTATGGCAAAGTATTGAAAAATAGTGGCAAAGTAGCGGCAAAGTACTGAAAAGTATGGCAAAGTACTGAAAAGTTGTGGCAAAGTGCTGAAAAGTGGTAGCAAAGTATTGAAAATTAGTGGCAAAGTGCAGAAAAGTGTGGCAAAGTGCTGAAAAGTAGTGGCAAAGTACTGAGAAATGTGGTAAAGTACTGAAAAGTTGTGGCAAAGTGCTGAAAAGTAGTGGCAAAGTGCTGAAAAGTGTGGCAAAGTGCTGAAAAATAGTGGCAAAGTAGTGGGAAAGTACTGAAAAGTGCGGCAAAGTACTGAAAAGTTGTGGCAAACTGCTGAAAAGTAGTGGCAAAATACTGAAAAGTAGTGGCAAAGTGCTGAAAAATGTGGCAAAGCGCTGAAAAGTAGTGGCAAAGTACTGAAAAGTGTGCAAAGTACTTAAAAATTGTGGCAAAGTGCTGAAAAATAGTGGCAAAGTAGTGAAAAGTAGTGGCAAAGTACTGAAAAGTTGTGGCGAAGTGCAGAAAAGTAGTGGCAAAGTACTGAAAAATAGTGGCAAAGTGCTGAAAAGTGTGGCAAAGTACTGAAAAGTGTGGCAAAGTAATGAAACGTTGTGGCAAAGTGCTGAAAAGTAGTGGGAAAGTGCTGAAAAGTGTGGCAAAGTACTGAAAAGTAGTGGGAAAGTGCTGAAAAGTATGGCAAAGAACTGAAAAGTAGTGGCAAAGTAGGGGCAAAGTACTTAAAATTAGTGGCAAACTAGTGGCAAAGTACTGAAAAGTAGTGGCAAAGTACTGAGAAATGTGGCAAAGTACTGAAAAGTTGTGGCAAAGTGCTGAAAAATAGTGGCAAAGTGCTGAAAAGTGTGGCAAAGTGCTGAAAAATAGTGGCAAAGTAGTGGGAAAGCACTGAAAAGTGCGGCAAAGTACTGAAAAGTTGTGGCAAAGTGCTGAAAAGTAGTGGCAAAATACTGAAAAGTAGTGGCAAAGTGCTGAAAAATGTGGCAAAGCGCTGAAAAGTAGTGGCAAAGTACTGAAAAGTGTGCAAAGTACTGAAAAATGGTGGCAAAGTATTGAAAAATAGTGGCAAAGTAGCGGCAAAGTACTGAAAAGTATGGCAAAGTACTGAAAAGTTGTGGCAAAGTGCTGAAAAGTGGTAGCAAAGTATTGAAAATTAGTGGCAAAGTGCTGAAAAGTGTGGCAAAGTGCTGAAAAGTAGTGGCAAAGTACTGGCAAAGTACTGAGAAATGTTGCAAAGTAGTGAAAAGTTGTGGCAAAGTGCTGAAAAGTAGTGGCAAAGTGCTGAAAAATAGTGGCAAAGTAGTGGGAAAGTACTGAAAAGAGCGGCAAAGTACTGAAAAGTTGTGGCAAAGTGCTGAAAAGTAGTGGCAAAATACTGAAAAGTAGTGGCAAAGTGCTGAAAAATGTGGCAAAGCGCTGAAAAGTAGTGGCAAAGTACTGAAAAGTGTGCAAAGTACTGAAAAATTTTGGCAAAGTGCTGAAAAATAGTGGCAAAGTAGAGAAAAGTAGTGGCAAAGTACTGAAAAGTTGTGGCGAAGTGCAGAAAAGTAGTGGCAAAGTACTGAAAAATAGTGGCAAAGTGCTGAAAAGTGTAGCAAAGTACTGAAAAGTGTGGCAAAGTACTGACAAGTTGTGGCAAAGTGCTGAAAATTAGTGGCAAAATAATGAAAAGTAGTGGCAAACTATTGGCAAAGTACTGAAAAGTGTGGCAAAGTACTGAAAAGTTGTGGCAAAGTACTGAAAAGTAGTGGCTAAGTGCTGAAAAGTGCGGCAAAGTGCTGAAAAGTAGTGGCAAAGTACTGAAAAGTTGTGGCAAAGTGCTGAAAAGTAGTGGCAAAGTGCTGAAAAGTGTGGCAAAGTACTGAAAAGTGTGGCAAAGTACTGACAAGTTGTGGCAAATTAGTGGCAAAGCAATTAAAAGTGTGGCAAAGTACTGAAAAGTTGTGGCAAAGTGCTGAAAATTAGTGGCAAAATAATGAAAAATAGTGGCAAACTATTAGCAAAGTACTGAAAAGTGTGGCAAAGTACTGAAAAGTTGTGGCAAAGTGCTGAAAAGTAGTGGCAAAGTGCTGAAAAGTGTGGCAAAGTATTGAAAAATAGTGGCAAAGTAGCGGCAAAGTACTGAAAAGTATGGCAAAGTACTGAAAAGTTGTGGCAAAGTGCTGAAAAGTAGTGGCAAAGTACTGAGAAATGTGGCAAAGTACTGAAAAGTTGTGGCAAAGTGCTGAAAAGTAGTGGCAAAGTGCTGAAAAGTGTGGCAAAGTGCTGAAAAATAGTGGCAAAGTAGTGGCAAAGTACTGAAAAGTGCGGCAAAGTACTGAAAAGTTGTGGCAAAGTGCTGAAAAGTAGTGGCAAAATACTGAAAAGTAGTGGCAAAGTGCTGAAAAATGTGGCAAAGCGCTGACAAGTAGTGGCAAAGTACTGAAAAGTGTGAAGTACTGAAAAAATTGTGGCAAAGTGCTGAAAAATAGTGGCAAAGTAGTGAAAAGTAGTGGCAATGTACTGAAAAGTTGTGGCGAAGTGCAGAAAAGTAGTGGCAAAGTACTGAAAAATAGTGGCAAAGTGCTGAAAAGTGTGGCAAGGTACTGAAAAGTGTGGCAAAGTAATGAAACGTTGTGGCAAAGTGCTGAAAAGTAGTGGCAAAGTGCTGAAAAGTGTGGCAAAGTACTGAAAAGTAGTGGGAAAGTGCTGAAAAGTATGGCAAAGAACTGAAAAGTAGTGGCAAAGTAGGGGCAAAGTACTTAAAATTAGTGGCAAACTAGTGGCAAAGTACTGAAAAGTAGTGGCAAAGTACTGAGAAATGTGGCAAAGTACTGAAAAGTTGTGGCAAAGTGCTGAAAAGTAGTGGCAAAGTGCTGAAAAGTGTGGCAAAGTGCTGAAAAATAGTGGCAAAGTAGTGGGAAAGCACTGAAAAGTGCGGCAAAGTACTGAAAAGTTGTGGCAAAGAGCTGAAAAGTAGTGGCAAAATACTGAAAAGTAGTGGCAAAGTGCTGAAAAATGTGGCAAAGCGCTGAAAAGTAGTGGCAAAGTACTGAAAAGTGTGCAAAGTACTGAAAAATTGTGGCAAAGTATTGAAAAATAGTGGCAAAGTAGCGGCAAAGTACTGAAAAGTATGGCAAAGTACTGAAAAGTTGTGGCAAAGTGCTGAAAAGTGGTAGCAAAGTATTGAAAATTAGTGGCAAAGTGCTGAAAAGTGTGGCAAAGTGCTGAAAAGTAGTGGCAAAGTACTGGCAAAGTACTGAGAAATGTGGCAAAGTAGTGAAAAGTTGTGGCAAAGTGCTGAAAAGTAGTGGCAAAGTGCTGAAAAATAGTGGCAAAGTAGTGGGAAAGTACTGAAAAGAGCGGCAAAGTACTGAAAAGTTGTGGCAAAGTGATGAAAAGTAGTGGCAAAATACTGAAAAGTAGTGGCAAAGTGCTGAAAAATGTGGCAAAGCGCTGAAAAGTAGTGGCAAAGTACTGAAAAGTGTGCAAAGTACTGAAAAATTTTGGCAAAGTGCTAAAAAATAGTGGCAAAGTAGAGAAAAGTAGTGGCAAAGTACTGAAAAGTTGTGGCGAAGTGCAGAAAAGTAGTGGCAAAGTACTGAAAAATAGTGGCAAAGTGCTGAAAAGTGTAGCAAAGTACTGAAAAGTGTGGCAAAGTACTGACAAGTTGTGGCAAAGTGCTGAAAATTAGTGGCAAAATAATGAAAAGTAGTGGCAAACTATTGGCAAAGTACTGAAAAGTGTGGCAAAGTACTGAAAAGTTGTGGCAAAGTACTGAAAAGTAGTGGCAAAGTGCTGAAAAGTGCGGCAAAGTGCTGAAAAGTAGTGGCAAAGTACTGAAAAGTTGTGGCAAAGTGCTGAAAAGTAGTGGCAAAGTGCTGAAAAGTGTGGCAAAGTACTGAAAAGTGTGGCAAAGTACTGACAAGTTGTGGCAAATTAGTGGCAAAGCAATTAAAAGTGTGGCAAAGTACTGAAAAGTTGTGGCAAAGTGCTGAAAATTAGTGGCAAAATAATGAAAAGTAGTGGCAAACTATTAGCAAAGTACTGAAAAGTGTGGCAAAGTACTGAAAAGTTGTGGCAAAGTGCTGAAAAGTAGTGGCAAAGTGCTGAAAAGTGTGGCAAAGTATTGAAAAATAGTGGCAAAGTAGCGGCAAAGTACTGAAAAGTATGGCAAAGTACTGAAAAGTTGTGGCAAAGTGCTGAAAAGTAGTGGCAAAGTACTGAGAAATGTGGCAAAGTACTGAAAAGTTGTGGCAAAGTGCTGAAAAGTAGTGGCAAAGTGCTGAAAAGTGTGGCAAAGTGCTGAAAAATAGTGGCAAAGTAGTGGCAAAGTACTGAAAAGTGCGGCAAAGTACTGAAAAGTTGTGGCAAAGTGCTGAAAAGTAGTGGCAAAAATACTGAAAAGTAGTGGCAAAGTGCTGAAAAATGTGGCAAAGCGCTGACAAGTAGTGGCAAAGTACTGAAAAGTGTGCAAAGTACTGAAAAATTGTGGCAAAGTGCTGAAAAATAGTGGCAAAGTAGTGAAAAGTAGTGGCAATGTACTGAAAAGTTGTGGCGAAGTGCAGAAAAGTAGTGGCAAAGTACTGAAAAATAGTGGCAAAGTGCTGAAAAGTGTGGCAAGGTACTGAAAAGTGTGGCAAAGTAATGAAACGTTGTGGCAAAGTGCTGAAAAGTAGTGGCAAAGTGCTGAAAAGTGTGGCAAAGTACTGAAAAGTAGTGGGAAAGTGCTGAAAAGTATGGCAAAGAACTGAAAAGTAGTGGCAAAGTAGGGGCAAAGTACTTAAAATTAGTGGCAAACTAGTGGCAAAGTACTGAAAAGTAGTGGCAAAGTACTGAGAAATGTGGCAAAGTACTGAAAAGTTGTGGCAAAGTGCTGAAAAGTAGTGGCAAAGTGCTGAAAAGTGTGGCAAAGTGCTGAAAAATAGTGGCAAAGTAGTGGGAAAGCACTGAAAAGTGTGGCAAAGTACTGAAAAGTTGTGGCAAAGAGCTGAAAAGTAGTGGCAAAATACTGAAAAGTAGTGGCAAAGTGCTGAAAAATGTGGCAAAGCGCTGAAAAGTAGTGGCAAAGTACTGAAAAGTGTGCAAAGTACTGAAAAATTGTGGCAAAGTATTGAAAAATAGTGGCAAAGTAGCGGCAAAGTACTGAAAAGTATGGCAAAGTACTGAAAAGTTGTGGCAAAGCGCTGAAAAGTAGTGGCAAAGTACTGAAAAGTGTGCAAAGTACTGAAAAATTGTGGCAAAGTGCTGAAAAATAGTGGCAAAGTAGAGAAAAGTAGTGGCAAAGTACTGAAAAGTTGTGGCGAAGTGCAGAAAAGTAGTGGCAAAGTACTGAAAAATAGTGGCAAGGTGCTGAAAAGTGTAGCAAAGTACAGAAAAGTGTGGCAAAGTACTGACAAGTTGTGGCAAATTAGTGGCAAAGCAATTAAAAGTGTGGCAAAGTACTGAAAAGTTGTGGCAAAGTGCTGAAAATTAGTGGCAAAATAATGAAAAGTAGTGGCAAACTATTAGCAAAGTACTGAAAAGTGTGGCAAAGTACTGAAAAGTTGTGGCAAAGTACTGAAAAGTAGTGGCAAAGTGCTGAAAAGTGCGGCAAAGTGCTGAAAAGTAGTGGCAAAGTACTGAAAAGTTGTGGCAAAGTGCTGAAAAGTAGTGGCAAAGTGCTGAAAAGTGTGGCAAAGTACTGAAAAGTGTGGCAAAGTACTGACAAGTTGTGGCAAATTAGTGGCAAAGCAATTAAAAGTGTGGCAAAGTACTGAAAAGTTGTGGCAAAGTGCTGAAAATTAGTGGCAAAATAATGAAAAGTAGTGGCAAACTATTAGCAAAGTACTGAAAAGTGTGGCAAAGTACTGAAAAGTTGTGGCAATGTACTGAAAAGTAGTGGCAAAGTGCTGAAAAGTGCGGCAAAGTGCTGAAAAGTTGTGGCAAAGTACTGAAAAGTTGTGGCAAAGTGCTGAAAAGTAGTGGCAAAGTGCTGAAAAGTGTGGCAAAGTACTGAAAAGTGTGGCAAAGTACTGACAAGTTGTGGCAAATTAGTGGCAAAGCAATTAAAAGTGTGGCAAAGTACTGAAAAGTTGTGGCAAAGTGCTGAAAATTAGTGGCAAAATAATGAAAAGTAGTGGCAAACTATTAGCAAAGTACTGAAAAGTGTGGCAAAGTACTGAAAAGTTGTGGCAAAGTACTGAAAAGTAGTGGCAAAGTGCTGAAAAGTGCGGCAAAGTGCTGAAAAGTAGTGGCAAAGTAGTGGCAAAGTACTGAAAAGTGTGGCAAAGTGCTGAAAAATAGTGGCAAAGTACTGAAAAATAGTGGCAAAGTGTTGAAAAGTGTGGCAAAGTACTGAAAAGTAGTGGCAAAGTACTGAAAAGTGAGGCAAAGTGCTGAAAAGTTGTAGCAAAGTAGTGAAAAGTAGTGGCAAAGTGCTGAAAAGTAGTGGCAAATTGCTGAAAAGTGTGGCAAAGTACTGAAAAGTAGTAGCAAAATAGTGGCAAAGTACTGAAAAGTGAGGCAAAGTAATGAAACGTTGTGGCAAAGTGCTGAAAAATAGTGGCAAAGTGCTGAAAAGCGTGGCAAAGTACTGAAAAGTAGTGGCAAAGTACTGAAAAGTGAGGCAAAGTACTGAAAAGTTGTGGCAAAGTGCTGAAAAGTAGTGGCGAAATAGTGACAAAGTACTGAAAAATGTGGCAAAGTACTGAAAAGTTGTGGCAAAGTGCTGAAAATTAGTGGCAAAGTGCTGAAAAGTGTGGCAAAGTACTGAAAAGTGTGGCAAAGTACTGACAAGTTGTGGCAAATTAGTGGCAAAGCAATTAAAAGTGTGGCAAAGTACTGAAAATTTGTGGCAAATTGCTGAAAATTAGTGGCAAAATAATGAAAAGTAGTGGCAAACTATTAGCAAAGTACTGAAAAGTGTGGCAAAGTACTGAAAATTTGTGGCAAAGTACTGAAAAGTAGTGGCAAAGTGCTGAAAAGTGCGGCAAAGTGCTGAAAAGTAGTGGCAAAGTACTGAAAAGTTGTGGCAAAGTGCTGAAAAGTAGTGGCAAAGTGCTGAAAAGTGTGGCAAAGTACTGAAAAGTGTGGCAAAGTACTGACAAGTTGTGGCAAATTAGTGGCAAAGCAATTAAAAGTGTGGCAAAGTACTGAAAAGTTGTGGCAAAGTGCTGAAAAGTAGTGGCAAAGTGCTGAAAAGTGCGGCAAAGTGCTGAAAAGTAGTGGCAAAGTACTGAAAAGTTGTGGCAAAGTGCTGAAAAGTAGTGGCAAAGTGCTGAAAAGTGTGGCAAAGTACTGAAAAGTTGTGGCAAAGTACTGAAAAGTAGTGGCAAAGTGCTGAAAAGTGCGGCAAAGTGCTGAAAAGTTGTGGCAAAGTGCTGAAAAGTAGTGGCAAAGTGCTGAAAAGTGTGGCAAAGTACTGAAAAGTGTGGCAAAGTACTGACAAGTTGTGGCAAATTAGTGGCAAACCAATTAAAAGTGTGGCAAAGTGCTGAAAATTAGTGGCAAAATAATGAAAAGTAGTGGCAAACTATTAGCAAAGTACTGAAAAGTGTGGCAAAGTACTGAAAAGTTGTGGCAAAGTACTGAAAAGTAGTGGCAAAGTGCTGAAAAGTGCGGCAAAGTGCTGAAAAGTAGTGGCAAAGTACTGAAAAGTTGTGGCAAAGTGCTGAAAAGTAGTGGCAAAGTGCTGAAAAGTGTGGCAAAGTACTGAAAAGTGTGGCAAAGTACTGACAAGTTGTGGCAAATTAGTGGCAAAGCAATTAAAAGTGTGGCAAAGTACTGAACAATTGTGGCAAAGTGCTGAAAAATAGTGGCAAAGTAGTGAAAAGTAGTGGCAAAGCAATGAAAAGTTGTGGCGAAGTGTAGAAAAGTAGTGGCAAAGTACTGAAAAATAGTGGCAAAGTGCTGAAAAGTGTGGCAAAGTACTGAAAAGTAGTGGCAAAGTGCTGAAAAGTAGTGGCGAAATAGTCGCAAAGTACTGAAAAGTGTGGCAAAGTACTGACAAGTTGTGGCAAATTAGTGGCAAAGCAATTAAAAGTGTGGCAAAGTACTGAAAAGTTGTGGCAAAGTGGTGAAAAGTTGTAGCAAAGTAGTGAAAAGTAGTGGCAAAGTGCTGAAAAGTATGGCAAAGTGCTGAAAAGTAGTGGCAAAGTAGTGGCAAAGTACTGAAAAGTGTGGCAAAGTGCTGAAAAATAGTGGCAAAGTACTGAAAAATAGTGGCAAAGTGTTGAAAAGTGTGGCAAAGTACTGAAAAGTAGTGGCAAAGTACTGAAAAGTGAGGCAAAGTGCTGAAAAGTTGTAGCAAAGTAGTGAAAAGTAGTGGCAAAGTGCTGAAAAGTAGTGGCAAATTGCTGAAAAGTGTGGCAAAGTACTGAAAAGTAGTAGCAAAATAGTGGCAAAGTACTGAAAAGTGAGGCAAAGTAATGAAACGTTGTTGCAAAGTGCTGAAAAATAGTGGCAAAGTGCTGAAAAGCGTGGCAAAGTACTGAAAAGTAGTGGCAAAGTACTGAAAAGTGAGGCAAAGTACTGAAAAGTTGTGGCAAAGTGCTGAAAAGTAGTGGCGAAATAGTGACAAAGTACTGAAAAATGTGGCAAAGTACTGAAAAGTTGTGGCAAAGTGCTGAAAATTAGTGGCAAAGTGCTGAAAAGTGTGGCAAAGTACTGAAAAGTGTGGCAAAGTACTGACAAGTTGTGGCAAATTAGTGGCAAAGCAATTAAAAGTGTGGCAAAGTACTGAAAATTTGTGGCAAAGTGCTGAAAATTAGTGGCAAAATAATGAAAAGTAGTGGCAAACTATTAGCAAAGTACTGAAAAGTGTGGCAAAGTACTGAAAAGTTGTGGCAATGTACTGAAAAGTAGTGGCAAAGTGCTGAAAAGTGCGGCAAAGTGCTGAAAAGTAGTGGCAAAGTACTGAAAAGTTGTGGCAAAGTGCTGAAAAGTAGTGGCAAAGTGCTGAAAAGTGTGGCAAAGTACTGAAAAGTGTGGCAAAGTACTGACAAGTTGTGGCAAATTAGTGGCAAAGCAATTAAAAGTGTGGCAAAGTACTGAAAAGTTGTGGCAAAGTGCTGAAAATTAGTGGCAAAATAATGAAAAGTAGTGGCAAACTATTAGCAAAGTACTGAAAAGTGTGGCAAAGTACTGAAAAGTTGTGGCAAAGTACTGAAAAGTAGTGGCAAAGTGCTGAAAAGTGCGGCAAAGTGCTGAAAAGTAGTGGCAAAGTAGTGGCAATGTACTGAAAAGTGTGGCAAAGTGCTGAAAAATAGTGGCAAAGTACTGAAAAATAGTGGCAAAGTGTTGAAAAGTGTGGCAAAGTACTGAAAAGTAGTGGCAAAGTACTGAAAAGTGAGGCAAAGTGCTGAAAAGTTGTAGCAAAGTAGTGAAAAGTAGTGGCAAAGTGCTGAAAAGTAGTGGCAAATTGCTGAAAAGTGTGGCAAAGTGCTGAAAATTAGTGGCAAAATAATGAAAAGTAGTGGCAAACTATTAGCAAAGTACTGAAAAGTGTGGCAAAGTACTGAAAAGTTGTGGCAAAGTACTGAAAAGTTGTGGCAAAGTGCTGAAAAGTGCGGCAAAGTGCTGAAAAGTAGTGGCAAAGTACTGAAAAGTTGTGGCAAAGTGCTGAAAAGTAGTGGCAAAGTGCTGAAAAGTGTGGCAAAGTACTGAAAAGTGTGGCAAAGTACTGACAAGTTGTGGCAAATTAGTGGCAAAGCAATTAAAAGTGTGGCAAAGTACTGAACAATTGTGGCAAAGTGCTGAAAAATAGTGGCAAAGTAGTGAAAAGTAGTGGCAAAGCAATGAAAAGTTGTGGCGAAGTGTAGAAAAGTAGTGGCAAAGTACTGAAAAATAGTGGCAAAGTGCTGAAAAGTGTGGCAAAGTACTGAAAAGTAGTGGCAAAGTGCTGAAAAGTAGTGGCGAAATAGTCGCAAAGTACTGAAAAGTGTGGCAAAGTACTGACAAGTTGTGGCAAATTAGTGGCAAAGCAATTAAAAGTGTGGCAAAGTACTGAAAAGTTGTGGCAAAGTGGTGAAAAGTTGTAGCAAAGTAGTGCAAAGTAGTGGCAAAGTGCTGAAAAGTATGGCAAAGTGCTGAAAAGTAGTGGCAAAGTAGTGGCAAAGTACTGAAAAGTGTGGCAAAGTGCTGAAAAATAGTGGCAAAGTACTGAAAAATAGTGGCAAAATGTTGAAAAGTGTGGCAAAGTACTGAAAAGTAGTGGCAAAGTACTGAAAAGTGAGGCAAAGTGCTGAAAAGTTGTAGCAAAGTAGTGAAAAGTAGTGGCAAAGTGCTGAAAAGTAGTGGCAAATTGCTGAAAAGTGTGGCAAAGTACTGAAAAGTAGTAGCAAAATAGTGGCAAAGTACTGAAAAGTGAGGCAAAGTAATGAAACGTTGTTGCAAAGTGCTGAAAAATAGTGGCAAAGTGCTGAAAAGCGTGGCAAAGTACTGAAAAGTAGTGGCAAAGTACTGAAAAGTGAGGCAAAGTACTGAAAAGTTTTGGCAAAGTGATGAAAAGTAGTGGCGAAATAGTGACAAAGTACTGAAAAATGTGGCAAAGTACTGAAAAGTTGTGGCAAAGTGCTGAAAATTAGTGGCAAAGTGCTGAAAAGTGTGGCAAAGTACTGAAAAGTGTGGCAAAGTACTGACAAGTTGTGGCAAATTAGTGGCAAAGCAATTAAAAGTGTGGCAAAGTACTGAAAATTTGTGGCAAAGTGCTGAAAATTAGTGGCAAAATAATGAAAAGTAGTGGCAAACTATTAGCAAAGTACTGAAAAGTGTGGCAAAGTACTGAAAAGTTGTGGCAATGTACTGAAAAGTAGTGGCAAAGTGCTGAAAAGTGCGGCAAAGTGCTGAAAAGTAGTGGCAAAGTACTGAAAAGTTGTGGCAAAGTGCTGAAAAGTAGTGGCAAAGTGCTGAAAAGTGTGGCAAAGTACTGAAAAGTGTGGCAAAGTACTGACAAGTTGTGGCAAATTAGTGGCAAAGCAATTAAAAGTGTGGCAAAGTACTGAAAAGTTGTGGCAAAGTGCTGAAAATTAGTGGCAAAATAATGAAAAGTAGTGGCAAACTATTAGCAAAGTACTGAAAAGTGTGGCAAAGTACTGAAAAGTTGTGGCAAAGTACTGAAAAGTAGTGGCAAAGTGCTGAAAAGTGCGGCAAAGTGCTGAAAAGTAGTGGCAAAGTAGTGGCAATGTACTGAAAAGTGTGGCAAAGTGCTGAAAAATAGTGGCAAAGTACTGAAAAATAGTGGCAAAGTGTTGAAAAGTGTGGCAAAGTACTGAAAAGTAGTGGCAAAGTACTGAAAAGTGAGGCAAAGTGCTGAAAAGTTGTAGCAAAGTAGTGAAAAGTAGTGGCAAAGTGCTGAAAAGTAGTGGCAAATTGCTGAAAAGTGTGGCAAAGTACTGAAAAGTAGTAGCAAAATAGTGGCAAAGTACTGAAAAGTGAGGCAAAGTAATGAAACGTTGTGGCAAAGTGCTGAAAAATAGTGGCAAAGTGCTGAAAAGCGTGGCAAAGTATTGAAAAGTAGTGGCAAAGTACTGAAAAGTGAGGCAAAGTACTGAAAAGTTGTGGCAAAGTGCTGAAAATTAGTGGCAAAGTGCTGAAAAGTGTGGCAAAGTACTGAAAAGTGTGGCAAAGTACTGACAAGTTGTGGCAAATTAGTGGCAAAGCAATTAAAAGTGTGGCAAAGTACTGAAAATTTGTGGCAAAGTGCTGAAAATTAGTGGCAAAATAATGAAAAGTAGTGGCAAACTATTAGCAAAGTACTGAAAAGTGTGGCAAAGTACTGAAAAGTTGTGGCAAAGTACTGATAAGTAGTGGCAAAGTGCTGAAAAGTGCGGCAAAGTGCTGAAAAGTAGTGGCAAAGTACTGAAAAGTTGTGGCAAAGTGCTGAAAAGTAGTGGCAAAGTGCTGAAAAGTGTGGCAAAGTACTGAAAAGTGTGGCAAAGTACTGACAAGTTGTGGCAAATTAGTGGCAAAGCAATTAAAAGTGTGGCAAAGTACTGAAAAGTTGTGGCAAAGTGCTGAAAATTAGTGGCAAATTAATGAAAAGTAGTGGCAAACTATTAGCAAAGTACTGAAAAGTGTGGCAAAGTACTGAAAAGTTGTGGCAAAGTACTGAAAAGTAGTGGCAAAGTGCTGAAAAGTGCGGCAAAGTGCTGAAAAGTAGTGGCAAAGTACTGAAAAGTTGTGGCAAAGTGCTGAAAAGTAGTGGCAAAGTGCTGAAAAGTGTGGCAAAGTACTGAAAAGTGTGGCAAAGTACTGACAAGTTGTGGCAAATTAGTGGCAAAGCAATTAAAAGTGTGGCAAAGTACTGAAAAGTTGTGGCAAAGTGCTGAAAATTAGTGGCAAAATAATGAAAAGTAGTGGCAAACTATTAGCAAAGTACTGAAAAGTGTGGCAAAGTACTGAAAAGTTGTGGCAAAGTACTGAAAAGTAGTGGCAAAGTGCTGAAAAGTGCGGCAAAGTGCTGAAAAGTAGTGGCAAAGTACTGAAAAGTTGTGGCAAAGTGCTGAAAAGTAGTGGCAAAGTGCTGAAAAGTGTGGCAAAGTACAGAAAAGTAGTGGGAAAGTGCTGAAAAGTGTGGCAAAGTACTGAAAAGTAGTGGCAAAGTAGGGGCAAAGTACTTAAAATTAGTGGCAAACTAGTGGCAAAGTACTGAAAAGTAGTGGCAAAATACTGAAAAGTAGTGGCAAAGTGCTGAAAAGTAGTGGCAAAGTACTGAAAAGTAGTGGCAAACTGCTGAAAGGTATGGCAAAGTATTGAAAAATAGTGGCAAAGTAGCGGCAAAGTACTGAAAAGTATGGCAAAGTACTGAAAAGTTGTGGCAAAGTGCTGAAAAGAGGTAGCAAAGTATTGAAAATTAGTGGCAAAGTGCTGAAAAGTGTGGCAAAGTGCTGAAAAGTAGTGGCAAAGTACTGAGAAATGTGGCAAAGTAATGAAAAGTTGTGGCAAAGTGCTGAAAAGTAGTGGCAAAGTGCTGAAAAGTGTGGCAAAGTGCTGAAAAATAGTGGCAAAGTAGTGGGAAAGTACTGAAAAGTGCGGTAAAGTACCGAAAAGTTGTGGCAAAGTGCTGAAAAGTAGTGGCAAAATACTGAAAAGTAGTGGCAAAGTGCTGAAAAATGTGGCAAAGCGCTGAAAAGTAGTGGCAAAGTACTGAAAAGTGTGCAAAGTACTGAACAATTGTGGCAAAGTGCTGAAAAATAGTGGCAAAGTAGTGAAAAGTAGTGGCAAAGCAATGAAAAGTTGTGGCGAAGTGTAGAAAAGTAGTGGCAAAGTACTGAAAAGTAGTGGCAAAGTACTGAAAAGTGAGGCAAAGTACTGAAAAGTTCTGGCAAAGTGCTGAAAAGTAGTGGCGAAATAGTGGCAAAGTGCTGAAAAGTATGGCAAAGTGCTGAAAAGTAGTGGCAAAGTAGTGGCAAAGTACTGAAAAGTGTGGCAAAGTGCTGAAAAATAGTGGCAAAGTACTGAAAAATAGTGGCAAAGTTTTGAAAAGTGTGGCAAAGTACTGAAAAGTAGTGGCAAAGTACTGAAAAGTGAGGCAAAGTGCTGACAAGTTGTAGCAAAGTAGTGAAAAGTAGTGGCAAAGTGCTGAAAAGTAGTGGCAAATTGCTGAAAAGTGTGGCAAAGTACTGAAAAGTAGTAGCAAAATAGTGGCAAAGTACTGAAAAGTGAGGCAAAGTAATGAAACGTTGTGGCAAAGTGCTGAAAAATAGTGGCAAAGTGCTGAAAAGCGTGGCAAAGTACTGAAAAGTAGTGGCAAAGTACTGAAAAGTGAGGCAAAGTACTGAAAAGTTGTGGCAAAGTGCTGAAAAGTAGTGGCGAAATAGTGACAAAGTACTGAAAAATGTGGCAAAGTACTGACAAGTTGTGGCAAATTAGTGGCAAAGCAATTAAAAGTGTGGCAAAGTACTGAAAAGTTGTGGCAAAGTGTTGAAAAGTTGTAGCAAAGTAGTGAAAAGTAGCGGCAAAGTGCTGAAAAGTAGTGGCAAAGTGCTGAAAAGTGTGGCAAAGTACTGAAAAGTAGTGGCAAAATAGTGGCAAAGTACTGAAAAGTGAGACAAAGTAATGAAACGTTGTGGCAAAGTGATGAAAAGTAGTGGTAAAGTGCTGAAAAGTATGGCAAAGTGCTGAAAAGTAGTGGCAAAAGAGTGGCAAAGTACTGAAAAGTGTGGCAAAGTACTGAAAAGTGTGGCAAAGTACTGAAAAGTTGTGGCAAAGTGCTGAAAAGTAGTGGCAAAGTGTTGAAAAGTGTGGCAAAGTACTGAAAAGTAGTGGGAATGTGCTGAAAAGTGTGGCAAAGTACTGAAAAGTAGTGGCAAATAAGGGGCAAAGTACTTAAAATTAGTGGCAAACTAGTGGCAAAGTACTGAAAAGTAGTGGCAAAATACTGAAAAGTAGTGGCAAAGTTCTGAAAAGTGTGGCAAAGTACTGAAAAGTAGTGGTAAACTGCTGAAAATTTGTGGCAAAGTGCTGAAAAGTAGTGGTAAAGTGCTGAAAAGTAGTGGCAAAGTGCTGAAAAGTGTGGCAAAGTAATGAAAAGTTGTGGCAAAGTGCTGAAAAGTAGTGGCAAAGTGCTGAAAAGTGTGGCAAAGTACTGAAAAATAGTGGGAAAGTGCTGAAAAGTGTGGCAAAGTACTGAAAAGTAGTGGCAAAGTAGTGGCAAATTACTGAAAAGTAGTGTCAAAGAACTGAAAAGTAGTGGCAAATTAGTGGCAAAGTACTGAAAAGTGTGGCAAAGTGCTGAAAAATAGTGGCAAAAAGTGGCAAAGTACTGAAAAGTGTGGCAAAGTACTGAAAAGTTGTGGCGAAGTGCTGAAAAGTAGTGGCAAAGTACTGAAAAATAGTGGCAAGGTGCTGAAAAGTGTGTCAAAGTACTGAAAAGTAGTGGCAAAGTACTGAAAAGTGAGGCAAAGTACTGAAAAGTTGTGGCAAAGTGCTGAAAAGTAGTGGCGAAATAGTGGCAAAGTAATGACAAGTGTGGCAAAGTACTGACAAGTTGTGGCAAATTGCTGAAAAGTAGTGGCAAAGTACTGAAAAGTAGTGGCAAAGTGCTGAAAAGTGTGGCAAAGTACAGAAAAGTAGCGGCAAATTAGTGGTAAAGGAATTAAAAGTGTAGCAAAGTACTGACAAGTTGTGGCAAAGTGCTGAAAAGTTGTAGCAAAGTAGTGAAAAGTAGTGGCAAAGTACTGCAAAGTGAGGCAAAGTAATGAAACGTTGTGGCAAAGTGCTGAAAAGTAGTGTCAAAGTGCTGAAAAGTATGGCAAAGTGCTGAAAAGTAGTGGCAAAGTACTGAAAAGTTTGGCAAAGTACTGAAAAGTTGTGGCAAAGTGCTGAAAAGTAGTGGGAAAGTGCTGAAAAATGTGGCAAAGTACTGAAAAGTAGTGGCAAAGTAGGGGCAAAGTAATTAAAATTAGTGGCAAACTAGTGGCAAAGTACTGAAAAGTAGTGGCAAAATTCTGAAAAGTAGTGGCAAACTGCTGTAAAGTAGTGGCAAAGTACTGAAAAGTAGTGGCAAACTGCTGAAAGTTATGGCAAAGTATTGAAAAATAGTGGCAAAGTAGTGGCAAAGTACTGAAAAGTTGTGGCAAAGTGCTGAAAAGTTGTGGCAAAGTGCTGAAAAGTGGTAGCAAAGTATTGAAAATTAGTGGCAAAGTGCTGAAAAGTGTGGCAAAGTGCTGAAAAGTAGTGGCAAAGTAGTGGCAAAGTACTGAGAAATGTGGCAAAGTACTGAAAAGTTGTGGCAAAGTGCTGAAAAGTAGTGGCAAAGTGCTGAAAAGTGTGGCAAAGTGCTGAAAAATAGTGGCAAAGTAGTGGGAAAGTACTGAAAAGTGTGGCAAAGTACTGAAAAGTGTGCAAAGTACTGAAAAATTGTGGCAAAGTGCTGAAAAATAGTGGCAAAGTAGTGAAAAGTAGTGGCAAAGTACTGAAAAGTTGTGGCGAAGTGCAGAAAAGTAGTGGCAAAGTACTGAAAAGTAGTGGCAAAGTGCTGAAAAGTGCGGCAAAGCGCTGAAAAGTAGTGGCAAAGTACTGAAAAGTGTGCAAAGTACTGAAAAATTGTGGCAAAGTGCTGAAAAATAGTGGCAAAGTAGTGAAAAGTAGTGGCAAAGTACTGAAAAGTTGTGGCGAAGTGCTGAAAAGTAGTGGCAAAGTACTGAAAAATAGTGGCAAAGTGCTGAAAAGTGTGGCAAAGTACTGAAAAGTAGTGGCAAAGTACTGAAAAGTGAGGCAAAGTACTGAAAAGTTGTGGCAAAGTGCTGAAAAGTTGTGGCGAAATAGTGGCAAAGTACTGAAAAGTGTGGCAAAGTACTGACAAGTTGTGGCAAATTAGTGGCAAAGCAATTAAAAGTGTGGCAAAGTACTGAAACGTTGTGATAAAGTGCTGAAAAGTTGTAGCAAAGTAGTGAAAAGTAGGGGCAAAGTGCTGAAAAGTAGTGGCAAAGTGCTGAAAAGTGTGGCAAAGTACTGAAAAGTAGTGGCAAAATAGTGGCAAAGTACTGAAAAGTGAGGCAAAGTAATGAAACGTTGTGGCAAAGTGCTGAAAAGTAGTGGCAAAGTGCTGAATAGTATGTCAAAGTGCTGAAAAGTAGTGGCAAAGTAGTGGCAAAGTACTGAAAAGTGTGGCAAAGTACTGAAAAGTGTGGCAAAGTACTGAAAAGTTGAGGCAAAGTGCTGAAAAGTAGTGGCAAAGTACTGAAAAGGTGTAGCAAAATAGTGAAAAGTTGTGGCAAAGTGCTGAAAAGTAGTGGCAAAGTGTTGAAATGTGTGGCAATGTACTGAAAAGCAGTGGCGAAATAGTGGCAAAGTACTGAAAAGTGTTGCAAAGTACTGACAAGTTGTGGCAAATTAGTGGCAAAGCAATTAAAAATGTGGCAAAGTACTGAAAGTTGTGGCAAAGTGCTGAAAAGGTGTAGCAAAATAGTGAAAAGTAGTGGCAAAGTGCTGAAAAGTAGTGGCAAAGTGCTGAAAAGTGTGGCAAAGTACTGAAAAGTAGTGGCAAAATAGTGGCAAAGTACTGAAAAGTGAGGCAAAGTAAGGAAACTTCGTGGCAAAGTACTGAAAAGTAGTGGGAAAGTGCTGAAAAGTGTGGCAAAGTACTGAAAAGTAGTGGCAAAGTAGGGGCAAAGTACTTAAAATTAGTGGCAAACTAGTGGCAAAGTACTGAAAAGTAGTGGCAAAATTCTGAAAAGTAGTGGCAAACTGCTGTAAATTAGTGGCAAAGTACTGAAAAGTAGTGGCAAACTGCTGAAAGGTATGGCAAAGTATTGAAAAATAGTGGCAAAGTAGTGGCAAAGTACTGAAAAGTTGTGGCAAAGTGCTGAAAAGTTGTGGCAAAGTGCTGAAAAGTGGTAGCAAAGTATTGAAAATTAGTGGCAAAGTGCTGAAAAATGTGGCAAAGTGCTGAAAAGTAGTGGCAAAGTAGTGGCAAAGTACTGAGAAATGTGGCAAAGTACTGAAAAGTTGTGGCAAAGTGCTGAAAAGTAGTGGCAAAGTGCTGAAAAGTGTGGCAAAGTGCTGAAAAATAGTGGCAAAGTAGTGGGAATGTACTGAAAAGTGTGGCAACGTACTGAAAAGTGTGCCAAGTACTGAAAAATTGTGGCAAAGTGCTGAAAAATAGTGGCAAAGTAGTGAAAAGTAGTGGCAAAGTACTGAAAAGTTGTGGCGAAGTGCAGAAAAGTAGTGGCAAAGTACTGAAAAGTAGTGGCAAAGTGCTGAAAAGTGTGGCAAAGCGCTGAAAAGTAGTGGCAAAGTACTGAAAAGTGTGCAAAGTACTGAAAAATTGTGGCAAAGTGCTGAAAAATAGTGGCAAAGTAGTGAAAAGTAGTGGCAAAGTACTGAAAAGTTGTGGCGAAGTGCTGAAAAGTAGTGGCAAAGTACTGAAAAATAGTGGCAAAGTGCTGAAAAGTGTGGCAAAGTACTGAAAAGTAGTGGCAAAGTACTGAAAAGTGAGACAAAGTACTGAAAAGTTGTGGCAAAGTGCTGAAAAGTTGTGGCGAAATAGTGGCAAAGTACTGAAAAGTGTGGCAAAGTACTGACAAGTTGTGGCAAATTAGTGGCAAAGCAATAAAAGTGTGGCAAAGTACTGAAACGTTGTGGTAAAGTGCTGAAAAGTTGTAGCAAAGTAGTGAAAAGTAGCGGCAAGGTGCTGAAAAGTAGTGGCAAAGTGCTGAAAAGTGTGGCAACGTACTGAAAAGTAGTGGCAAAGTGCTGAAAAGTAGTGGCAAAGTACTGAAAAGTAGTGGCAAAATAGTGGCAAAGTACTGAAAAGTGAGGCAAAGTAATGAAACGTTGTGGCAAAGTGCTGAAAAGTAGTGGCAAAGAGCAGAATAGTTTGGCAAAGTGCTGAAAAATAGTGGCAAAGTAGTGGGAAAGTACAGAAAAGTGCGGCAAAGTACTGAAAAGTTGTGGGAAAGTGCTGAAAATTAGTGGCAAAATACTGAAAAGTAGTGGCAAAGTATTAGCAAAGTACTGAAAAGTGTGGCAAAGTACTGAAAAGTAGTGGCAAAGTGCTGAAAAGTGCGGCAAAGTGCTGAAAAGTAGTGGCAAAGTACTGAAAAGTTGTTGCAAAGTGCTGAAAAGTAGTGGCAAATTACTGAAAAGTAGTGGCAAAGAAGTGAAAAGTAGTGGCAAATTAGTAGCAAAGTACTGAAAAGTGTGGCAAAGTACTGAAAATTTGTGGCAAAGTGCTGAAAAGTAGTGGTAAAGTACTGAAAAGTAGTGGCAAAGTGATGAAAAGTGTGGCAAAGTACTGAAAAGTTGTGGCAAAGTGCTGAAAAGTAGTGGCAAAGTGCTGAAAAGTGTGGCAAAGTACTGAAAAGTAGTGGGAAAGTGCTGAAAAGTGTGGCAAAGTACTGAAAAGTAGTGGCAAAGTAGGGGCAAAGTACTTAAAATTAGTGGCAAACTAGTGACAAAGTACTGAAAAGTAGTGGCAAAGTGCTGAAAAGTAGTGGCAACGTACTGAAAAGTAGTGGTAAACTGCTGAAAGGTATGGCAAAGTATTGAAAAATAGTGGCAAAGTAGTGGCAAAGTACTGAAAAGTATGGCAAAGTACTGAAAAGTGTAGCAAAGTACTGAAAAGTTGTGGCAAAGTACTGAAAAGTAGTGGCAAAGTGCTGAAAAATTGTTGCAAAGTGCTGAAAAGTAGTGGCAAATTACTGAAAAGTAGTGGCAAAGAACTGAAAAGTAGTGGCAAATTAGTGGCAAAGTACTGAAAAGTGTGGCAAAGTGCTGAAAAATAGTGGCAAAAAGTGGCAAAGTACTGAAAAGTGTGGCAAAGTACTGAAAAGTTGTGGCGAAGTGCTGAAAAGTAGTGGCAAAGTACTGAAAAATAGTGGCAAGGTGCTGAAAAGTGTGGCAAAGTACTGAAAAGTAGTGGCAAAGTACTGAAAAGTGAGGCAAAGTACTGAAAAGTTGTGGCAAAGTGCTGAAAAGTAGTGGCGAAATAGTGGCAAAGTACTGAAAAGTGTGGCAAAGTACTGAAAAGTTGTGGCGAAGTGCTGAAAAGTAGTGGCAAAGTACTGAAAAATAGTGGCAAGGTGCTGAAAAGTGTGGCAAAGTACTGAAAAGTAGTGGCAAAGTACTGACAAGTGTGGCAAAGTACTGACAAGTTGTGGCAAATTGCTGAAAAGTAGTGGCAAAGTAATGAAAAGTAGTGGCAAAGTGCTGAAAAGTGTGGCAAAGTACAGAAAAGTAGCGGCAAATTAGTGGCAAAGAAATTAAAAGTGTAGCAAAGTATTGAAAAGTTGTGGCAAAGTTCTGGAAAGTTGTAGCAAAGTAGTGAAAAGTAGTGGCAAATTACTGAAAAGTGAGGCAAAGTAATGAAACGTTGTGGCAAAGTGCTGAAAAGTAGTGGCAAAGTGCTGAAAAGTAGTGGCAAAGTAGTGGCAAAGTACTGAAAAGTTTGGCAAAGTACTGAAAAGTTGTGGCAAAGTGCTGAAAAGTAGTGGCAAAGTGCTGAAAAGTGTGGCAAAGTACTGAAAAGTAGTGGCAAAGTGCTGAAAAGTGTGGCAAAGTAATGAAAAGTAGTGGCAAAGTAGGGGCAAAGTACTTAAAATTAGTGGCAAACTAGTGGCAATGTACTGAAAAGTAGTGGTAAAATACTGAAAAGTAGTGGCAAAGTGCTGAAAAGTAGTGGCAAAGTACTGAAAAGTAGTGGCAAACTGCTAAAAAATAGAGGCAAAGTAGTGGGAAAGTACTGAAAAGTGCGGCAAAGTACTGAAAAGTTGTGGCAAAGTGCTGAAAAGTTGGGGCAAAGAACTGAAAAGTAGTGGCGAAATAGTGGCAAAGTACTGAAACGTGTGGCAAAGTACTGACAAGTTGTGGCAAATTGCTGAAAAGTAGTGGCAAAGTACTGAAAAGTAGTGGCAAAGTGCTAAAAAGTGTGGCAAAGTAATGAAAAGTAGCGGCAAATTAGTGGCAAAGCAATTAAAAGTGAGGCAAAACCCTGAAAAGTTGGGGCAAAGTGCTGAAAAGTAGTGGCGAAATAGTGGCAAAGTACTGAAAAGAGTGGCAAAGTACTGACAAGTTGCGACAAATTGCTGAAAAGTAGTGGCAAAGTACTGAAAAGTAGTGGCAAAGTGCTGAAAAGTGTGGCAAAGTACTGAAAAGTAGCGGCAAATTAGTGGCAAAGCAATTAAAAGTGTGGCAAAGTACTGAAAAGTAGTGGGAAAGTGCTGAAAAGTGTGGCAAAGTACTGAAAAGTAGTGGCAAAGTAGGGGCAAAGTACTTAAAATTAGTGGCAAACTAGTGACAAAGTACTGAAAAGTAGTGGCAAAGTGCTGAAAAGTAGTGGCAACGTACTGAAAAGTAGTGGTAAACTGCTGAAAGGTATGGCAAAGTATTGAAAAATAGTGGCAAAGTAGTGGCAAAGTACTGAAAAGTATGGCAAAGTACTGAAAAGTGTAGCAAAGTACTGAAAAGTTGTGGCAAAGTACTGAAAAGTAGTGGCAAAGTGCTGAAAAATTGTTGCAAAGTGCTGAAAAGTAGTGGCAAATTACTGAAAAGTAGTGGCAAAGAACTGAAAAGTAGTGGCAAATTAGTGGCAAAGTACTGAAAAGTGTGGCAAAGTGCTGAAAAATAGTGGCAAAAAGTGGCAAAGTACTGAAAAGTGTGGCAAAGTACTGAAAAGTTGTGGCGAAGTGCTGAAAAGTAGTGGCAAAGTACTGAAAAATAGTGGCAAGGTGCTGAAAAGTGTGGCAAAGTACTGAAAAGTAGTGGCAAAGTACTGAAAAGTGAGGCAAAGTACTGAAAAGTTGTGGCAAAGTGCTGAAAAGTAGTGGCGAAATAGTGGCAAAGTACTGAAAAGTGTGGCAAAGTACTGAAAAGTTGTGGCGAAGTGCTGAAAAGTAGTGGCAAAGTACTGAAAAATAGTGGCAAGGTGCTGAAAAGTGTGGCAAAGTACTGAAAAGTAGTGGCAAAGTACTGACAAGTGTGGCAAAGTACTGACAAGTTGTGGCAAATTGCTGAAAAGTAGTGGCAAAGTAATGAAAAGTAGTGGCAAAGTGCTGAAAAGTGTGGCAAAGTACAGAAAAGTAGCGGCAAATTAGTGGCAAAGAAATTAAAAGTGTAGCAAAGTATTGAAAAGTTGTGGCAAAGTTCTGGAAAGTTGTAGCAAAGTAGTGAAACGTAGTGGCAAATTACTGAAAAGTGAGGCAAAGTAATGAAACGTTGTGGCAAAGTGCTGAAAAGTAGTGGCAAAGTGCTGAAAAGTAGTGGCAAAGTAGTGGCAAAGTACTGAAAAGTTTGGCAAAGTACTGAAAAGTTGTGGCAAAGTGCTGAAAAGTAGTGGCAAAGTGCTGAAAAGTGTGGCAAAGTACTGAAAAGTAGTGGCAAAGTGCTGAAAAGTGTGGCAAAGTAATGAAAAGTAGTGGCAAAGTAGGGGCAAAGTACTTAAAATTAGTGGCAAACTAGTGGCAATGTACTGAAAAGTAGTGCTAAAATACTGAAAAGTAGTGGCAAAGTGCTGAAAAGTAGTGGCAAAGTACTGAAAAGTAGTGGCAAACTGCTAAAAAATAGAGGCAAAGTAGTGGGAAAGTACTGAAAAGTGCGGCAAAGTACTGAAAAGTTGTGGCAAAGTGCTGAAAAGTTGGGGCAAAGAACTGAAAAGTAGTGGCGAAATAGTGGCAAAGTACTGAAACGTGTGGCAAAGTACTGACAAGTTGTGGCAAATTGCTGAAAAGTAGTGGCAAAGTACTGAAAAGTAGTGGCAAAGTGCTAAAAAGTGTGGCAAAGTAATGAAAAGTAGCGGCAAATTAGTGGCAAAGCAATTACAAGTGAGGCAAAACCCTGAAAAGTTGGGGCAAAGTGCTGAAAAGTAGTGGCGAAATAGTGGCAAAGTACTGAAAAGTGTGGCAAAGTACTGACAAGTTGCGGCAAATTGCTGAAAAGTAGTGGCAAAGTACTGAAAAGTAGTGGCAAAGTGCTGAAAAGTGTGGCAAAGTACTGAAAAGTAGCGGCAAATTAGTGGCAAAGCAATTAAAAGTGTGGCAAAGTACTGAAAAGTAGTGGGAAAGTGCTGAAAAGTGTGGCAAAGTACTGAAAAGTAGTGGCAAAGTAGGGGCAAAGTACTTAAAATTAGTGGCAAACTAGTGACAAAGTACTGAAAAGTAGTGGCAAAGTGCTGAAAAGTAGTGGCAACGTACTGAAAAGTAGTGGTAAACTGCTGAAAGGTATGGCAAAGTATTGAAAAATAGTGGCAAAGTAGTGGCAAAGTACTGAAAAGTATGGCAAAGTACTGAAAAGTGTAGCAAAGTACTGAAAAGTTGTGGCAAAGTACTGAAAAGTAGTGGCAAAGTGCTGAAAAATTGTTGCAAAGTGCTGAAAAGTAGTGGCAAATTACTGAAAAGTAGTGGCAAAGAACTGAAAAGTAGTGGCAAATTAGTGGCAAAGTACTGAAAATTGTGGCAAAGTGCTGACAAATAGTGGCAAAAAGTGGCAAAGTACTGAAAAGTGTGGCAAAGTACTGAAAAGTTGTGGCGAAGTGCTGAAAAGTAGTGGCAAAGTACTGAAAAATAGTGGCAAGGTGCTGAAAAGTGTGGCAAAGTACTGAAAAGTAGTGGCAAAGTACTGAAAAGTGAGGCAAAGTACTGAAAAGTTGTGGCAAAGTGCTGAAAAGTAGTGGCGAAATAGTGGCAAAGTACTGACAAGTTGTGGCAAATTGCTGAAAAGTAGTGGCAAAGTAATGAAAAGTAGTGGCAAAGTGCTGAAAAGTGTGGCAAAGTACAGAAAAGTAGCGGCAAATTAGTGGCAAAGAAATTAAAAGTGTAGCAAAGTATTGAAAAGTTGTGGCAAAGTTCTGGAAAGTTGTAGCAAAGTAGTGAAAAGTAGTGGCAAATTACTGAAAAGTGAGGCAAAGTAATGAAACGTTGTGGCAAAGTGCTGAAAAGTAGTGGCAAAGTGCTGAAAAGTAGTGGCAAAGTAGTGGCAAAGTACTGAAAAGTTTGGCAAAGTACTGAAAAGTTGTGGCAAAGTGCTGAAAAGTAGTGGCAAAGTGCTGAAAAGTGTGGCAAAGTACTGAAAAGTAGTGACAAAGTGCTGAAAAGTGTGGCAAAGTACTGAAAAGTAGTGGCAAAGTAGGGGCAAAGTACTTAAAATTAGTGGCAAACTAGTGGCAAAGTACTGAAAAGTAGTGGTAAAATACTGAAAAGTAGTGGCAAAGTGCTGAAAAGTAGTGGCAAAGTACTGAAAAGTAGTGGCAAACTGCTAAAAAATAGTGGCAAAGTAGTGGGAAAGTACTGAAAAGTGCGGCAAAGTACTGAAAAGTTGTGGCAAAGTGCTGAAAAGTTGGGGCAAAGAACTGAAAAGTAGTGGCGAAATAGTGGCAAAGTACTGAAACGTGTGGCAAAGTACTGACAAGTTGTGGCAAATTGCTGAAAAGTAGTGGCAAAGTACTGAAAAGTAGTGGCAAAGTGCTAAAAAGTGTGGCAAAGTACTGAAAAGTAGCGGCAAATTAGTGGCAAAGCAATTAAAAGTGAGGCAAAACCCTGAAAAGTTGGGGCAAAGTGCTGAAAAGTAGTGGCGAAATAGTGGCAAAGTACTGAAAAGTGTGGCAAAGTACTGACAAGTTGCGGCAAATTGCTGAAAAGTAGTGGCAAAGTACTGAAAAGTAGTGGCAAAGTGCTGAAAAGTGTGGCAAAGTACTGAAAAGTAGCGGCAAATTAGTGGCAAAGCAATTAAAAGTGTGGCAAAGTACTGAAAAGTAGTGGGAAAGTGCTGAAAAGTGTGGCAAAGTACTGAAAAGTAGTGGCAAAGTAGGGGCAAAGTACTTAAAATTAGTGGCAAACTAGTGACAAAGTACTGAAAAGTAGTGGCAAAGTGCTGAAAAGTAGTGGCAACGTACTGAAAAGTAGTGGTAAACTGCTGAAAGGTATGGCAAAGTATTGAAAAATAGTGGCAAAGTAGTGGCAAAGTACTGAAAAGTATGGCAAAGTACTGAAAAGTGTAGCAAAGTACTGAAAAGTTGTGGCAAAGTACTGAAAAGTAGTGGCAAAGTGCTGAAAAATTGTTGCAAAGTGCTGAAAAGTAGTGGCAAATTACTGAAAAGTAGTGGCAAAGAACTGAAAAGTAGTGGCAAATTAGTGGCAAAGTACTGAAAAGTGTGGCAAAGTGCTGACAAATAGTGGCAAAAAGTGGCAAAGTACTGAAAAGTGTGGCAAAGTACTGAAAAGTTGTGGCGAAGTGCTGAAAAGTAGTGGCAAAGTACTGAAAAATAGTGGCAAGGTGCTGAAAAGTGTGGCAAAGTACTGAAAAGTAGTGGCAAAGTACTGAAAAGTGAGGCAAAGTACTGAAAAGTTGTGGCAAAGTGCTGAAAAGTAGTGGCGAAATAGTGGCAAAGTACTGACAAGTTGTGGCAAATTGCTGAAAAGTAGTGGCAAAGTAATGAAAAGTAGTGGCAAAGTGCTGAAAAGTGTGGCAAAGTACAGAAAAGTAGCGGCAAATTAGTGGCAAAGAAATTAAAAGTGTAGCAAAGTATTGAAAAGTTGTGGCAAAGTTCTGGAAAGTTGTAGCAAAGTAGTGAAAAGTAGTGGCAAATTACTGAAAAGTGAGGCAAAGTAATGAAACGTTGTGGCAAAGTGCTGAAAAGTAGTGGCAAAGTGCTGAAAAGTAGTGGCAAAGTAGTGGCAAAGTACTGAAAAGTTTGGCAAAGTACTGAAAAGTTGTGGCAAAGTGCTGAAAAGTAGTGGCAAAGTGCTGAAAAGTGTGGCAAAGTACTGAAAAGTAGTGACAAAGTGCTGAAAAGTGTGGCAAAGTACTGAAAAGTAGTGGCAAAGTAGGGGCAAAGTACTTAAAATTAGTGGCAAACTAGTGGCAAAGTACTGAAAAGTAGTGGTAAAATACTGAAAAGTAGTGGCAAAGTGCTGAAAAGTAGTGGCAAAGTACTGAAAAGTAGTGGCAAACTGCTAAAAAATAGTGGCAAAGTAGTGGGAAAGTACTGAAAAGTGCGGCAAAGTACTGAAAAGTTGTGGCAAAGTGCTGAAAAGTTGGGGCAAAGAACTGAAAAGTAGTGGCGAAATAGTGGCAAAGTACTGAAACGTGTGGCAAAGTACTGACAAGTTGTGGCAAATTGCTGAAAAGTAGTGGCAAAGTACTGAAAAGTAGTGGCAAAGTGCTAAAAAGTGTGGCAAAGTACTGAAAAGTAGCGGCAAATTAGTGGCAAAGCAATTAAAAGTGAGGCAAAACCCTGAAAAGTTGGGGCAAAGTGCTGAAAAGTAGTGGCGAAATAGTGGCAAAGTACTGAAAAGTGTGGCAAAGTACTGACAAGTTGCGGCAAATTGCTGAAAAGTAGTGGCAAAGTACTGAAACGTAGTGGCAAAGTGCTGAAAAGTGTGGCAAAGTACTGAAAAGTAGCGGCAAATTAGTGGCAAAGCAATTAAAAGTGTGGCAAAGTACTGAAAAGTAGTGGGAAAGTGCTGAAAAGTGTGGCAAAGTACTGAAAAGTAGTGGCAAAGTAGGGGCAAAGTACTTAAAATTAGTGGCAAACTAGTGACAAAGTACTGAAAAGTAGTGGCAAAGTGCTGAAAAGTAGTGGCAACGTTCTGAAAAGTAGTGGTAAACTGCTGAAAGGTATGGCAAAGTATTGCAAAGTAGTGGCAAAGTACTGAAAAGTATGGCAAAGTACTGAAAAGTGTAGCAAAGTACTGAAAAGTTGTGGCAAAGTACTGAAAAGTAGTGGCAAAGTGCTGAAAAATTGTTGCAAAGTGCTGAAAAGTAGTGGCAAATTACTGAAAAGTAGTGGCAAAGAACTGAAAAGTAGTGGCAAATTAGTGGCAAAGTACTGAAAAGTGTGGCAAAGTGCTGACAAATAGTGGCAAAAAGTGGCAAAGTACTGAAAAGTGTGGCAAAGTACTGAAAAGTTGTGGCGAAGTGCTGAAAAGTAGTGGCAAAGTACTGAAAAATAGTGGCAAGGTGCTGAAAAGTGTGGCAAAGTACTGAAAAGTAGTGGCAAAGTACTGAAAAGTGAGGCAAAGTACTGAAAAGTTGTGGCAAAGTGCTGAAAAGTAGTGGCGAAATAGTGGCAAAGTACTGACAAGTGTGGCAAAGTACTGACAAGTTGTGGCAAATTGCTGAAAAGTAGTGGCAAAGTAATGAAAAGTAGTGGCAAAGTGCTGAAAAGTGTGGCAAAGTACTGAAAAGTAGCGGCAAATTAGTGGCAAAGAAATTAAAAGTGTAGCAAAGTATTGAAAAGTTGTGGCAAAGTTCTGGAAAGTTGTAGCAAAGTAGTGAAAAGTAGTGGCAAATTACTGAAAAGTGAGGCAAAGTAATGAAACGTTGTGGCAAAGTGCTGAAAAGTAGTGGCAAAGTGCTGAAAAGTAGTGGCAAAGTAGTGGCAAAGTACTGAAAAGTTTGGCAAAGTACTGAAAAGTTGTGGCAAAGTGCTGAAAAGTAGTGGCAAAGTGCTGAAAAGTGTGGCAAAGTACTGAAAAGTAGTGGCAAAGTGCTGAAAAGTGTGGCAAAGTACTGAAAAGTAGTGGCAAAGTAGGGGCAAAGTACTTAAAATTAGTGGCAAACTAGTGGCAAAGTACTGAAAAGTAGTGGCAAAATACTGAATAGTAGTGGCAAAGTGCTGAAAAGTAGTGGCAAAGTACTGAAAAGTAGTGGCAAACTGCTAAAAAATAGTGGCAAAGTAGTGGGAAAGTACTGAAAAGTGCAGCAAAGTACTGAAAAGTTGTGGCAAAGTGCTGAAAAGTTGGGGCAAAGAACTGAAAAGTAGTGGCGAAATAGTGGCAAAGTACTGAAACGTGTGGCAAAGTACTGACAAGTTGTGGCAAATTGCTGAAAAGTAGTGGCAAAGTACTGAAAAGTAGTGGCAAAGTGCTGAAAAGTGTGGCAAAGTACTGAAAAGTAGCGGCAAATTAGTGGCAAAGCAATTAAAAGTGTGGCAAAGTACTGAAAAGTTGTGGCAAAGTGATGAAAAGTTGTAGCAAAGTAGTGAAAAGTAGTGGCAAAGTGCTGAAAAGTAGTGGCAAAGTGCTGAAAAGTGTGGCAAAGTACTGAAAAGTGGTGGCAAAATAGCGGCAAAGTACTGAAAAGTGAGGCAAAGTAATGAAACGTTGTGGCAAAGTGCTGAAAAGTAGTGGCAAAGTGCTGAAAAGTGTGGCAAAGTACTGAAAAGTAGTGGCAAAGTACTGAAAAGTGAGGCAAAGTACTGAAAAGTTGTGGCAAATTAGTGGCAAAGCAATTAAAAGTGTGGCAAAGTACTGAAAAGTTGTGGCAAAGTGCTGAAAAGGTGTAGTAAAATAGTGAAAAGTAGTGGCAAAGTGCTGAAAAGTAGTGGCAAAGTGCTGAAAAGTGTGGCAAAGTACTGAAAAGTAGTGGCGAAATAGTGGCAAAGTACTGAAAAGTGTGGCAAAGTACTTACAATTTGTGGCAAATTAGTGGCAAAGCAATTAAAAGTGTGGCAAAGTACTGAAAAGTTGTGGCAAAGTGCTGAAAAGGTGTAGCAAAATAGTGAAAAGTAGTGGCAAAGTGCTGAAAAGTAGTGGCAATGTGCTGAAAAGTGTGGCAAAGTACTGAAAAGTAGTGGCGAAATAGTGGCAAAGTACTGAAACGTGTGGCAAAGTACTGACAAGTTGTGGCAAATTGCTGAAAAGTAGTGGCAAAGTACTGAAAAGTAGTGGCAAAGTGCTAAAAAGTGTGGCAAAGTACTGAAAAGTAGCGGCAAATTAGTGGCAAAGCAATTAAAAGTGAGGCAAAACCCTGAAAAGTTGGGGCAAAGTGCTGAAAAGTAGTGGCGAAATAGTGGCAAAGTACTGAAAAGTGTGGCAAAGTACTGACAAGTTGTGGCAAATTGCTGAAAAGTAGTGGCAAAGTAATGAAAAGTAGTGGCAAAGTGCTGAAAAATAGTGGCAAAGTGCTGAAAAGTGTGGCAAAGTGCTGAAAAATAGTGGCAAAGTAGTGGGAAAGTACAGAAAAGTGCAGCAAAGTACTGAAAAGTTGTGGCAAAGTGCTGAAAATTAGTGGCAAAATACTGAAAAGTAGTGGCAAAGTATTAGCAAAGTACTGAAAAGTGTTGTAAAGTACTGAAAAGTTGTGGCAAAGTACTGAAAAGCAGTGGCAAAGCGCTGAAAAGTGCGGCAAAGTGCTGAAAAGTAGTGGCAAAGTACTGAAAAGTTGTTGCAAAGTGCTGAAAAGTAGTGGCAAATTACTGAAAAGTAGTGGCAAAGAACTGAAAAGTAGTGGCAAATTAGTAGCAAATTACTGAAAAGTGTGGCAAAGTACTGAAAATTTGTGGCAAAGTGCTGAAAAGTAGTGGTAAAGTGCTGAAAAGTAGTGGCAAAGTGCTGAAAAGTGTGGCAAAGTACTGAAAAGTTGTGGCAAAGTGCTGAAAAGTAGTGGCAAAGTGCTGAAAAGTGTGGCAAAGTACTGAAAAGTAGTGGGAAAGTGCTGAAAAGTGTGGCAAAGTACTGAAAAGTAGTGGCAAAGTAGGGGCAAAGTACTTAAAATTAGTGGCAAACTAGTGGCAAAGTACTGAAAAGTAGTGGCAAAATACTGAAAAGTAGTGGCAAAGTGCTGAAAAGTAGTGGCAAAGTACTGAAAAGTATGGCAAAGTACTGAAAAGTGTGGCAAAGTACTGAAAAGTTGTGGCAAAGTACTGAAACGTAGTGGCAAAGTGCTGAAAAATTGTTGCAAAGTGCTGAAAAGTAGTGGAAAATTACTGAAAAGTAGTGGCAAAGAACTGAAAAGTAGTGGCAAATTAGTGGCAAAGTACTGAAAAGTGTGGCAAAGTGCTGAAAAATAGTGGCAAAAAGTGGCAAAGTACTGAAAAGTGTGGCAAAGTACTGAAAAGTTGTGGCGAAGTGCTGAAAAGTAGTGGCAAAGTACTGAAAAATAGTGGCAAGGTGCTGAAATGTGTGGCAAAGTACTGAAAAGTTGTGGCAAAGTACTGAAAAGTGAGGCAAAGTACTGAAAAGTTGTGGCAAAGTGCTGAAAAGTAGTGGCGAAATAGTGGCAAAGTAATGACAAGTATGGCAAAGTACTGACAAGTTGTGGCAAATTGCTGAAAAGTAGTGGCAAAGTACTGAAAAGTAGTGGCAAAGTGCTGAAAAGTGTGGCAAAGTACAGAAAAGTAGCGGCAAATTAGTGGCAAAGATATTAAAAGTGCAAAGTACTGAAAAGTTGTGGCAAAGTGCTGAAAAGTTGTAGCAAAGTAGTGGCAAAGATATTAAAAGTGCAAAGTACTGAAAAGTTGTGGCAAAGTGCTGAAAAGTTGTAGCAAAGTAGTGAAAAGTAGTGGCAAAGTACTGCAAAGTGAGGCAAAGTAATGAAACGTTGTGGCAAAGTGCTGAAAAGTAGTGTCAAAGTGCTGAAAAGTATGGCAAAGTGCTGAAAAGTACTGGCAAAGTACTGGCAAAGTACTGAAAAGTTTGGCAAAATACTGAAAAGTTGCGGCAAAGTGCTGAAAAGTAGTGGCAAAGTGCTGAAAAGTGTGGCAAAGTAGTGAAAAGTAGTGGCAAAGTGCTGAAAAGTGTGGCAAAGTACTGAAAAGTAGTGGCAAAGTAGGGGCAAAGTATTTAAAATTAGTGGCAAACTAGTGGCAAAGTACTGAAAAGTAGTGGCAAAATACTGAAAAGTAGTGGCAAAGTGCTGAAAAGTAGTGGCAAAGTACCGAAAAGTAGTGGCAAACTGCTAAAAAATAGTGGCAAAGTAGTGGGAAAGTACTGAAAAGTGCGGCAAAGTACTGAAAAGTTGTGGCAAAGTGCTGAAAAGTTGGGGCAAAGTGCTGAAAAGTAGTGGCGAAATAGTGGCAAAGTACTGAAAAGTTGTGGCAAAGAACTGAAAAGTAGTGGCAAAGTGCTGAAAAGTGCGGCAAAGTGCTGAAAAGTAGTGGCAAAGTACTGAAAAGTTGTTGCAAAGTGCTGAAAAGTAGTGGCAAATTACTGAAAAGTAGTGGCAAAGAACTGAAAAGTAGTGGCAAATTAGTAGCAAAGTACTGAAAAGTGTGGCAAAGTACTGACAATTTGTGGCAAAGTGCTGAAAAGTAGTGGCAAAGTGCTGAAAAGTAGTGGCAAAGTACTGAAAAGTTGTGGCGAAGTGCTGAAAAGTAGTGGCAAAGTACTGAAAAATAGTGGCAAAGTGCTGAAAAGTGTGGCAAAGTACTGAAAAGTAGTGGCAAAGTACAGAAAAGTGAGACAAAGTACTGAAAAGTTGTGGCAAAGTGCTGAAAAGTTGTGGCGAAATAGTGGCAGAGTACTGAAAAGTGTGGCAAAGTACTGACAAGTTGTGGCAAATTAGTGGCAAAGCAATTAAAAGTGTGGCAAAGTACTGAAAAGTTGGGGCAAAGAACTGAAAAGTAGTGGCGAAATAGTGGCAAAGTACTGAAACGTGTGGCAAAGTACTGACAAGTTGTGGCAAATTGCTGAAAAGTAGTGGCAAAGTACTGAAAAGTAGTGGCAAAGTGCTAAAAAGTGTGGCAAAGTACTGAAAAGTAGCGGCAAATTAGTGGCAAAGCAATTAAAAGTGAGGCAAAACCCTGAAAAGTTGGGGCAAAGTGCTGAAAAGTAGTGGCGAAATAGTGGCAAAGTACTGAAAAGTGTGGCAAAGTACTGACAAGTTGTGGCAAATTGCTGAAAAGTAGTGGCAAAGTACTGAAAAGTAGTGGCAAAGTGCTGAAAAGTGTGGCAAAGTACTGAAAAGTAGCGGCAAATTAGTGGCAAAGCAATTAAAAGTGTGGCAAAGTACTGAAAAGTTGTGGCAAAGTGATGAAAAGTTGTAGCAAAGTAGTGAAAAGTAGTGGCAAAGTGCTGAAAAGTAGTGGCAAAGTGCTGAAAAGTGTGGCAAAGTACTGAAAAGTGGTGGCAAAATAGCGGCAAAGTACTGAAAAGTGAGGCAAAGTAATGAAACGTTGTGGCAAAGTGCTGAAAAGTAGTGGCAAAGTGCTGAAAAGTGTGGCAAAGTACTGAAAAGTAGTGGCAAAGTACTGAAAAGTGAGGCAAAGTACTGAAAAGTTGTGGCAAATTAGTGGCAAAGCAATTAAAAGTGTGGCAAAGTACTGAAAAGTTGTGGCAAAGTGCTGAAAAGGTGTAGCAAAATAGTGAAAAGTAGTGGCAAAGTGCTGAAAAGTAGAGGCAAGGTGCTGAAAAGTGTGGCAAAGTACTGAAAAGTAGTGGCGAAATAGTGGCAAAGTACTGAAAAGTGTGGCAAAGTACTGACAATTTGTGGCAAATTAGTGGCAAAGCAATTAAAAGTGTGGCAAAGTACTGAAAAGTTGTGGCAAAGTGCTGAAAAGGTGTAGCAAAATAGTGAAAAGTAGTGGCAAAGTGCTGAAAAGTAGTGGCAAAGTGCTGAAAAGTGTGGCAAAGTACTGAAAAGTAGTGGCGAAATAGTGGCAAAGTACTGAAACGTGTGACAAAGTACTGACAAGTTGTGGCAAATTGCTGAAAAGTAGTGGCAAAGTACTGAAAAGTAGTGGCAAAGTGCTAAAAAGTGTGGCAAAGTACTGAAAAGTAGCGTCAAATTAGTGGCAAAGCAATTAAAAGTGAGGCAAAACCCTGAAAAGTTGGGGCAAAGTGCTGAAAAGTAGTGGCGAAATAGTGGCAAAGTACTGAAAAGTGTGGCAAAGTACTGACAAGTTGTGGCAAATTGCTGAAAAGTAGTGGCAAAGTACTGAAAAGTAGTGGCAAAGTGCTAAAAAGTGTGGCAAAGTACTGAAAAGTAGCGGCAAATTAGTGGCAAAGCAATTAAAAGTGAGGCAAAACCCTGAAAAGTTGGGGCAAAGTGCTGAAAAGTAGTGGCGAAATAGTGGCAAAGTACTGAAAAGTGTGGCAAAGTACTGACAAGTTGTGGCAAATTGCTGAAAAGTAGTGGCAAAGTACTGAAAAGTAGTGGCAAAGTGCTGAAAAGTGTGGCAAAGTACTGAAAAGTAGCGGCAAATTAGTGGCAAAGCAATTAAAAGTGTGGCAAAGTACTGAAAAGTTGTGGCAAAGTGATGAAAAGTTGTAGCAAAGTAGTGAAAAGTAGTGGCAAAGTGCTGAAAAGTAGTGGCAAAGTGCTGAAAAGTGTGGCAAAGTACTGAAAAGTGGTGGCAAAATAGCGGCAAAGTACTGAAAAGTGAGGCAAAGTAGTGAAAAGTAGTGGCAAAGTGCTGAAAAGTAGTGGCAAAGTGCTGAAAAGTGTGGCAAAGTACTGAAAAGTAGTGGCAAAGTACTGAAAAGTGAGGCAAAGTACTGAAAAGTTGTGGCAAATTAGTGGCAAAGCAATTAAAAGTGTGGCAAAGTACTGAAAAGTTGTGGCAAAGTGCTGAAAAGGTGTAGCAAAATAGTGAAAAGTAGTGGCAAAGTGCTGAAAAGTAGTGGCAAAGTGCTGAAAAGTGTGGCAAAGTACTGAAAAGTAGTGGCGAAATAGTGGCAAAGTACTGAAAAGTGTGGCAAAGTACTGACAATTTGTGGCAAATTAGTGGCAAAGCAATTAAAAGTGTGGCAAAGTACTGAAAAGTTGTGGCAAAGTGCTGAAAAGGTGTAGCAAAATAGTGAAAAGTAGTGGCAAAGTGCTGAAAAGTAGTGGCAAAGTGCTGAAAAGTGTGGCAAAGTACTGAAAAGTGGTGGCGAAATAGTGGCAAAGTACTGAAACGTGTGGCAAAGTACTGACAAGTTGTGGCAAATTGCTGAAAAGTAGTGGCAAAGTACTGAAAAGTAGTGGCAAAGTGCTAAAAAGTGTGGCAAAGTACTGAAAAGTAGCGTCAAATTAGTGGCAAAGCAATTAAAAGTGAGGCAAAACCCTGAAAAGTTGGGGCAAAGTGCTGAAAAGTAGTGGCGAAATAGTGGCAAAGTACTGAAAAGTGTGGCAAAGTACTGACAAGTTGTGGCAAATTGCTGAAAAGTAGTGGCAAAGTAATGAAAAGTAGTGGCAAAGTGCTGAAAAATAGTGGCAAAGTGCTGAAAAGTGTGGCAAAGTGCTGAAAAATAGTGGCAAAGTAGTGGGAAAGTACATAAAAGTGCAGCAAAGTACTGAAAAGTTGTGGCAAAGTGCTGAAAATTAGTGGCAAAATACTGAAAAGTAGTGGCAACGTATTAGCAAAGTACTGAAAAGTGTTGCAAAGTACTGAAAAGTTGTGGCAAAGTACTGAAAAGTAGTGGCAAAGCGCTGAAAAGTGCGGCAAAGTGCTGAAAAGTAGTGGCAAAGTACTGAAAAGTTGTTGCAAAGTGCTGAAAAGTAGTGGCAAATTACTGAAAAGTAGTGGCAAATTAGTAGCAAAGTACTGAAAAGTGTGGCAAAGTACTGAAAATGTGTGGCAAAGTGCTGAAAAGTAGTGGTAAAGTGCTGAAAAGTAGTGGCAAAGTGCTGAAAAGTGTGGCAAAGTACTGAAAAGTTGTGGCAAAGTGCTGAAAAGTAGTGGCAAAGTGCTGAAAAGTGTGGCAAAGTACTGAAAAGTAGTGGGAAAGTGCTGAAAAGTGTGGCAAAGTACTGAAAAGTAGTGGCAAAGTAGGGGCAAAGTACTTAAAATTAGTGGCAAACTAGTGGCAAAGTACTGAAAAGTAGTGGCAAAATACTGAAAAGTAGTGGCAAAGTGCTGAAAAGTAGTGGCAAAGTACTGAAAAGTATGGCAAAGTACTGAAAAAATTGTGGCAAAGTACTGAAAAGTTGTGGCAAAGTACTGAAACGTAGTGGTAAAGTGCTGAAAAATTGTTGCAAAGTGCTGAAAAGTAGTGGCAAATTACTGAAAAGTAGTGGCAAAGAACTGAAAAGTAGTGGCAAATTAGTGGCAAAGTACTGAAAAGTGTGGCAAAGTGCTAAAAAATAGTGGCAAAAAGTGGCAAAGTACTGAAAAGTGTGGCAAAGTACTGAAAAGTTGTGGCGAAGTGCTGAAAAGTAGTGGCAAAGTACTGAAAAATAGTGGCAAGGTGCTGAAAAGTGTGGCAAAGTACTGAAAAGTAGTGGCAAAGTACTGAAAAGTGAGGCAAAGTACTGAAAAGTTGTGGCAAAGTGCTGAAAAGTAGTGGCGAAATAGTGGCAAAGTAATGACAAGTGTGGCAAAGTACTGACAAGTTGTGGCAAATTGCTGAAAAGTAGTGGCAAAGTACTGAAAAGTAGTGGCAAAGTGCTGAAAAGTGTGGCAAAGTACAGAAAAGTAGCGGCAAATTAGTGGCAAAGAAATTAAAAGTGTAGCAAAGTACTGAACAGTTGTGGCAAAGTGCTGAAAAGTTGTAGCAAAGTAGTGAAAAGTAGTGGCAAAGTACTGCAAAGTGAGGCAAAGTAATGAAACGTTGTGGCAAAGTGCTGAAAAGTAGTGTCAAAGTGCTGAAAAGTATGGCAAAGTGCTGAAAAGTAGTGGCAAAGTAGTGGCAAAGTACTGAAAAGTTTGGCAAAATACTGAAAAGTTGTGGCAAAGTGCTGAAAAGTAGTGTCAAAGTGCTGAAAAGTGTGGCAAAGTAGTGAAAAGTAGTGGCAAAGTGCTGAAAAGTGTGGCAAAGTACTGAAAAGTAGTGGCAAAGTAGGGGCAAAGTACTTAAAATTAGTGGCAAACTAGTGGCAAAGTACTGAAAAGTAGTGGCAAAATACTGAAAAGTAGTGGCAAAGTGCTGAAAAGTAGTGGCAAAGTACCGAAAAGTAGTGGCAAACTGCTAAAAAATAGTGGCAAAGTAGTGGGAAAGTACTGAAAAGTGCGGCAAAGTACTGAAAAGTTGTGGCAAAGTGCTGAAAAGTTGGGGCAAAGTGCTGAAAAGTAGTGGCGAAATAGTGGCAAAGTACTGAAAAGTTGTGGCAAAGAACTGAAAAGTAGTGGCAAAGTGCTGAAAAGTGCGGCAAAGTGCTGAAAAGTAGTGGCAAAGTACTGAAAAGTTGTTGCAAAGTGCTGAAAAGTAGTGGCAAATTACTGAAAAGTAGTGGCAAAGAACTGAAAAGTAGTGGCAAATTAGTAGCAAAGTACTGAAAAGTGTGGCAAAGTACTGACAATTTGTGGCAAAGTGCTGAAAAGTAGTGGC